>NC_081410.1:110146307-110460682 GCF_030272615.1 Cryptomeria japonica
TTACACATATCTTAACCAATATCATGAGTTAATTATATTTCCAACATAAAACCATAACAAGATAAGATCTGGAATCACTTCCTTTCCTATTATTAATTATAACATTATAAGACATCTCAATACATATTGAGGACACATCATTACTACACTCTTCACCTAGCCCTAGGGTATCACCCAAAAGTCATTAATACAACTACATACATTTAATCATTACAACATAAGATTAGTACTTCTATTACATGATTCACCTAATTATCTATAAGGAAGTCAACATAACAAGCAAATCTTTTAAAAATACATAGCATGAGTTAAGAGTATACATGCAATCATTTCTCTAATCATCTATATATAGAAAAAGAAACCTATATCATCTAGATAGGCATCAGAATTTAGTAAAGCAAGCAAGACTACATAGTGTCATTGGACATTCCTTTCATACAAGAGGCATGTATAAGAAATAAATACTTATTCTACACAAAATTATGATTTATAGGGGAGTCTAGGGAGAGGCATATGTACAAGCATCTAAGATTCTAATATTACACGACCTTTCCCATATGCAACACAAAGAGTGATTTAAGTTCAAGAACATCATATTGCATTACCCACGTGATCAGAAGCAATGTTTAAAAATACCAGACTATTTGTTTTTAAATATTTTATACATATTAGCAATTGGCATTTTGAAGGTCTTCAGAGAATTTTCAGCCCTTGAAACTTTGGTCAATCCTTTAGAGTGTTACCATAGGTAGACTCTTATAGGGCCCAAGATACAACTCTTAGAGACCTTTCCAACAATGGAAATGGCTCGTAGTTTCAAGTACTAAGTAGAAAATTATGACTAGTCAAAGCTAAGATAAATTTTGATATAGATTTTGGTGACCCTTGGAATCTCATGAACTGGTATGTGTTCAATTTCTAAATAGAATGAATCACTTTTAGGTTGTTGCAATTATGTTCTTGTAAGAATATTTTGTCAATACCGTCGATACTCACCAATCATTGTAATCCAAAACCATAACCTGGATCAACATGAATAAGACACCCAACCTTAACCAGAGATCCCAGTGTTTCTGACCTAGGCTCTGATACCAAATTTAATGCCCGCCAAAATACCCCAGAGAATTAAAGCCAAACTACTCTAAAGAGGGCTAATTTTTTTTGTTTGATAAACTAAAGTGCACTTAAACTCGTACTAACGACATGATTAAGCATTGATTAACTTAGTTTCCAATTTAATGTCAATATCTTTATCATTGACTATTTACTAAGTTGTTACACAAGCAGAATTCTCATTATGATACCACATTTATTTCCCTAGGGTACATTAACGTCATTACTTAATCTCAGCAGTGACATCTACTTAGTAACCTTCATTAACCCTCATTAGCTATCAATAGCCATTACTAACTATCATTGGCTATCCTTAGCTATCATGAGCTATCACTACGTATCCTTTGATACCATGCACATGCATAGACGCAATCTAGCTATATGTCCCATCATGACATGTATCTGTCCCATCATGACATGTGACTACATGAACATGGATGCAATCTGTTGATTTCATATGCAAGATTATCCCCTTTAGTCTAATGTCTATTTGAGCACCAAATTCAAATACTCCTAAGCCCTTAATCATCTCTTACCTATGTGAAACATTATTAATCTATCATGATTAACCATCTCCTAATGCATGATCATTAATTCCATTAACCTCTAACCCTATTTCTCATACATCTAACTTTGCTTAGCATGATCATTTACTATCATGAACCTTACATGCACAATGTAATATCTAAATACTTCCCTTTTGTCCTTACATAATGCATAATATGAAATGCATACATTTCCCTATCATTACATGTTTCATATGATATTTCTACTCCTATTATGATAATTTCTTTCATGCAGCCCACCTACATGATGCAATGGTCTATATGCCTTTCCTATGTATTATTACTATGAGATGCATGATAGTTTTGATACTTAATATAATTACAGATCCAATAGCCAACAAGATGAGGAGGGGGGGGTGAATCATACAAACTTAATCATCCATAAAAACATCAAATTCGACCTCGGTAACATATATATCAGTCATATAACCAAAAATTGTCAAACATACAAACTCAAAAGCATATGAACAATATAAACCTCATAACACCAGATTTAACGTGGAAACCCAAATAGGGAAAAACCATTGTGGGATTTCGGACCCACTAAGAAATATACTCTTCTAGAGTATGCTTGGTTAAAAATAAATCCTATTAAAGATTACAAACACATTGCTAGATGTGACCCAGTTAAGGGATTTCCCTTAGATCTGTTAGGATCTTCACTTTGTTAGAAGTGACCTTGTCAAAGGATTTCAAACACTCAATCAGAATGTCACCTTGTTAGAGGATTTACATATAAGACTATTAAGTCCACTCGGTTAAGAGATTTCCTATCACTTTCACAAAATAATAGTAATACAATCTGTCTGCAACTTCACATCTAAAATGCTAAAGCAAATTCCTATTTTTTCAATACAATCTAGACATAGAACTAATCTTGTCTATCTACTGGGCATCAATACTCCGTTATTCTAACAGGTCTTCAAGCTTCTGTGCTTGGTAATCACTATGTAGCATCCCTATGCATACACTTGCCCGCATACATTGTTTATCAACAGTTTCCTATTTATAAACAATCTTCTAACCACTTAATCTCATTGATCACATTTCCCATGATCAATCATAGCCATCAGATCTTCAATCTTTGTCCAGGTTCATTGTATCTTTCAATCTGAAAATGTTTTACCCCACCTTGGAACTTGCACATTCACCTTGGAACTTGTGTTAGGGTAATGCTGTTCAATCTGAGTTGTAGATCTTCTTGTCGACTTTCCATTGCCTTAGATTCGCTTAACAAACTTCTTCCACAACTTGCCAATCATTGATCCGCTCCAGCTCATCAGCTTCTTTCATTAAATATCACATGTAAATATTTAATGCATTCTATTATAGCTCGGTTACAACTCAGTGAATACTAAACTTTACTCGGTAGACATTCTGTCTTCATTAACTGACTGCGATAACCTTAGGGTTTACCGACTAGGTTCCTTAGGGTTTACTGACTAGGTTCTTTGCTCGATAATATAGTATAGTATTAACCTTTACATTTTAGAACATATGTATGATGTTAAAACAATCTAAAACATCAAGATCTCATCATTGTCTAACTCGGTAGTAGTTGCCCATTGAATATCTTATCCCCTTATTCATCATATTCTTTCTTGTGTCTTTACCGACTTCTTTATAATCTTCATATCATACTTTTCAAGATATGGCAACATCATACTGAATTAGAAAATCAATTTCTTGACATCAATGACAAAATAATAATATCAAGATAGTAAAACATCTTTAATCAGTTATGTCCATAATCATCAACAACCTTCTCAATATCCTTTATTGAAATGTCAACAATCTCTCATTGTCTGTTATAATGTAATATTGCCAACAATCTCCCCCTTTGGCATTGATGGCAAAACCAATTGATTTGACCTTTAAAAGATTTAGATTGTTGTGATTCTGAAATGCTTGAAATGCTCTCCCCCATACATTAGACTTCTTTTCTGTTTTCGGTCTTTATTTCAATCTGTAGTCTTCTAGTCTTCTCTTAGTCTTCTCCCATATATTCTTAGTCTTCTCCTCCATAGGTCTTCTCTCCCTGGGTAGGTCTTCTCCCCCTGGGTAAGTCTTCTCCCCCTTTGACAACAATGCCAAAAAGAAAAAGAACTAAAACATAACTTCTTTCTATAAGAAGTTATTGCCTGCTGTTGTGTATCAACTGAGTCTCGGTCAGAGCATTTGTCTTCAATTCCTGTTCTGTGTATCATTCTCTGTATTATTCCAGTATTAATTCTAGTACACTTTCAGAAAAACATTCTAAAGTGTATCACTCCAGCATCAACTCCCCAAAAGATATTCAATAGTGTCATCGAAGTGATGCTTTCACCGAACTCGGTCAGTGAGTAAACGATAGGGTTAGGACCCCTAACTTACTTCTGAGATATTCAAAAGTGTCCTTTGGTAGTGGCTTGGTGAAGATATCAGATATTTGCTCCTTTGTGTTAACATATTCCAACACCACTTTCTTCTCTTGAGCTTCTTCTCTAAGATAATGATATTTGATAGATATGTGCTTTGTCTTAGAGTGCATAATAGGGTTCTTTGAAGTATTGTCACAGAATATAGTTACTGGCTTGGTAACTTTCTCATTTATACCTTCCAACAGTTGTTTGATCCATGTAATGTTGGTACAATTCAGTGCTGCTGCAACATATTTAGCTTCGGCTGTTGACTGAGAAACACATCCTTGTTTCTTGCTAAGCCAACTTACTAGTCTTTCTCCTCAGAAGAAAGCTCCTCCACTTGTGCTTTTTCTGTCATCAATGTTGCCTGCCCAATCAGCATCAGTATAAACTTTTAAATCAAAATCATTTCCTTTCTGATATACTAAGCCATAATCTTCAGTGCCTTTTAAGTATCTGAAAATTCTTTTGATTGCTGTCATGTGTATTTCCTTAGGATCTGCAGAGAATCTTGCAACAATACCTACTGCATGTGCTATATCTGGCCTGCTGTGAACAACATATTGTAGTTTTCCAATCATGGATCGGTAGAGTGTCTCATCAATAGATGCAGATTCATCATTCTTTGATAGTTTACAGTTGGTAGTCATAGGAGTACTTACTGGTTTTGAATCCTCCATTCCAAATTTCTTCAAGATTTCCTTTATGTACTTGGATTGAGTAATGAAAATCTCATTTTTCATTTGCAATATCTGTAAGTCTATAAAATACTTTATCTCACCGATAAATGACATCTCAAATTCTTTGCTCATTTCATTTCCAAAGTTCTTGCATAAAGAATCATTTCCACAGAATATAATATCATCAACAAATATGGCTGAGATTAGTATTCCATTTTCATCATTCTTCATGTACATGTTGTTGTTCTCACTTGTCCTTATAAAACCAATCTTAATCAAATAAGAGTGCAATCTTTCATACCATGCTCTAGGTGCTTGTTTCAGACCATATAAAGCTTTGTTCAATTTACATACCTGATCTTTATTATTGTCTTCAACAAATCCTTTAGGTTGTTCAATGAAAACTTCTTCTTCTAATATTCCATTCAGAAATGCAGATTTGACATCCATTTGATATACCTTGAAGTTCTTTAAAGCAGCATATGCCAACAATGTTCTTACTCCTTCAAGTCTAGCAACAGGTGCAAAAGTCTCACCAAAATCAATTCCTTCTTCTTGGGCATAACCTTTGCAAACTAATCTTGCTTTGTTCTGAATGACCTCACCCTTTTCATTTAGCTTGTTTATGAAGATCCACTTTGTACCAATTACATTTTTGTCCTTCGGTCTTGGGACCAGTGTCCGTGTGTCATTCTTCTTGATTTGATCAATCTCTTCTGTCATAGCATTTGTCTAATCTTCACTATTAAATGCCTCTTTCACTATTTTCGGTTCAAATTCAGATATCAAACATGTGTTATGTCTCAGTTTGTTCCTTGTCATCACTGGATCATCCTTATCTCCTATAATCTGACTTGGTGCATGGTGCCTTCTAACATACTTGGCTAATATAGGCTCGGTAGGCTCTGTATGATCTTCTTCATCACTCAGTAACTGGATATCTTCTTCATTTTCTTCAACAGTTATCTCGATAGGACTTCTTGGTTGCACATAGACAAATTCATTATAGTCTTCTAGTTCTTTGGAATTTCCTTCATCATTTCTTTCTGCAAATTCATCAATTTTCACATTTGCACTTTGTACTATTTTGTTAGATGATTTGATCAGACATTTAAATGCTTTGCTTCTAGAAGAATATCCTAGAAATGTTCCTTCTTCACTTTTCTGATCAAACTTGCCATTTCTATCATCTTTATGAACATAGCATTTACTTCTAAAGATCTTAAAATAACTTACATTAGGTTTCTTGCCATACCAGATTTCATAAGGTGTCTTCAAAGTACCTTTCTTCAATTGAACCCGGTTCAAGGTGTAAACAGCTGTGCTTATTGCTTCTCTCCAAAATGTTTGTGGAACCTTCTTCTCAATCATTAGTGTTCTAGCACAATCCATAATAGATCATTTTCTTCTTTCAGCTATTCCATTCCACTGTGGAGTTCTCGGTACAGAGACTTGTCTTTTTATACCATGATCGTTGCAAAATATGTTGAACTCATCAGATGTAAACTCTCCTCCTCTATCTAATCTAAGACATTTCAGTTGTCTTCCTGTTTCATTTTCAACTCTAGCCTTGTACCATTTAAACATTTGAAAAGCTTCTGATTTTTCTTTTAAAAACATTACTGACATCATCCTTGAATAATCATCCACAAATAATATGAAATACTTATCACCATAATAACTTTGAACTTTCATAGGACCACAAAGATCAGTGTGCACAAGATCTAAAATTCCCTTAGAAGTGTAGGACTTACTTGTAAAGCTAGATCTTGTCATCTTACCCATCTGGCATCCTCAGCACATAGCATTCTCAGGTTTTTCAAGTCTTGGTAGACCTCTTACTCGGTGCTTCTTACTTATTTTGATCAGATTATCAAAATAAACATGACAAAACCTTTTATGCCATAACGAGGTATTATCAATCTTTGCATGCAAACACTTATTGTGAGTTGAGTCAAGGTGAAATGTATTACCTTTTGTTTGTGTCCTGGTAGTAGCTAACTTTCCATTCTTGTCATGAACTTTGACAATTCCTTTCTGAAATTCTATTCGGTAACCTGTGTTGTTTAGCTGTGCTACACTCAACAAATTATATTTCAAACCTTTGACCTAATAAACATCATTGCATCTTGCATTATCAAGAAGTGTTATGGATCCTTTACCTCTTACCAGACATGGTGCATCATTACCAAATCTAACATAGCCTCCATCATAATCTTCTAACATAACAAACTTGTGTTTATCTCTTGTCATATGATGTGAGCATCCACTGTATATAATCAAAGAATCATTAGTGTTTATGTGAAATATTAGGGCTTTTTCTTCATACCTTTCTTCATCTTATCCATCCTTGATAGCCACATAAACAACTTCCTCTGTATTAGTCTCATCTGATTTATCATCGTCAGATTCCTCATCAGCAATTAAGCATGTCTTTCTATCTCTTCTTCTGAAGTCTCGGTGTCCTCTGTAATGGTTATCTTTCTGTCTGTCATCTCGGTAATCTCTCTTTTCAGTGAAATCTTTGTCAGGATAGTTAGAAGCAATATGTCCAATCTTATCACAATTGAAACATTTCAAAGGTAGTTTTCCTTTATACTTACCTTTGTCTCTCAGTAACCTTTTGGCCAATAGTGCTTCAAACTCTTCTTGCTTTCTGATTTCTTCATACAGTTTGTGTACCTCTTCCATGTTCTTCTGAAATCTTTCACTTGCTCCACTGTGATCTCCTTCAGAGTACTTATACTTTCTTTCATTGTAATCATTAGATTCATTCAGACGAAAAAAACTAAATGCAGATTCAACTTTATTTACCGATGACCCACTGTTATCAAAATTACTTAACTCAAATGCATGTAGCTTACCAATAGTAGCATCCAAGGAAACTGGCATATTAGGTACAAACCTCAATTCATTGATTGCAGAGACTCGGATTGCATAGGCAGGTAGAAGGGTTCTTAACAACTTACTTGTTACATCCTTTTCTTCAATAGTTCCTCCTTCTCCTTTGATTTGATTTAGTCTTGTACTGTACTGGGTTATGTTCTCACCTTCATTCATCCTCATAGATTCAAGTTGTCCTCTTAAACTATCTACTTTTTCTCTTTGAACATGTTCATCTCCTCCATACAAAGATATGAGCTTAGTCCATATTGCCTTTGCATCATTGCAACCTTCTAGGTCATTAAACTCAAAATCGGTCAATGCAGATGTTATTTCAATCATTGCTTGAATATGTTCTTGCTTCGCCTTTATCTCTTCCATAGTCAATGGATAGGTGCTCGGTGCAACAAAATCATTCTCCAGATAGTATATAGCATATTCTCCAACTCCTGATAGATGTAGCTTCATCCTTTTTTGCCATGTAGAGAAACTTGACTTATTCAGCTTAGGTGCATCCCTCTTATACATCTTTGGATCTTTAACTCAAGTGCCTTTAAACTTTCCTTTCGGAGTCTAAAGCTCTGATACCAATTGATAGTTCTGATACTTAATATAAGTACAGATCCAATAGCCAACAAGATGAGAGGGGGGGTGTGAATCATACAAACTTAATCATCCATAAAAACATCAGATTCAACCTCGGTAACATATATATCAGTCATATAACCAAAAACTGTCAAACATGCAAACTCAAAAGCATATGAACAATATAAACCTCATAACACCAGATTTAATGTGGAAACCCAAATAGGGAAAAAACACTGTGGGATTTTGGACCCACTAAGAAATATACTCTTCTAGAGTATGCTCGATTAAAAACAAATCCTGTTAAAGATTACAAACACATTGCTAGATGTGACCCGGTTAAGGGATTTCCCTCAGATCTGTTAGGATCTTCACTTTGTTAGAAGTGACCTTGTCAAAGGATTTCAAACACTCAATCAGAATGTCACCTTGTTAGAGGATTTACATATAAGACTGTTAATTCCATTCGGTTAAGAGATTTCCTGTCACTTTCACAAAATAACAGTAATACAATCTGTCTGCAACTTCACATCTAAAATGCTAAAGCATATTCCTATTCATTCAATACAATCTAGACATAGAACTAATCTTGTCTATCTGCTAATTATCAATACTCTATTATTCTAACAGGTCTTCAAGCTTCTATGCTTGGTAATCACTATGTAGCATCCTTGTGCATACACTTGCCCACATACATTGTTTATCAATAGTTTCCTATTTATAAACAATCTTCTAACCGCTTAATCTCATTGATCACATTTCCCATGATCAATCATAGCCATCAGATCTTCAATCTTGTCCAGGTTCATTGTATCTTTTGATCTGAAAATGTTTTACCCCGCCTTGGAACTTGCACATTCACAATGGAACTTGTGTTACGGTAATGTTGTTCAATCTGAGCTGTAGATCTTCTTGCCAACTTTCCATTGCCTTAGATTCGCTTAACAAACTTCTTCCATGGCTTGCCAATCATTGATTCGCTCCAGCTGATCAGCTTCTTTCATTAAATATCACATGTAAACATTTAATGCATTTTGTTATAGCTCGGTTACAACTCAGTGAATACTAAACTTCACTCGGTAGACATTCTGTCTTCATTAACCAACTGCAATAACCTTAGGGTTTACCGACTAGGTTCCTTAGGGTTTACCGACTAGGTTCTTTGCTTGATAACATAGTATAGTATCAACCTTTACATTTTAGAACATATGTATGATGTTAAAACAATCTAAAACATCAAGATCTCATCATTTTCTAACTCGGTAGTAGTTGCCCATTGAATATCTTATCCCCTTATTCATCATATTCTTTCCTGTGTCTTTATCGACTTCTTTATAATCCTCATATCATACTTCTCAAGATATGGCAACATCATACTGAATTAGAAAATCAATTTCTTGACATCAATGACAAAATAATAATATCAAGATAGTAAAACATCTTTAATCAGTTATGTCCATAATCATCAACAACCTTCTCAATATCCTTTATTGAAATGTCAACAATCTCTCATTGTCTGTTATAATGTAATATTGCCAACAATGCATGCTTACTAACTTGGAAATGCAGCTAAAAGAATGTTAACATTACCTACACTTGATATGAGCCATTGAAACCATCTTAATTATGCAATGAAGGGATTATTACATTCATTACTAATAATATGATTTCAGCCATGCATCTTATTTAATTTTTATAGTGTTAATCTAAGGTTCATTGCCACATAATGTTTTAGTACAACTACACATGATTTCAACTATGTTTCTATTCTAGTTTCCATTCCACTTGTAGTAACCCTTCTTGATCAGACTGTTTTTGGACTTATGTTTGACTTCAGTTGATTGTTCAGTGGATACATTATTGTTATATTGATTTAGACTTTATGCGATGTTATTTTATGCTTTAACTTAATATGCAGTGTATGTTTTCATGCAATATTTCATTACTTATGTTAAATGAGATTTTTATGGATTACTGAAATGGACTGACATATTTACTTTATATGTGTGATGTGTTATTTATATGTTTCATGTTTGCAAGTGTATGGGATGCGAGGGGATGATTTTCCTTCACTCTCTCTAGTGAGACAGGGAACGTCAAGATTCTCCTTCATTGGTGTGTGTGCCGTGTTTGTTTATATATTTGTCTATATGCACATTTGGTTCGTTGATGTAGGAAATTGCAGATACAAGTACCAGGCAGGTATGGGGTATCGACTCCACCTGGTTTCACAGGTCTGAGCATGCCCTATTTGTCCGATGGGAGTGGAGGAGATAGTTGTTGGACCCTAACTTGACCCACAGTTACACTCATGTGAGTGTTGGAAGTCGGTCACCTTTCCTGTTTGACCGGTATGCAAGTCATAGTGCTCTAGTATTTTTGTTTGTGAGTCATCGTTTGATGATTCCTCATTTTGTGTGCTTCCGAATTCTTGAATAGTTAATAAAATTGAGTGAATGATGTTATTTTTTTTTGAACAAAAATGGCAAGCCACTAATATATATATATATATATATATATATATATATATATATATATGTATATTAATAAGATACCTGATTCAAGAGCTCAATAGGGAAAGAATGAGGAAGAAAACCCTATATCCTAGCTCAGATACAATGAACAAAGAGGAAAAGAGGCTATGAGAAGGAGCCCCCCAAAGATCTAAAGGGATAGATAGCACCTGCCCATAGAACAAGACTCTTAGAGGTCAAATTTAGAGTAGCGGGTTAGGAAGAGTCTGGAAGAAACTTAAAAAATGACACCCACAATCAATTATCATGAGGACTTGGAAAGCAGAATTCTGGTTGTCAGAACATTGTAGAGCTGACATGACCAGTTACCAGTTTTTTTATATCAGAACTTTGATACTAGTATGTTGTCCTCTTGATTGGTTTATCAAAAAAAACCCTCCATTACTGGTACTAGCCGACAGGCTAAGAAGGTGACTCGGCTACCAGTTCTGTTATACCAGTGGAAATAAACGAATAGACCAACACTGGTAATAACAAGGAGCAGTCAATTTTTTTGGGTCATACTGGTTGCCATCAGATTTTCCACACATGAAAATGGAGCATATTCTAAGTAGCAAAAAACAAAGCCAGAATTACTATACTCATCCATGGCTGCATCCTCCTAGGTTTGAATATCAGGGGCATCGGAAGCGGGCTAAAAGGAGTTAGTCCATCCCAAGGCCTCATCTTGCATCGGTGCGTTGAGGTTTGGCACCCTATCTATAGCATGTCCCCTTTCCACCAGTTGCAAAATTGGCAGAATGGGATCAACATTTTCTATTTCCTGGATCACCATGAGAGCCCCAACTTTGATTCTGACTCTGTGCACAATATGGTCGTCCAATTGTCTGCCAAATTGTTGCAGGCCGTTCTTCACATGGCGGAAGTTTTTTCGTTTAAGGGCATTCTTTATTTGGTCATAAGGCACCATGTAAGCATGGATGGATTGAATAAAGTGTCATGGAAAAAGGCCCCCAAGGAGAGCTGACCTCTACTATAGATTATAATTTACTAGGGCTTCATGGAATGAGGCCGATGCAAGCACATCCTGTCTTACCAATTTAAATAACACTAGTTCAAGCAGAGGAATCGATTGCAAGAGATCCAAAGCATTGGACAGAAAAGAACTGAGAAGTTTATAGGGATAAAGAATTCTTTTGGCTTGAGGGGACAAAATCTCCTCTCCAATGAAATCTTTGACAACTCTTCTCAGTTGTGGATTGTGCAGAAGAAAAAGTTGGTCGAGGTCCCTATCATTGATGTGTCCATGAAAAGCTGTCAAGGGTTCTGAAATTCACACTCGAACCTGGTCGTTGCATGGCATATACTCCCAATGCATTTGTCTACACCCTTCGCAAGATCCGTTCTCCATATTGCAGAGCACTGAGATACTTCAAAAACAAAACACTTCAAAAATTTCCGCTAAGAACTGTGTATATAAAAGCAAGCTGGTTTCCATTTATAAATAAAAATTAACATCTTGAAGTGCAATAATTAATCGGACTCTAAAATCAGGTTTTCGATTTGTTGCATTAATTTGTGACTGTAATGCAGTCGGGAGGATGTGTGAGAGGCCAAAATCTGATTTGCCCCGTGTGAAGTGACATCATGAAAAACCCAGAGTACTCGCACTAATCTTTCATTCATACCATTTTCAAACTACATTTAAATGCATAAATTCTAGTGTCCTGTCAGTCATCATGTTCGCAGGCTTCAGGTTAAATGCCTACATGCGAGTACTTATCAAGTAGTAATTTGTGATTAGAGAGTTGTACTTTCCTTTTGAACCAATTCAAGCAATTTGGGAAAATAAGACAGCTTAGTGGGAAATGCAAACGACTCAACTGAAATGCCATCGCAGCCCATATTTGCTGAATGTCAGCAACGAAGTTGCCCTCTCTTAATGTGTTGCTGACAATGTAATCCAAAAAAGTGTCAAGTAAATCCAAGGTATGCTTCAAAACATATGATAGATGCCAAGTCTTAGATCTTTTCAAGGTAATTGAATTGATAATAACTAATGAATCCCCTTCTACATGTATGTTGGAGAAACCACACTTCCTTGCTAACACTAGGCCAGCTAGTAAGGCGTTTGCCTCTGCCAAGTTATTTGTACCCGGAGGGATGGGTGATGCTTGGAAAGCACACATTTTGCCAAATTGATCTCAAATGCAAACTCCAATTCATGACTTCCCTGGGTTTCCATGGGAAGAGCCATCGAAGTTGAAAATTAGGTGCTGGGGGTACCCATTTTATGGAAGACCTATCTCTCAAATGAGCCGAGGACCAATTCGGGAGAATCCCTATTGGAAAAGCAATACCATTCCATGATTTTTCAATTACCTTATCCCACTAGGTGAATGACTGGATGTCCTTGGAATTAGTGAGAGAAGAATTTATAATTTCTGCAATCAAATTTTCCAAATTGATCAAAACTTGATCTAGAGAAGAGGATGTTTTTCTGAAAATTCTTTTGTTCCTCTCCCACCAAATGGCCCAAATAATGTGAGTAGGAGCACATTTCCAAATGCCTGAGAAGGTTGATGAAAAAAATAAAAGAGGCCAAGAGTTAAACATATGCCAAAGTGATTTCGGGAAGGGCATCATAACTTGAAGTTTATTCATGATGAAGAACCAACATTGGGATGCAAAGGTGCAATGTAAAGATAAATGATCAACTATTTCTTCATCTGAGCCACAAAATACACAATTAAAAGCTTGTGAAATACCCAATTTCACTAGTCTATCTGCTGTTAGGATTCTTTTGTTCAATGTTAACCATGCAAAACAACCTGCTTTTGGTAGAACAATGTCATTCCAACAGAATGAGTATGCCCGACTACTTACCTTATTGCTGCAACCCTGCTGTAAGGATTTGTAACCTTCTTTAATTGAATATTGCCTTGATTTAGAAGCTGCCCAAATCAACACATCTTCTCTGTTAGACATGAGAACTGCCTTATTCAATAAAATATTTGCCAAGGAGGAAGATTGCTGGGTGGATATTGGGAGAAGAGTGGGATCTTTCAAGATTATTTTTCCTAAAAATATTTCTACAATAGACACATAGTCACTCAATTTTGTACCCTGATGAGCTATAGCTATATTCATAGTATCTTCCATATTATCCATTTGAGCAATTAGAGGGTACCCACACCATGAGTTTGTCCAGAAGTTAGCACTGAGTCCATTATTGATTTCCCATGAAACATACTTAGATATTAGATTTCTTGAATCCATCATAAAATTCCAAATAGCAGACCCCTTTGGAGGATCTAAAATTGTCAACACTCTAGATGGTTGAGTATTGCCCAAATATTTAGCTTGCATAATCTGGCACCATTTGGAAACAAGATTTGTGTACATTTTCCAAATCAGTTTCCCTCCAAAAGCCTTGTTGCGATGCTTTAGATTATGAAGACCAACTCCCCCTTGGGATTTTTTACATGACATATTTTCCAGAGAGGCTAAGGGGATTTTCCTTTCATTTGTCATATTACTATTCCATAGAAAATCTCTAACAAGTTTCTGCAATTGTTGAATGACAGATGAGGGAGCTTTGAGAATAAACATGTAATAGTTTGGTATTGCTGTTAACATTGACTTAATAAGAATAATTCTACCTAACAGTGAAATCCACCTTACTTTCCAAGCTGAAATTCGCACCTTGATTCTACCAATAACAACAGACCAATAAGAAGATTTGTTTGTTCCCATAAAAATGGGGATGCCAAGGTAAGAAGATGGTAATTGATCCATTTGGAAGCCCAAAGTATTGGATATTCTTAGTAACAAGATTGAGGGTGTGTTGAAGATGAAAATATTATACTTGGCAACATTAATTTTCTGGCTTGAAGCAGAAGAGTAGATTTCCAATGTTTTGCTTGATGAGCCTGACTTCTTTTAGAGAAGACTTACCAAATAATAATGTATCATCAACAAAAAGAGAGTGAGTTACTGCTATTGAAGTACTTGGAAGAGTGGCACCAAGCCAAAGCCCTTTTGAAGATTGAAAATTGATGTATCTACTAAAGGCATCTGCCATGAGAATGAAGAGAAAAGTTTATAAAGGGTCACCTTGTCTTATTCCTTGTGTACCCTGAAAAAAACTTGAGGGATGTCCATTTATTAGAATAAAAAAATGTGCACCTGAGACACAAGTTTTGATCCATTTTCACCATTTGTCTGAGAAGCCAAATTTTGATAATACCTTAAAGAGAAAATCCCACTTAACCTAGTCGTATGCTTTCATCATATCAAGTTTGACAATAAAATTTTCTTGTTGGTTTTCATGGACAAAGTGTAAAACCTCATGTGCTACTAGGGCTCCTTCCATAGTCTCCCTACTTGGGACAAAGCCCCCTTGTTCTTGTGAGATGATCTTAGGTATGAGATAATGCATTCTAAGGTAAATGGCCTTAGTTACGATCTTATAGATTGTGTTACAAGGTGAAATAGGTCTGAACTCTGCGAATGTTGATGGAGAAGGTGTTTTGGGGATGAGAACAATATTTGTTACATGAAAACTTTTTAGCATTGCTCCCCTTTTCTTGGATTCTTCCATTACCGCTAAGAGGTCAAAACCAATCACATCCGAACACTTTTGGAAAAAGAGGACGGTGAACCCATCCGGACCTGGCACTTTATCTGGAGAAAGGGAGAATACCACTTTGTGGACTTCCTCTAGAGTGAAAGAGGCCAGTAGGACATTGTTATCCTAGTCGGAGATCAAAGGAGGGATAGATTGCAATAGAAGCTCTACATTATCCTTCCAAGAAGGATCTAAATTAGAAGGTGTAGGGGATAATAGATTCTTGAAAAACTTTACTCCATCTTAAATGTTTGCTAAATTTTTAATCAATACCCCTGTGTCTGCATGCTTGATTGAGAATATAACATTTGATGCTTTTCTTTGTTTTGTGGATGCATGAAAGAATTTTGTGTTCTTATCTCCCTGCTTCAACCAGAGCTCTCTTGATTTCTGTCTCCAGTATTCTTCTTCTCTCTTACAAGCTTCTTCCCACTCACTTTGAAGACCCTTCTGTGTAGAATGCAGGAGTCCATCCAGTCCCTTGGAAATTATATTTTGGTTAACTTCTTCTAGTTGTTGTGCAATGACTTTTCTTTGAGTAAAAACATTCTTAAAGACCTTTCTATTCCACTCCTTAGCCTGAACCTTAATAAATTGAAGTTTCTTAAAAAATTGGAACATCTTTGTTCCACTACATCCAGGGGCAGATACCCACCATTGTCTTAATAAAGCCTGAAAGTGTGGATGTCTAAACCACATATGCTCAAACTTGAAAGAAGAACCAAAACATGACATAGGGTTCTATTTTTGTCATTCAAGGGCAATTTGAACTAGGAAATGGTCTGATTTTGAAATAGGAAGAATGTCTGAATAATAACTAACCTGATTAAGGCGCCATTCCAAGGGAATGAAAAACCTGTCGAGTGTCTCTGCAATGTGAAAGAAGCCTGATCTCCTATTAGTCCAAGTGAAGAGACCATTATTGGGAATCACATCTAATAAGTTGTTTTCTATGGTGAAACTTAGAAAATCCTGCATAGATCGTCGGGGCGGGTAGATTCCTCCTTGTTTCTCCTTATGAGACAAGATTGCATTAAAGTCTCCCCCGATGATAAAATTCTATGTTTCTTCTTGTTGGATTAAAAAAGTTAGTTTGTCCCATAGGTCTTTCTTTTCCTGAGTGGGATGGGGCCATAAATATTGAATATTGTAAAGGTCATGTCATAGCATACTACTTTCAACATTTGCCAATTATGATCTTGATCTAATAGGTGAGCTTGAACTTTTTTAGGATTCCATAATGTAAGCAATCCTCCTGAGGCCCCAACACCTTGCATATGGGAAGATCCAAATTGTGTCCATTTAGCCATTGTTTTATGATACATTTCCTGTGATAACTTCGTTTCTTGGAGTATAAAAATGCCAGCCTTTGAAGAATCAAGATGTGATTTGATTCTCCCTCTTTTGTCAGGGGCATTAATGCCCCTGACGTTCCAAGAAATCATTTTCATTGTGAGCAGGGAGTGCCTTTTGCACTCCTTGTAATTATTTTTGATACCTTGAATTTTTGATCTAAAGTACTCTGCACATCTGCCTCTATTTCTTCTTGAATCTTCATAGAGTTCAGTTTTCTACCTCTCTTTTTTTTGGTTGTAAACACTTCTAATTTCAAAATGGGGCTCTGCTCAACCGATAAGGACTGTGCATAGTCAAAAATAATTTTATTTGTCTCACCATCTTGTGGAGGGGCTTCCATTTCTTCTTGCCTTATTTCCTGCGAATGGAGATCCAAGTGAGGGGAAATAGGATAGAAATTTTGGTGGATTTTGTTTGGTGGATTTGATTTGATAGGTTTACTCAGAGCAGGAAATTCATTCACCAAGGGAAGTTCCTCTTTATCTTAGAGGTCAATAGTTGAACAACAACACCTCACCTTTCGTTGCATTGGCATAATTAGCTAATTATTATGCTCTTGATTTTATTGGTTTAATTAAAAAGATGAGTTGCTAGAATTAAATGGTTAAATTTGCTTAATATGCTGTGTTGAAGTTGTATTAAATATTGAAAAAATGAATAAGTAAATGCCTTTCCATTTAGATTTTAAATGCCTATGTTGAAATAAAGTATCATGGGAAAAGAAAATGAAAATAAATAAAGGCTTTTTCCTTTTTACCTTTTGATTAGTTTTAGATATTATTTGTTGAAAAGAATTATTTCATGGAAAAAGGTAAATCTGATTGCTTTTACTTTTTAAATAGTTTTATTCTGATTGGTTGGAAAAACTTTTAACCTAGAAATTTTAGGTTGAAAATATATTTTTTCATATATTCCTGGGAGTTCACGGGAAGAGGGGGGCAAATTTTTTAATACAAAATTTAGAAACCCATTTGGAAAGAGGAACCTGGAGTTGGAATTGGTATGCAAGGTTGGAACTCTTCCACAAGTTTACTTCCTAGATTGCTTTGCAGGTTGAATAGTTTTCTTCTTGTTTTGCAATTAAAATTTGAATGTTTGAGCTTCTTCTTGTGTGCATGTTGAAAGGAAATGGTTCAATTTTCTATTGGTTGTGTGTTTCATGTTCTTGCAAAAATTTAGTTGTTGGATTATTTCCTCTATTTTGAGTAGAAAGGAATAGGTTGGGTTTTCTGTGTGATTGCAAGTTTCTATTTGCCCAAGATTTGGGGGTTATGCTGGCAAAAATTGTCAATTTGTCTCTTGCATGATACAAGGATTCTTCCTATGTGTGAAGAAATGGAGAAATGAATCAAATTCCCTCTTATCTCTTTAAAATTCTTTTGATTTTGCCTAAGATCTTTATATATTTGGGTCTTTTGTGTTTTATTGGTTTACAAAATTTCCTTATTAAAAAAAAATATATCATTGCAAAATTTGAAATTTTGTGCACTAGGTTTTTACCAATGATTGTGAGTAGGGGATGGTTTAATTTTATTTTTATTTTTTTTAAATAATATTAAATATAATAAACTAAGCCCACATGGCGGGCTAGTCCCACCACGTGGAACGATAGTGTCTGCTGTCTTCCGATAGTAGCACTACTCGCGGGAGGCTTAGGCCACCGCTTTCTTTTATTCCCCTTTGTGGCACGTGAAAAGGAAATAATGTTCGCTGTTTATTATAATGCGATTTAATTTATATTTTAGTTTTAATTTTAGTTTATTAAATTTGTTTGTAAATATTTGTATATATATATATATATATGTATTTATTTTATTTTCTTGTCAATCAAGGCTTTGGTTATAAGATCAAATTAATAAATTTAGATATTATTGGAAATAGATAATGTGTTTTAATATAAATTCATATTTTATTGCTAAATATTTAATATGAATTTTATTATTTGGTTTGGAATATTGTATGCGAAATATGTAGAATTGAATGACGCTTTAGAATGATGTATTAAATGTAGGGTGTTTTATTCTATTTTCAATGAATGAATTTGCAAGTGTTTATGATGTTGATATTCTCAAAGATTGTCTGAGTTCAAACTTAGTAAAATTAGTTGTTCTTGCAAAGGGTTTATTTGGTTGATTATTTCTTGTCTATGTTCAGTCGTCCTACTGTGGCGTATTTTTGTATCTCTTGACCAAGTGATGTATGATGACCTCATTGTTTTAACCATGTAGTTCTTATTCCTTATGGGTAACCGAGAGTTAGTATGTCTTCGTTTTTGGCCACTGTATTCAGAAAGTGGTGTTATGGTTGTCTATTTCACCATAGGCTCCTTGTAGAGTGACCATGTTCATTTAGTGTCCTTTGAGAGAGTGGCTTTCGAGTGGAGGTCGCACCCGAAGTGGTTGGCAGGATAACCCCTCTAAAGTCAAATAATAAGTGATAACCTAATAATTGATTAGGGGGTGGGTAGTTTATAACATTATATAAGATATTGTACCCCGTGCATGGTTGAGTGCTCTTATAGGCTCAAGATGTAGTGGGAAGGCCTGGAATGACAAAATGACCACCTTGTCTTCACAAAGGGTTGGTAGGGTCTGCATGAGACTTAGATGGAACCGGGGGTTTGGGAAAAGTTACCAGGATAACCCATGATGGGGGTTGGCACCTATGGAGGCCTACCTAGGGTAACCATCATAAGCTATGCAATGGCACTCTCTCTTTAGGGTCACTAGTGTATTGTGATGCTAAGTCACCTGGAGTATTGTGAAGACGTATTGTACTATTGTCCTTGTCTTATTTATGCTTGCTTGAGGGTCCTCTACTATCTCTTAGCATGGTGGGGTGATCCCATTTTGGGATCACATGGTCAAGTGGTAGTGCCACTTCCCATCGGATTTTCTTGTTCGTACCTTCATGCGAAGATTGGCTTCGTAGGTGTTCTTGTGGTTTGTGACTTGTTCTCTATCTCATGATTGGAGATTATTGTTCTTTAGAGACCTATGTGGTCAATTGTATCAATGAATTTATGTAACCTTCTATTTGGTAAAAATGTAAACTCTTTATGTATTATTAGAAGCCATGTATTTTATGATCAATGTGATCCTAAGTTTTGGATGTTATTTATTAGCTATCTTTATGATTTGTGTAAATGCTTAACTTAAGAGAAAATTATATTGTTACTCTTTCAACATTTAAATGGTGTAATCTATTATTGTATATGGTTTATTATGTCCAATGAGTAAACAATGGATAATTGAAATAATCGTAATTATGGAATTTAATCTTTAGTTTAATTCTTCGTTGGTAACCCTTTAGGAATTTTGGTGTTAGTCTTCAACTTGTGTTATTATTGTGCAATGTAGTAATTAATGCACTTAATGTGATTTGTACTTTAAATTTTTTTTATTTCACCCTTAGTTGCCTAGATGGGTGGTTATTCCTTTGGGGTTCCTAGCGGGGCATTACACCACTCTTCTAAGATTCTTGCATAATGTTTCTAACCACTAATTTGATTTCCACTACCTAACAATGCTACTAACACATTATCATGGTTCTAAGTTTACTTCTAACATCAACGTAGAATAATAGAATCAACTTAAGAATCAATGCCTCATTCCAACAAGAACATAAACAATACATTGCATATCAAAGTTATTTAATGATTACATTGCTTGTCCAAGACTAACATAACCATATGTACGCTATGATTACAACTCGTCACATAGTTCTTCAACATGAGCATAGCTCACCAAGTGTAAATACATATGATCACCTCCAACTATTACAAATGTTTACATTGTATTTACTTGGCCATAAATTACTACAAGAGTTTCATCCTTTCAAGTCTATGATTACTAATACATATATCCACTGCCATAAAGATCCTAAGCCATCAAGGTGCAGATCCAATCCACACATGGGGAGAAGAACACTAGCCAAGAAGGAAAAACCCCAATGGTAAAAAGAACCAACCACCCCACCAATGTGGAACCTACAAGGAACCACCCCCTGTGCTAGGAGATGACATAAGGTCCCAACACACACTCTACATCTAGGTTGATGCTCATAATCAAAGGACAAGACTACCACAAGACTCTCATTCATGAAGCAAACACAACCAAGTACAATAAGAAACTCCCAAAGGCTATCAACAATAAAACATAGATGCAATGCAAAACAACAAGGGATCACATGTAGGAGTGGAGTGTCATCACATGCCATCCATAAAACACATAACATATGCACTAGGCTGATGGACATGTGGAGTCATCTCAACCTATGAGAGACTAAGGGAGATTAGCTTACCGTCTTCATGATCTTCTCATGCTTATCCTAAAACATCCTCCCTAGGAATAAGTCATGAGGCACAAATCAATTTATTATCTTATTAATAAACCTATCTACTTATCCCATGTTCATTTTTAAGTTATCACTTATTTACAATGCAAGGTAAACCCCCTTGTGCCCTGGCGGTCTAGCCTTCATCCATCCTTACAAGGAACCTCATGATAGTCTATCTCTCGTGACCCTGATCATCACAAGGAAGCGCACTCCCTCCCAAATGGACCAATACAACAAGGAAAATATTCCCAAGAGGTCCTAAAACAAGTATTCAAATCTTGAAATGAAACTCATAGCATGCAGCCCAAAAACTCACACATGAACAATGCCACAACAACAAGGAAAACAAGAAGAGGAACCTCTTGGCATGCAATCATAAATAAAAGGCCACACACAAGGCCATCATAATCTATTGCCAAACATAGAAACAATATCACAACAAGGCCATTCACTTGTTGGAAACAAAACATCAGGGTGTAGCCTTCTCTCATGGCAATCTCAATATGAGAGGAACCAATAACACAACATGAAGATCAGAAGTTCGTAAATCATCATAAAACCTCAAATATGAATAAGATCAATTTTGGAAGACAATAACATATAATAAACTAGCCTTTGGTACAAAGAACAATATGGAAAAAATTAAGTCAAATAAGCAACATATAGGAAAACTCCCTAAATACACAATCATAGTGTTTTGGTCATATCTCAAAAACTCAGATCCCAACTTTCATGATTTTTACACAAATTTTAGAAAACTTTAATTTTAAAAATATCAATAAAATTTGCACAAACCCAATTTCTAATTTGTGAGATAAGTTTATCAGAATGTTGTAGACTTGAACAGACAAACCATGAACAACCATCAACACTTACAAAGTGTAAATTCCAATAATAACAACTTCAACACTCTCACATAATAATAACAAACACTCGCAAAAGAAAGACATCAATCAAGGAAGCCCAAAACTATAACCATGGTTGCACTAGAAAGAAAAGGCATTTCCATTGTCATGAATGGCACCCACAGGAAAAATATACAACATCAAACCATACAATATGCACAATAAAATCAAACTCCTTAATCTCATAATACTCCATTGCAAATGATATTCTATGTAAAGAAATATTCAACACTACCCCATATCCTTCAAGAAAACACAAGCACGGGCAAGACACAAGTAACTTCACAAATCTGAATAAAAATAAAACAAAAGACAAGAAGTCGACCTCAACCCTATGTGATGAAAGGCAAGAGATTGATGAAGAGTTTTCCCCAAGTCCTTCAGTGATCCAGCAAAGCAAAGCCAAGACCAAGATCCAAAAATCAACCCAAGAAGTTGGAGACCCAATTTTTTTTGCAAAGAGGAAGAAGAAGAAGAGTCCCCAAAAATCTCATAGCAACAACATAAAAAGTAAAGAAAATTAATCCAAAACCCTAGCCTCTCTTCTAGCCAATGAGATTATTTCATTTGAAATATATCTCATCCCACATCTTAGGGTTAGATAGTATATTTTTCCCATTGATTTTTTCAATAAAATTTAAAAACAAAGAAGATAATAATACAATATTTCAACATATTATTATTATGAAAGGGGGGGTATTTTATTTTAACTTAGCCTGTAGTTTTATTTCCCCCTTATATAATATTAAAGCAACTATATATATAAATGAAAATGTAAATTAATTAAATAAATCAAGGAGGGGTTATGAATAAATAACCAAGTCCCCCAAAACTATATTAAATAAGATTAATTTAAACACTAAATAAAATAAACTATAAACTAACAATTATGCGAAATTTCATGCTTTGTCTTTTGGATTGTATATGGCAATCTCTTCGGGAATTAAGGACTTAATAATTGAAGGTGATTCTATGGTGATTATTCAATGTGTTATGAAAAAGAAATCAAATTGTTGGAAATTGTAGTATATACTTGATCCCATTTTACAAAAAATAGAATTGTTTGAATCTTTCTTGGTATCCCATTGTTACAGAGAAGTTAATAAGATTGCAGATTATTTGGCAAATTTAGCCATTGATAGCAATGCTAATCAGCGAGAGGTGGGTTTTGAGGAAATTCCTTCTAGGGCTTCGGAAGGTTTGCAACAATAGTTATATTATTTTCTTGAGTAATGTTGATGTAAAATTTTATGATGACAATTATTCCCGCTTTCCCCTTTCATTTCAAGTATTCATGTTTGTTGTCTGGAGGAGAGTTCGAGCTCATGGTATTTGATACAATAGTATTTTCCCAAAGGTTTTTTGATACTTTCTTTTTTGGCAGGAAGGTTTTTGGCTCATGGGATTTGGCACAGGGCTTTGAAATTTTTTGTCTTCTTCCATTGATAGCAGCTGTGGAGTCTACATTTGAAAATTATCCGATGGGTTTTTTTTGGCAAATTGTCATATGGGCTCTATGCAAAGTTGATATTATATGTGCTGTGACCACATTTTGTATGTGGTTTTGGGTGGGGTGCATAAACTGATCCGTTAGATACTATAGGTTTATTTTATGAGCTGTGTCCAAAGGTTTTCTTTCCAGGGTTCTTTCCTCTGGTATGCTCTTTGAATCCTGTGTAAAAAAATATTAATAAAAAAGTTTAGTGGAATAATCCACTTTTATTGAAAAAAAATAAAAAAATAAATTAACTACAAACATTAAATATCAAATGAACCCCAAGGCAATATAAAGTAATAAACATTAAACATTAAACATTAATTAAATTAAAACACTAAATGAATATGGTAAGTTATAAACAATAAATCAACTCCTATAAATAAAATATAATTTTCAAATAAATGATCCAAACTCTCAAATACCAAATAAACAATAGATATTAAATAAAGCCTTAAGAAACCTTAATATCCAAAAACCATTGAGTCTAATACGTCAAAATACACATAAGAACCATATAGTCACAAATTGATATTAAGGTAATTAATTTAACATTATTGATCACATAAATGACCACCAACTCATTCCACATACTCACATACCAAGGCGACCAAGTTGACATGGCAATTCGCGCCCACACCAATGAGACACACAAGTGACAACATAGAAGTAGAGTGTGTAAGGGGAACAACGTCATGTCTAAAACCACATATTACCATTGGGAAAGGACACACTTGCACCTGTAAGGCCAGGGGAACTCGCACCTGGGAATCCAGGAGGAATAGATGTCTGATACCTGCAAATCCTAAAACCGCAACAACGACACACACACACACACACACACACACACACACACAAAACAGGCAAGTGGTATAATTTTGCAACAACACATCCCACTCACAATGAGTGATGTGATGTTGATTCTCCATGAAAAGAGTAAAACAATATACAAACATTAGTCTATATCTCATGCCATCATCTTATCATATGTACTCAAGAATGGGGTTAGTACATCCATAATATCACTAAATGTATAACCACCCTAATCTACAACATAGATAAGCATGTATAATCCATCAAGCACATGAATGCACATAAAAACTATCAATATGTAAACCCATCAATCCACATAGATAGTAAGACAATATCCTCATCCATATAATCATCAGAGCAACATACACCCACCTAATGTTAAACATTGAAATGATTAATTGAAACATATGGAGTCCTAAACTTAACTTGAGACATCGAATAGGAATCTAAATAAATCTATTAAGTATCATTTCTTAAGGGAAAGAGTTTAGGAGAAGTAGGTAAAGATGGAGTATGTGAAGAGTAAAGATCAATTAGCTGACATATTTACTAAACCATTTGCCAAAGACTAATTTTGAGTTTCTCAGAAGTAAATTAGGGGTTAGACCCCTACATCGGAAGAACTAAGATGTCAGAGTTGCATCAATCCTGTGGATACCATGTTTATTTTTCAGTAAGGATTGATGAATATGTGAGCTACTCCATAGGGGGAGCGGCTCTAATGCAGTATGATATGATTTACATTTTGATCAGATTGAAGCCAAGTGCTGTATTTTTAACTTTGGCATTGTTGTCAAAGGTGGAGAAGAAAAAGAAATCAGCTAATCAGTTATGGGAGAAGAAAAATAAATTTGATGATCAAGCTTGAGGAGAAGAAAAGACAGTGAAGACCGGTAGATGTAGAGACCGACAGTTAATGTGCTAAGATGCAGATGATTGGCATATATGTTTGTATAACTAATTGGTGTTGCCATCAATGCGAAAGGGGGAGATTGTTGGCATGATTGGCATAACTGATGCAGATGAGTTGATGATTGTATCAGTAGAAGAATGATGATGACATGATCTGTTATTTGTGTTGTCATTGATGGCAACCTATATCAATTAATGTTTGATGATTGTTATAGATGAACTTTGATGTCTGACTTGTTGGATAAGTAATTTGGTCTACTGGATTTAAAATTTGTAAGTATGATAGGGTTTACCGACAGGACTGAGAATTAGGACTTCAACTCGTAAAAGAAAATATTTTGATGGAATCGGTAAATCGGTGATGGTTGGAGACTTGTGGTTTGAGACATAAGATTTTATGATAGATTTGTGTATGTGACTGGGACCGCATCCTATGTTGATTACTGGAAGACATGTTTTGAATTTCTGATGGAGTTGTGCTAGGGTTTTAGGACCGGTAATGAATTCACTCAATCGGTAATGATTTATGTTATGACGATGATTGACAACAAGTCTACATGAAGTTGGTAACACAACACAACCCATGTGAAATATTTAATTGTTGTTTTGGCACAATTCAAGGAAGAATTTCTTGAGAATCAATGAAATGCTTAGTAGAGTATTTTAAGGATACAGATTAGATTTTCGTGATGGGTTATGAATAATCAACGATTGATATTGCATTGTAATTTGTTGTAATGATCTGGATATTAATATGATATGATATGTATTGTAAATTCATGATGTAATTAGGTTTTATGACCGACTTAGTTGTTACGGCTATTTAGGGTGACACAACTGATGTTTCTTATGTTGGTGGCATTATGAGAATGAGTTAAGCCATCCCAAAGAAGATAGAGATCTGCTTGAGTGTTGCAGACTGTGAAGCATAACTAGATCTGATTTAGCAAGCTAAAAGTGCAAAGTAACAGATCATTTTTAACTGTTGTTCTCTAACAATTACAACAACATAAATCCCTTAACCAAGTAGGTCCTAATAGGACTTTTCCATCTAAGTCCCCTAACATGGCAACTCACAAAAGAGTGTTTAAATCCTCTAACCAGGTTAATCCTAACAGATCATTAAGCTCCTAGATAGAGTGATAGGTAAATCCCTTAACTGGGTGACTCCTAACAGGGCCTGCTCCTAATCGGGCGTATTGTAAGCTCTTAATGATGCAGAGGTTAGCAACAGTAGGGTGAAAAACCCACACACTCACACTCTTAGGTCTTATAATACCTATGCTTTCTCTCAAGGTCTCAATCCACTCCTATGTGAAATAGGGTTCTTAACCTTGTCTAGGGATGGTATAGCACTCCCATTCCCTCCTTAAGTCTCACTAATACCTTCCACAACAATGTTTTGGAATACAAGTTTGGGTATTGGTCCTAGGGGCTTGAATAGGTCTACCGGCTAGTAGCCCTATTTTACTGATTTTTTGTCTTTTCCTCCAAATTGTGCCAAACAACCTACCAAGTAAATTTGGGTTTCAGATACCCTTTTGGGACTACTATCAAATTCCAAAAGATTAGGTTTCCAACCTATTCTTGCACTCTCCAACACCTACTAGGTTCATAGGCCTAATTGATCAAGTTAGGTCTATTTTACAAAAGAAGTATGTGAGAATGGGGTCACAGGAAGATTCTAACTCTTCAAGAGGCTTCTTCTATATCCCAATGTTCCCAATCTAGAGATTAAATCTCCAGTTCATCATTCTTCATTGTGTGCACAATGAATTCCATTCTACGCTAATTTAAACCCTCAAACAGTTTAGACTAGGGCTTGGTGGTAAAATTACCAAACCAACTCCTCTAATCCCACCCCTTTTGAATCTCAAAATAAATGCCTCTAACTTGCATTCTACCAATGGCCATTGGATTCCAATGGGTAGATTGCAAGTTAGGGCTCCATTTGCATTGTAACCCTTGAAAATGGAGGGTTTCGGACTTGCAGAGAGTAAACCGCTTATAACTTCCTCCAAATTTTACTTCAAGAGATCAGACCAAGTGAATTAGAAAGGTGATTTAGGGTACTTTCAAATTAACTTAGAGTTTCATCACACGATTTCACACCTTGTACGGACAATACAAAAAACTATCACTGTTATGGCAAAACCAAATTTGTTCTATTCACTTTCTCCACCAAATTTTACAAAATTCTCCAACAACATTCCCCATGGTTATTCAAACATATATAAACCCTCCTCAATGTCCATAACCAACTTTTGAATAGTTATGAATGTTGGATAGGTAGTTGTCATCCTATCGACAACTTTTCAAAGTTGCTTGACAACAAAATGCAACATTTCTACAACTTGGACAATACTAGGAAATTAAGAATTTAGACCTTATGGGAACATCTCCGAGGTAATTATTTGACTCAAAACACCTAAGAAAACATCTTAGACCTATCAACACTAAAATTCAAATTCCAAGCCTTCATGGTCTAATAGACTTCTAGGCTTATATGCTCACCTAAGAGATTATTGACCATACAAATAGGCACTCTATTACATAAAGGGTGATCATTGATCCAACCCCTTATTACAACACAAAAGATCATGTAAACACTACTATGGTTAGATCCTTTCTTGAAAAGAGAAGGTTCTCTACACCATACTTCCGGGCTCCAAAAAACCCAAGTCCCTTGAGTGGGGATATCTGACAACCGAGTTCCTATTTTCTCAATGGCCTCTGAGGTCATCCAGGTAGCATCCTCTAAAGGTTGATTCTTCCATTTGACTAGGTACTCCAAGTAAATCTTCCTCCTTGTCTTCTTGCTAACCCTTTGATCCAAAATGCACTCAATCTCAGGTTTGAGAGGGGGTGGAATTCCTTCCAACATTACTGGGCTAGAAGAATCTGATGGACCTGCAACACAAACATCATCTACAAAACCCTTAGATGCATATATGTCAGAAATATTAAATATAGGAGATAGACCAACATCAGGGGGTAGATCTATCTTGTAGGAATTTGTCCCACATCTTTTGAGGATCTTGAAAGGACCTATCTTTTTCATGAGTAGCTTGGTATACTTCTCCTTAGGGAGTCTCTCTTTTTTGAGATGAATCATCACCATATCTCCCACCTTGAACTAAACATCTCTCCTCGTGGCATCTGCTGCTTGCTTGTACTTTTCAAAGGTTTGAACCAATCTATCCCTGACTTGTTGGTTTATGTCCTTCATGACTTCAGCCAAATCATCCTCTTGAGCACTCCTCCTGTCAATATTTTGTACCTCAGTTCAAAAACACCTTTAGGATGAGCTCCATATAACATTTGGAAAGGACTCAGTCCTATACTTCTGTTCATAGATTCATTGTATGAGAATTCTGCCTATGGAAGAATGGCATCCCAGGTGGCCCCATGGTCCTTAGTCAAGCACCTCAACAAATTCCCAAGGGATCTATTAATCAGCTCTGTCTGTCCATCAGATGGAGGGTGATAAGAATAAGAGAAAGACAAATTGTCCCCAACCTACGCCACAACGTCCTCCAAAAATGTCGTACAAACTTAGGATACCTATCTAATATGATGCTCAAGGGTAACCCATGAAATCTAACAACCTCCTTGAAAACCAAACCTGCAATACTAGAAGCATCATGTGTAACTTTGCATGGTACAAAGTGTGCCATTTTTGAAAATCTGTCCACAACAACATATATACTGTCATATCCTGATTTAGTCCTAAGGAGACCTAAGAAAAAATCCATGCTAATTTAATCCCAAGGTTTGGTAGGGATGGGTAATGAAGTATATCGACCTGCATTGGAACTTGTCCCTTTTTCCCTTTGGCATATCCCACACTCTGTCACATACTTTCTAACATCTGATTGCATCCTAGGCCAAAAGTAAAATCTCCTAATCAATTCAAGTGTCTTATCAAGTCCAAAGTGACCTGAAAAAATCCCATAATGTTTTTCATTTACAATATTTTCCCTCATGGAGCAAATAGGAATACAAAGCTAACTGCCCTTGAAAAGTAAGCCTTCTTGTAGAATATAATTAGAAAACTCAGTATGATACCTATCATTCATGTCCTTACAAACCTTATAGGCCTCCTTGAAATCTTCATCCTCTTGATACATATCTTTCAAGGCAATGATTCCCATGCTTTCCAATTGAATCTCTTGGATTGTTAAGTTCCTCCTACTAAGTGCATCAACTATTTTATTAGCCACACCTTTCTTATGTAGGATAGTGAAAGTGTAAGCTTGAAGATATTCCATCCACTTTATATGCCTGTGATTTAGTTTCTCCTGCCTGTTCAAAAAACTTAGAGCATGATTATCAATATACACAATAAACTCCTTAGGTAAGAGATAATGTCTCCACTTCCTAAGAGATTGCACCATAACATACATCTCTAAGTCATATGTAGAATAGTTTTGCTTTGCCTCATTTAGTTTCTCACTGAAAAATGCCACAGGTCTACCTTCCTGGCTCAAGACTCACCCTGTGGCCTTCTTTGATGCATCACACTCAATAGTGAAAACATTGTGAAAGTCAGGGAGTACTAGAATAGGTTGTTTTGCAATCTTAGTTTTCAAAAAATCAAAAGACATGTCAGCCTCCTTAGTCCAAACAAATTGACATTTCCTTCCACCTTTTATGGTTTCTATCATTGGTGCTCTAACCCCACTGAAATTCTTAATGAATTTTCTATAGAAACTTGCTAACCCATGGAAATCTTTTACCTCACTTGCTGACTAAGGTGTTGGACAATGTAGAATTGCCTCCACCTTACATGGATCCATTTTCAGATTACCTTGAGAGATCACAAACTCAAGGAACACTATCTCTTCCTGCAACAAAACACATTTATCTAAATTGATCTTCAACTGCTCCTCATGTAACATTTTCAACACCAAATCCAAGTGCATTAGATGTTCATCCCCATCTTTACTAAAAATCAATATATCATCTAAATACACTACTACAAAATGTTTGATAAAAGGCTTAAGAACCTCATTCATGAGTCTCATGAATGTAATAGGGGCATTGGAAAGCCCAAATGGCATTACCATCCACTCAAATAGGCCTTCATTGGTCTTAAAAGTTGTCTTCCATTGGTCTCCATGTCTGATCCTGATTTGATGGTACCCACTTTTCAAATCCATTTTAGAATATTAATTGGCCCCTCCTAGACAATCCATTAATTCTTCCATTCTTGGCATTGGGAATCTATATTTGATTATTTCTTATTGATGGCCCTAGAGTTAGTACACAACCTCCATGTCCCTTCTTTCTTGGGAGCTAGTACTGTTGGGACTACACAGGAACTTATACTCTTCCTAATGAACCCTTTCTCTAGCAATTCTTGGATTTGTCTTGCAACTTTTACATTCTCTTCAGGGGTAAGCTTGTACGTTGCCTTATTGGGAAGTGTAGCGCCCAATATGAGGTCAATTTAATGACTAATTTTTCTTTGAGGGGGGAGGGAGTCTGTGGTATTGTCTACAACTATTCCTTTATACTTTCATAGTAGATCTTGAACCTCTTTAGGACCTACTTTCTTTTCTATCTTCGGGCCCTTATTCTGCTTCTTAGGTCCAGTCTTAGGCTTGACAACTATTGCAAAGCAAGGGGTACCTTTATCCTTCAAAACCTTTATGAACTCCTTCTCATCTACTAGCATAACACTGGTCACAATTTGCCTATCCTTACTATCATCTGAAAGAGGGGTCATAGTGAAGTTCACCCCATCTTTGGTGATGGTGTAAACATTATTCCTTCCTTCATGCCTAGCATCTACATCATATTGCCAAGGCCTTCCTGGTATCAGATGACAAGAATCCATTTCTACCACATCATACAACAACCTATCCTTGTATTCACCTATTGAAAATTCTATCCAAACTTTCTCACTAATCAAGGCTTGTTGACCTTTGTTGAACCAAGACATCTTATAGGGATGGGGATGAGGTCATCTTTGCAAGTTAATTTTAGTAACCATTTCAATAGAAGATATGTTATCTATCGACCCTAAATCCACAATGACTTTACATACCTTGCAGGAGGTTCTGAAAAGAGATTTCCTCTTAGGGGGTTCTTTGGTGGTTGGTACCTTCAAGAGGGTCCTATTAATCATCAAGAGTTCTGCTTGCTTCACATCTGCAAAATTTGAAATTGATGTGTGGTAGGAGGTCATACTTTGACTATCTTCTTCTTGTATTAGATGTGCTCTTCTATCACTTCCTTGGCTAATATTACTTAGCTTTTCTAGATACTTAAATGACTGATGCCCAACTTGGTTGCATGAAAAACACCTACCGGTGAAGACAATAGGTCCTCTTCCACCAAATATTCCTCTTCCATTCCCCCTTCTTCCTCTAAAGCCACCTTTTCTCCCTGATTCCCTCATGTTCCTGATGATTGGACTCTCCTTGGGGTTTCAGAAATGGTCCTTTACCATTGAATCTACCCTTGCCCCTGAAACTTGCACCTTTTCCTCTACTATTGTGTTCTCCTTTCCTTTTTTGACTCTCCTCAATCCCAAGTTCCATCTAAAAACACTTGTGCATTTATTCGGGATTGAACAAACTTAGTTCGTCTTGAATACTGAACTTAAGACCATTCATGTACCTTGTTAGATTCTGTGTCTCACTTTCTGGCATCTTTGCCTTGAGTGACATTCGATGGAACTCCTTAGTGTAGGTACTGATATCCAAATCCCTTTGCCTTAGGTTTTGTAATCTTTTGTTTAAGATGATCTCATAGTCCTTAGGTACAAACTACCTTTTTATCTTTACCACCATCTTTTTATTCTTGGCCGCTTGCTCCCTTACTATCTTGGCCAACTCCATGTTTGTCATAGGTCTAGTGGGAATCTCCTCACTATTATTTATTATGTCTTCCATTTCTTTGTCTTTCCCAAGGCTCTTTTGATGCTCTGATACCACTGATTTAGAGGTTAGCAGCAGTTGGGTGACAAACCCACACACTCACACTCTTAGGTCTTATAATACCTATGCTTTCTCTCAAGGTCTCAATCCACTCCAATGTGAAATAGCATTCTTAACCTTGTCTAGGGATGGTATAACACTCCCATTCCCTCCTTAAGTCTCACTAAGACCTTCCACAACAATGTTTTGGAATACAAGTTTGGGTATTGGTCCTAGGGGCTTGAATAGGTCTACTGGCTAGTAGCCCTATTTTACTGATTTTTTGGCTTTTCCTCCAAATTTGTGCCAAACAACCTACCAAGTAAATTTGGGTTTCAGATACCCTTTTGGGACTAATATCAAACTCCAAAAGCTTAGGTTTCTAACGTATTCCTGCACTCTCCAACACCTACTAGGTTCACATGCCTAATTGATCAAGTTAGGTCTATTTTACAAAATAAGTATGTGAGAATGGGGTCACAGGAAGATTCTAACTCTTTAGGAGGCTTCTTCTATATCCCACTGTTCCTAATCTAGAGATTAACTCTTCATTTCATCATTCTTCATTATGTTCATAATGAATTCCATTATAGGCTAATCTAAACCCTCAAACAGTTTAGACTAGGGCTTGGTGGTAAAATTACCAAACCAACTCCTCTGATCTCGCCCTTTGGAATCTCAGAGTACATGCCTCTAAATTGCATTCTACCAATGGCTATTTTCCAAGGGGTAAATTGCATGTTAGGGCTCCATTTGCATTGTAATCCTTGAAAATGGAGTGTTTCAGACCTACAGAGAGTAAACTGCTTATAACGTCCTCCAAATTTCACTTCAAGGGGTCAGACTAGGTGCATTAGAAAGGTGATTCAGGGTACTTCAAATTAACTCAGAGTTTCATTACAAGATTTCACACCCTATACGGACAATATGGAAAACTATCACTGTTATGGCAAAATCAGATTTGTTCTATTCACTTTCTCCACCAAACTTTACAAAACTCTCCAACAACCTTCTCCATGGTTGTTCAAACATATATAAAACCTCCTCAATGTCCATAACCAACTTTTGAATAGTTATGATCATTGGAGAGGTAGTTGTCATCCTACCGGCAACTTTTCAAAGTTGCTTGACAACAAAATGCAACATTTTTGCAACTTGGACAATATTGGGAAATTAATCTGAACTTAGACCTTATGGGAATATCTCCAAGGTCATTATTTGATTCCAAACACCTAAGAAAACATCCTAGACCTATCAACGCAAAAATCCTAATTCCAAGCCTTCATGGTCTAATAGACCTCTAGGTTTATATGCTCACCTAAGAGATTATTGACCATACAAATATGCACTCTATTACATCAAGGGTGATCATTGATCCAACCCCTTATTACAATAAAAAAGATCATGTAAACACTACTATGGTTAGAACCTTTCTTGAAAAGAGAAGGTGCTCTGCACCACTTAACAGGACTAAGCTCCTAACAGGGCATACTTCAAAAGAGTACAAATTATTGTGGATACCAATCCCCACCATGGTTTTTCCCATTTGGGTTTCCACGTCAAAAATCTTGGTGTTCATGTGTGGAATGTCTTTTCATAGTGTTTATGTTTTCATGTTTTATTTTTTATTACCGGTTATGATAAGTTTATTGTTGTTTATCAGAGATCTGTAAGTGGTTACCAGTAATGTTAATGAACTGATAGATGAAATATTTTGATCTAACAATAAGTCCGTATGAGTATGTGTTGATTAGATATCTAGTTGGTGAACATTCTAATTACTAAGATTATATAAGTGGGTAACAAGTGTATGAGATCTACTAAAAGGATAGATTCATTGATTTCAAAACTGTTATAAATGGTATTTTGATTTGAAGTTATAAATTGTGTTAATATTGATTCACTCCCCTCTCAGTATTAACCGGATCCTTATAGGATTAACAATCACAACATTAACATATAGCATAAGACCTTAGCCTCTCCAAATAGGCTAGGTTGGTATAACTAGTTTAACACAAGGTCGCCATGCTACATCCCCATTCCCATTGAGCATGGGTACTAAAGCACTCAAATTCAAACATTAGTCCATAGTGAAAATATAATAGCCAAAACAATAGATCATCAACAAGTAAAATTCACATAACCCATATGTATCCAATATTGCTAAATCTCTTCGTCCATGATCAAATTTACATTATTAATTTTGGTATTGTAGTGTCATTAAATTGTGACCCATGCAATTTTAACCATATTTTAGGTCCTCACCTTGGCAATGTCATCTTCTTCCCTAATCGAGAGTTATTTATGCATTTCCAACCCTTTTCTCTTCCTCCTTTATGTCTTGTGTCTTCTCTAGACCCTGTTCGGGCCCCAAAATAGGGCAGGACAGGGGCATGGCACCCCTGTCCTCACCCCTTAGGGTGGCCCTATGTTTGGTCTGCCTGATCTCATATGCAGTTCTTGTCTTTGAGGTTTGTTATTCCTCTTTGTCAGCCTTCGGTGGTTGAAAGTTAACCCTTGAGGCATGTATAAAAGGGAATTAAATACCCTCATTGATGGATGAATGGAAAAATGAAAAGACAGATAGAGAGCATAAGGAGACAATACAAGATTTCAAGGTCATCATCAAGCATTCAAGCATTTAAGTCCTCTTCATTCATCCATTGGAGCAACTTTACAATATTTATTTACAAGCATGTGTGTGTGTGTTAGGGTTTTATCATGTTACATGCCATTTCGTACAACATTTGTGGTTACATTTAAGAAGCAAAGCAATCATCATCAACAAGTTACAGATCTACAAGGTATACATCTCCATTGTTTACATTCAAGCATTTGCAATTACTTTATTTCTAGGTTGATTCCTCAACCTGAGTTTCACTGAGGCAAACCCCTATCCACAACCCCCCTTTCTTCTCTTTTCTGTGTGTAGGTTGCAGGTGCGCAACTATAATTGTAGGTTTGGGCTTCATTTGCAAAGACAGAAGAACCCTTTTCATTTTGCGGATTTTGTGGCGGACCATGTACATTCTTGCTACAGTCCTGACGAATTTTCTCCAAATTTGTAGGGTAGATCCACATCAGTTTAATTAGCTCAGTTCCAAAGTTACAACGCGATCCCGAACTGGTAGGACCTCATTTCACTCATTTCCTCTCTCTTTTCCACATAGTCAACAAGTCAACTTTCTCATTTACAAAAGAGGGCAAATCACACTTCAACCACTTGCAATCCACTCAGAGTTCACATCCTTGTTTCCCTCGGATTTGGATCTAGTGGATTGAACCCCTCTTTTGAATGTAAAGTTCTTCCATAGTGAAAATCATCCTAGTGGCTTCCTTTATCTCTCCTAGGTGGGGAGTCACTATGATCCAATTTTCCACTTTATATTTTGGTGAACCCGATGTCTTACACATTAATTCTGATTTCTCATTCCTAGATCTGATTAATTGCAATTTAAATTTCAAATTTTCATTTTCAAGTTTGATCTATTTGCAAATTTTAGAGGTTAATTGCATAGAAACCCTAATTTCTCATTTTGAGAAAATTAAGCTTGTGAGGTGTAAAAATTTAATTGCTTGTTCCAGATCTAATTTCTATTTCAAAATTGCAATTCAAATCTGTTTCTTTATTCTGAAAATTCACTGGTTAAATCATAAAACCCCAATTTTTAAGATCTTTTCATTTTTGACCTTTGACTGCAATTTGGACTGATCTGGACATCTCCAGATCAGCTATTTTTTTGGATTCCGCATTAAAATCATAATCTCTATCATCCCTGAAAATTTCAAAAAAAGTTGGTCGGATCGTGTGTGTTCTCGCCACAGTCCTCGACTTTTTTCTCAAAATTTTAGGAGATGGAACTGACTGTATTTTTCTACTGAGATCCAAAAAAATAGTGTACTTTATCAATTTTAACACTCTCTAAGGTCAAACACAAATTAAATATTCATCAAATTCAAATCTTAAAATTAATTCTCATAAAAAATTCCTAATTTTAGATTTGCTTTTCTAGCAAATTCAAATTTCACTTAAGAGACTTTTGATGGCAATTAATAAATTGGATTTACTTGCTCTTTCGCATATGATTACATTAATTTTTGCATATATTTATCATGTGACAGATAAGAGTTTCTTCCATTTATTGTTGCTTCTCTTTCTTCATAGCACTTGGTCATATTGTGTTGTTAGGATTTCCAAATTATTAGATCTCAAGGCTTTCATGTATCATTTATGTTGCATTATGGTGATGTTGTTAACAACATGCATTTCCTATGTTAATCACCTTAAAGCTTTTGTAGATCCTAAACCTGGAGATCCTAACCCTTGTACCTCTCCTAGGGTATCTTGTGTGAAAGAAATGAGATCTAATGCTTTACCCAATGATCTTTCTACAAGAGAGAAAGCATTGAAAAGTAATATAGATCCATCTTCTTCTTCTACACATACCCTTGAGCAAGGGGGTCAATATGACAACATCAACATTCTTACATCTTTAGGTCCTCCTTATTCTCCTAAGACCTATCTTCAACATCAAAGTCTATGTAGAGAGGATGATGTCATGCATTTTATTCATGACCTTTCTCCTCGCATAGAAATCAATAAAAATGAGCTTTTACATGATGAAGATGTGCTTCTCCAATCTTCCAAAAAGGATAAGATTGATAAAGGAAAAGAGATTCTCATTCCACATGATATTCCTCCTTCGTCTACAAATCCTTTTCTACCTCCTTACACATAAGATTTCAAAGAAATTCATGATCATGTTCCTCCATCTAGTCAATTGCAACATTCTTATAGTCATGGCTTTCATATAATTACAAAACAAGGTTTTAAAGGACAAGGAATTGGGAAATTTGAGCATTGAATTCGTGTCCCTATAAACCCTCCTACACAAACCACTACAAGAGGCCTAGGAAGTAGTACCCCTCTTTCTATGGACAAATTCCTTAGACTTCAAAACTTTCAAGATTACCTTAAAAAACAACAAATCAAGAGAGCCTGCAAGAATGCTTCTTCTTCAAAGCATCCTTTTTGTTCATTTCATCAAACCCATGACCATAATGTGATGATTGCCCTAATTTTCAAAAATCTATTCAAGATGGCATAGAAAGTGGAAAAATAAGAATTGTGGATAATGAAAATCCTTCTTCTAACAAACCCTCTTCTTCATGGGAAGATGATATTTACCATCCTGATAGATTAGCTTTAAGAATCTATTGGAGGTTGAAATATGACAAGAACATTTCCTTTCCTCCTCAAAATAAAAAAATAAATTTTAAGAAAGTGAAAGATATTGAATATTGCATTTTTAATGATTTATATTCACATTCTATTGGAAAATGTTATGCATTTAAGAAATTTGTTCAACTACAATATGATCTTGCACACATTTGTCTCACAGAAGATCTAGTTGTCTTTCTTGGTAAAAACATTGTGCCTTAGAACTTCCTTTCCCTTCATGTTGCTCTTCATCCTATGGCATAATTAGCCCATTTACGGGGGGCTCTTTATCATTAGTGGTGGTATTGTTTCACTTTAACATACTTTGGGGCAGGAACACGAAGTCCATTTTTCTTCTTTCTATACATTTATATCTATCTTTGTGCATTATTCATTATTATATATCTTTGCTTGCATAGGGTTATTCTTATGTGAGCATATAATTGTTCTTTGTTTTTCCTCTTTGCTTGGAGAGTGGCATCTATAATGAGTACTGCACTTCTTCTCTTTCCTTCATTTTGTTGGAAATCTTACCTCTTCTATGGTCTCAATTATTAGCCGGTATGATATGCCCCTTAGCAAGGAATGATATCTTGGGAGGTATGTATCCTTTCCTTGAGAGGATTTGTTCCACTAGGATGACATATCACTTGAAACTAATCACCATCAGAAAATGTGTAATAGTTCTCCTTGTTCTCCTCACTTGGGGGGGAAGGATGTTCTCTCCTTTCCCTTGTATCATTATTTCCTTTAGGGGCTGCATTTTTCATATGTGATTATCATTTCTTACAATGGTATGCTTTTATGAATAATCCTCCTTGGGGAATGCATGATGCTTATTCTCTCTTCTTTTCAAAGTTTACCACTTCTTGAGATGTGTATTTTACATTTACTAATTTCTTTTCTTGCATGCATTCATGTAAGTTCATTGTACATTTGCTTATGTTTAATCTCTCTCTAGTAGATTGTGTAAACTCTTCTCATTGTCCCTTAGCTTGGGGGGAAATGATCCTTCTCTCTCTCTTTCTCTAGGGATCCAGTTTTCCCTATTAAGTGGATGGTGTGAGTTCTATTACTTGATGTCATTCCTTGTGTAGAATTGTTGGTTATTGACTTAACGATTCTCTCTTAGACAATAAATGTTAATCCTTGACTACGACCTCTTTTACAATTGGTAATGTACATCTATGATAAATCCAACCATCCCTCTGGGGTTAAACGTGAGTCATCCCTCATCAAGAATCCCTTTCACCAAGAAATAGGAGGAAGGATTGCATTCTTTTTCTTTCCTTTTCTTGTTCTAGAAGATGTTATGTTTGTCTAAGACAACTCCTTTTGGGGGTAGATGTCTTTTTGAACAAAGATCTCTTCTCCTCCAAGGATCACCTTTACACTTATAGCAATACATCTCTTGTCAACTATCTTATCCTTGCTTGAAGAAGTATTCCCTCTCTTGCTTGGATCTATGACATTGTTGCATATCGAATATCTTCTTTGTGATGAAGGTAGGTATCCTTGTTCTACTTTCCTTAAGATATCAACATTAGTCTGTGTTGACATCTTAAGGGTGGGTGAGGGGGGCACCCACACTGCTCCTTTGTACTATACTTCACTCATACATTGAATAGTGGGACATTCTTGGAACCAGAGGGAAACCTCTTAGAGCAAGATGTTATCACTTTTTCTATAGTGGGTCATTCTTAGAACCAGAGCATGGTCTCTTAGAGCAAGATGTCTTCACTTTTTCTTGTCTTATACAGTGAGACATTCTTATAACCAGAGGGAAACCTCTTAGAGAAAGATGTCATCACTTTTCTCTTGTACAGTGGGTCATTCTCAGAACCAGAGCACAGTCTCTTATGCGGGGTGATTATTCTCAAAACCAGAGCATGGTCTCTTAGAGTGAGATATCACACCTTTCTTGACACTTGTAGTATAAATTCTATACAGGTTGTAGCATACTCGGGCATAGACTCCTATGAGGTGCTTAGAACCTCACTTGCACACACGAGCATGAGGTTGAGTGGAACTAACAATGTTCTCTCTCTCTCTCTCTCTCTCTCTCTCTCTCTCTCTCTCTACACAGATCACCTAGGCAGGCTCTAGGGGTGAGATTTTACATGTCCTTCTCTCCATGGATTGTTAGGGTTTCAAGCAGATCCGAAGCAAATATGAACTAATAATTATATGCAGATTTAAATACAAAAAGATAAAGAAATAAAACAGGACATAGATAACACAGAGATTTAACTTGGTTCACCCAAAATGGGTTACGTCTACCATACACAACCGTCCAATCTTTCTTATTATCCAGCAAAAATAGTACATCAACCTTACAATGCCTTAAGCATCCCAGCCGCTTATAACATGCGTTTTTACGGCAACAAACAAAGTCAGCCTTTTTAGGGTTTTATTACAATGTCGGTTTTCATCAACGAAAAACGGCAAAAAAAAATTTCTCGAGGGCTGCCGCCCCCGAACCCCTGCCCGGCCCCGGACCCCAGCAAGGATATGTGCTAAGTGTATAGTACTTTGTTGATCAGTTGCCACATTTCAACAATCTCCTACTTGGAGACTAATTAGGCTCCACACCGAACAATCTCCCACTTGGAGACTGATACTACACAACACCACTGTACATGCAACATCCACTGGATAAAACACCAGGACTTGATTGGTATAAATTCCACAATTATCAATCAAGAAGACCAATAGAAACTGATGAAGAAATCAGCTTCTGCTATGGAATTGCCTTTGTGAACATATTGACAGGATTCTCACTTGTATGAATCTTCTCAAGCCGTAACTGATCCTCCTCCAAAACAGTCCGGATGAAGTGGTACCTGAGCTGAATGTGCTTTGTCCTTGAATGAAAAGAAAAGTTCTTTGCAAGATGAATGGCACTCTGGCTATCAGTATACAATGGGCTATCCTCTTGTGTATGACCCAATTCCTTCAGAAAACATTGCAACCAAATCATCTCCTTGCTGGCTTCTGTAGCAGCAACATACTCAGCTTCAGTGGTTGAAAGTGCATCAACCTTTTGTAGCCTAGAAATCCAACTGACTGCAGTTCCCCCTATAGTAAAAACATACCCTGTAGTACTCCTTCGTGAATCAATATCACCCACCAAATCAGAGTCAACAAATCCACTCAGAGCAACATTAGATCCTTTGAAACATAATGCCTTCGTAGTAGTTCCTTTCAAATATCGAAGAATCCATTTCACAACATTCCAATGTTCCATACCCGGATTACTCATAAACCTACTCACAACTCCCACTGCATGTGCAATATCTGGCCTTGTGCATACCATTGCATACATTAGACTGCCAATAGCTGATGAATATGGGATGTTAGACATTTTATTAACCTCTTCCTGTGCCTTTGGGCACATCTCCTTAGTCAATTTGAAATGACTAGTCAAAGGTGTACTAACTGCTTTTGCATCCTGCATGTTAAATCTTTTCAACACCTTCTTTATATACTCACTTTGGGACAAATTCAAGGTTCTATTTTTCCTGTCCCATGTAATCTTCATACCGAGAATTTGCTTAGCTGCACCCAAATCCTTCATAGCAAATGACCTGGCTAATTTCTATTTAAGATCATTTATATGTTGCATGTTAGACCCAGCAACAAGCATGTCATCAACATAAAGCAACAGGATAATATAACTACCATTATCAAATCTCTTAAAATATACACAATGATTAGAATGACATCTATGATAACCGTGTTCAGCCATGAAACTATCAAATTTTAAATACCATTGTCGGGGTGCTTGCTTTAGGCCATATAGACTTTTCTTCAACCTGCACACCAAGTTCTCCTTACCTTTGACCTCATATCCCTGTGGTTGCAACATGTAAATTTCTTCCTCCAAATCTCCATGGAGAAAAACTGTTTTGAAATCTAATTGTTCAAGATGTAAATCATCTACAACCACAAGACTAAGTACAGTTCTAATTGAAGTCATTTTTACAACTGGAGAAAATATTTCATCATAATCTATACCCTTTTTCTGTGCAAAACCTTTTACCACAAGTCTGGCCTTATATCTTTTCTGACCTCCTTCCTCCTCCTTCAGCCGATAAATCCATTTGTTAGGCAAGGCTCATTTTTCTGCAGGTAAAGGGACTAGGTCCCAAGTCTTATTTTTCATCAAGGAGTCCATCTCCTCTTTCATGCCTAGCTACCACTTTTGTTTGGCATCCACCTGTATTGCTTCTTCATATTCTTCTGGTTCACCAGAATCCATTAATAAAATAGAATACAAAGAAGGAGAAAATCTTTAGGGGGTCTACTTGTCCTCATAGAACGTCTAACACTTGCAGGAGTTTGTGGGACAATCTGTTGTTGCTGAGCATCAGGTACTTGTGGCATTTCATTTTTAGGAATCTCATCCAACACCACATATTCTTGTTTGTCCTGTTCATGCTTCTTTTCCTGCATCTGTTCTTTATACATAACCTTCTCATTGAATATAACATCTCTACTTCTAATTATTTTCTTATTTTCAAAATCCCATAACCGATAGCCATATTCATCTATCCCATATCCAATGAAGGTACATTTTTGAGATTTAGCATCAAGCTTGGTTCTGTTTTCTTTATCAACATGGACAAAAGCTTCGCAACCAAAAGTTTTTAGAAAAGAATAATTTACCTTTTTACCAATCCATGCCTCCTCTGGAATACCACCATCCAAAGGGGTTGAAGGTCTTCTATTTATCAAATAGATAGCAATATGTATAGCATCTGCCCAAAAATGTAAGGGCAATCCAGCATGCAATCTCATTCTCCTCGCACATTCCATAATAGTCCTATTCATTCTCTCTGACACACCATTTTCCTGTGGAGTTCCTGAAACTGTCTTCTGCTTTCGAATCCCATTTAAGGAACAATAATCTTCAAATGCTTTGCTGCAATACTCACCTCCATTATCCGATCTGAGACACTTCAACTTTTTTCCTGTCTCATTCTCAACCATAGCTTTCCATTTCTTAAAAGTTTCAAAAACATCTGATTTTTGTTTTGGGAAATATACCCATGATTTTCTGGTTGAGTCATCAATAAAAATAACATAATAACAAGAGCCACCAAGAGATGATACCTGAGCCGGTCCCCATACATATGAATGTACAAGCTCTAACTTCTCACTCTTCTTCTCTTTCCCAACCTTGAGAAATCTGACTCTTTTCTATTTACTATAAACACAGTTTTCACAGAACTCTAAATCAATCTTCTTTAGTCCTGGAAATAGATTTTTGGAGTGAAGGATTTTCATCCCTTTCTCACTCATGTGCCCAAGCCTATGGTGCCACATTATCGAATCTATTCTTGCAACATTTATTGTTGTTGTCCCTGCAGTAACTTTATCTGTAGCAGCTAAGGTAGAGTAAGTGTTACCAGTACACAGATATAATGTGCCTACCTTCGCACCTTTAGCTACTACTAATGATCCTTTAGTGACCTTCCACATATTGTCTGAGAAGGTAACTATGCAACCTTCACTACCTAGTTGCCCTGCAGAAATTAAATTTCTTCTTAAATTAGGAACATGTCTTACCTCCTGCAGAAACCAATCATTACCATTCTGCAACTTGATCTTTATTTTTCCTTTTCCAACAATATGACAGGGCTCATCATCACCCAGATATACCTGTCCAAAATCACCTTGAACATAATCTAGAAAATATTTTCTATGGGGTGTAGCATGAAATGAAGCCCCAAAATCTATTACCCAGGAATCATTAACATTATCTAAACATAAGATTAAAGCATCTTGTAAAGTATTACTTGCAATATTAGCTTCCTTACTGTCATTTTCATTTTTGTCTCCTTCTTTGTTTTTCCGAGACCAACAGTCTTTCTTTAGATGACCAGGCTTTCCGAAGTACCAGCAATCTTTCTTTCCTCTAGATTGAGAGCGTCCTTTCTTTGACTTCCCTCGTGACTTCTCATTCCCAGAGCCTTTTCCTCTTTCCTTTGATCTTCCTCTATTCTCCACATTCAAAACACTACCCGATGATGTTGAAGTCTCACCTGTGCTTTTCCTTCTCATTTCCTCGCTTAGGATAACACCAACAATATCATCAAATACCAAAGTATTTTTACCAGAGACAGAGTTACTTACAGCCATAACCAAGCTATTCCAACTTTTTGGCAAAGAACATAAAATCAAGAGAGCCCTAACCTCTTCTGCAAAGGTAATTTTTACCGAAGACAATTGACTGGTAATTGTATTAAATTCATTTAAGTGCTCCACTACAGATCCTCCCTCACTCATTTTCAAATTAAACAAACGCTTCATAAGAAATACCTTATTCGAAGCTGAGGGTTTCTCATACATCTTAGCCAATGTTGCCATCAAATCTACAGTCGTTTTTGCTTCTGTTATATTGAATGCTACAGACGATGCAAGGCACAATCAAATGGATCCCAGTGCCTTTCTATCTAAAATGTCCCACTCTTCATCTGATATTGTGGTCGGTTTCTTTGCCTTTCCTTCCAATGGCCGCCACAAATCCTTTTGATACAGGTAATCCTCCATCTGCATTTTCCATAACTGATAATTCTAGCCGTTAAACTTTTCGACCTTGAATTTGGAATCCTCCATTGCTCCCACTCAAATGTGAAAGTCCTGCCAATTTACAGAAAACCTCGCTCTAATACCAATTGTTAGGGTTTCAAGTAGATCCGAAGCAAATATGAACTAACAATTATATGCAGATTTAAACACAAAAAGATAAAGAAATAAAATAGGACACAGATAACACAGAGATTTAACGTGGTTCACCCAGAATGGGTTACGTCCACCATACAAAGCCATCCAATCTTTCTTATTATCCAACAAAAATAGTACATCAACCTTACAATGCCTTAAGCATCCCAGCCACTTATAACATGCATTTTTAGAGCAACAAACAAAGTCAGCCTTTTTAGGGTTTTATTACAATGTCGGTTTTCATCAACGAAAAACGGCCCCAGAACTTGGCGAGGATATGTCCTGAGTGTACAGTACTTTGCTGATCAGTCACCACATTTCAACAATCTCTTCTTTTTAAGGGCGAGACGTCCATGGTTTCTTTCTTCTTTTCTTTTCTTCTCATGGATCACCAAAGTGGGTATTCATGTTCTCTCTCTTCTTCCTCTCATGAACTCATAGTTTTACTATTGATAGTTCATGAATGATGTCAGCTTTTCTCTTTTATGTGATGGCTCATGTTTATGTGATGGCATTGGTCTTTGTATCTTGATTAGTTGTGGAGACATATGATCTTGAGATCTTTTCGGCTAGTTAGTTTGTCATCTTATGTCTTGTTCTTGTTGTGTGTCTTTTTGCGTTTTGTCTTTGTTTTTGTGTGTCTTGTACCTTTTTTTTTGTTTTGTGTTCCCTTTCATATGTTGGCGTGCATTGAGACCCTAAGATTGGGGGCTTTTATCTCCTTAATATTAATGATATCTTATACTCCTTGTGCTTTTTCTCTGCACCTCTCATCTTCATCTCTCTCTTTTCTTCTACTCACCGGTAGTAGTGGCATAAGACATACTCCCACTAAAGTGGGGGCTAAATGTAGTGTCATAAAATTGTGACCCATGCAATTTTAACCATATTTTTGGTCCTCGCCTTGGTGATGGCATCTTCTTCCCTAATCGGGACCTATTTCTGCATTTCCAACCCTTCTATTTTCCTCCTTTATGTCTTGTGTCTTCTCTAGACCCTATCTGGGCCCCAAAATAGGGCAGGACAGGGGCATGGCGCCCCTGTCCTCACCCATTAGGGTGACCCTATGTTTGGTCTGCTCGATCTCATATACATTTCTTGTCTTTGGGATTTGTTATTCCTCTTTGTCAGCCTTCGGTGGTTGAAAGTTAATCCTTGAGGCATGCATAAAAGGGAATTCAATACCCTCATTCACGGATGGATGGAAAAATGAAAATACAGATAGAGAGCATAAGGAAAAGATATAATATATCAAGGTCATCATCAAGCATTCAAGCATTTAAGTCTTCTTTATTCATCCATTGGAGCAACATTACAACATTCATTTGCAAGCATGTGTGTGTGTGTGTGTGTTAGGGTTTTGTTGTAATGCCCCGCCAAGAACCTCGAAGGAAAACCCACAACAAGGGAGAAACAATTTTTTTTTTAAAGTATAAACATAATAAGTGCATAACACACAACATGCATGATAACACAAGAGGAAGACTTACACCAAAATTCCTTAAGGGTTTCCAATGAAAAATTAAAACCAAAAGATAAATTCCACAATTAAGATTAATCCAATATCCATCATTAACTTAATGATCACAAGAAATCATATGCAATAACAGATTACACCATTGAAAGAATGAAAGGATACAATATAATTTCTTTTCAATAAGCATGTACACATAACATAAAGGAAACTGATAAATAACTTCCCAATCTTAGGATTACGTTGCTTTTCCAATACATGGCTTATCAATATACATATAAAGATACAACTAAACCAAATACAAGGTTACAAAAGTTCAATGATACAATGACCACTTAGGTCTCCAAAGAATAATAATCTCCAACATGAGATTATGCATGAGCCACGAACCAAGAACCTGCGAAGCCAATCCTTGCATGAGGATACAAACAAGAACATCCGATGGGACGTGGAACTACCACCCGACCATGTAATTCCCATAATGGAATTACCCCACTGTGCTAGGAGATAGCTGAGGACCCTCAAGCAAGCAAAAGCATGACATGGTTGACAAACAATATGACTCCATGACAGCACAAAAAGACTCCACAATAATCTAGGTGACTCAACATCGCAAATACACAAGGACTTGATATCACAAAACACAAGTGAATCTACATCACACACACAAGTGAACCTAAAGAGAGAGTGTCATCGCATAGCTTGATGGTTACCTCGGTAGGCCCTCATAGGTCCCGACTCTCTGTCCTGGTAACCTCTCCTGAACCTTCGACTCCAACTAAGTCTCATGGGGACCCTTCCAGCCTTTCGTGAAGACAAGGTGGTCGGTTTACCATTCCAGGCCTTCTCACTACATTATGAGCCTCAATACAAGCACTCACCCATGCGTGAGGTACAATATTTTTATTAATGTTATGAACTACCCACCTAATCAATTAATTAGATTATCACTTATTATCTGACTTTCATTGGGTCATAATGCCTACCACTTTGGGCGCAACCCTTGCTCGAAAGCCATGCTCTCAAAGGACACTAAACATACAAGGTCACTCCCCGAGGACCCTATGGTGAAGCAGACAACCATTACACCACTTTCAGAAATAAGTGGTCAAATAAGGACATATTGACTCTTGGCTAACCATAAGGGGAAGACACTACATGGTTAAGACAAAAAAGCCAACATAAATCACTTGGTCAAAGGTACCAAATACACCACCATAGGATGACTAAACCACATACCAGAAATAGCACAATATACACTTGCAAGGACAACTAATTCACTAAGTCCACACTCTGACAATCCTTGAGAAAATCAGCATCATAAGCACTTGCAACATCATTGATTGAAAATTAAATAAAATACTCAGTTGGTGCCCAAAACCACATATTGGAAAACCAAAAGACTTGCCAAATCCTTAAGTAGTCCAATCGGCCTTGGCCAATGAACAGGGATGGTCAAAGACCAAATCCCTCTACACTTTAGGCTCCACTGAACCTAGGTGGGTGTGCCTTTACCTCTCAAGCACAAAAAGAGGTTATTTATAGTGGATTTAAACCTTTTAGCAAGTTTACACAACTGGAAAATTATTGTTCTGCAACTATGCTTTATTATGTGCTTTAAATAATGCTTTGAAAAGGAATGATTGTCAATGTATATTGAAAATGAGATTGCTTTCAAGACTTAAATAAAATTTGCATAGATCAGTTCATATAGGATTTGGGAAGAATGTTTCTCTATCAAGGAACTTGAATGCATACAAATCAAAACCTTAAAAGATCAATAACAGACTAGTGCCTCTATCCGAGAATATATATGACACTTTGTGGAAAAAATATCTTATCAACTCAAGAGACAATTTCTCATCAACTATGAAGGTTCAGTATGCATTACACAAACAATAAGAACTCAATCTTTCACTTAATGCAATGGCATGTGTTTCACATCATAGCAAGTCGAAAAAAATAGATTTGTCAAGAGGACAAAGATAACTCATCAACACAGAAGTGTACATGATATTTGGAAAAAGAGATAATGAATCTTGTATATTAATCTTTCGGAAATAATTGCATACATAAGCTACACTTGTAAATACTTCATTACAGATTGTGTGCACAAAATGATACTACTTCTTCCTGTAGACTTCTCTGATACAAAATGATATTCAATCCCTACAACATTATGTCCTTCTTGTGACCTCCCCCTTTTACATAAAAAATGACTCCCTATAAGTATGTGAATCACAAAACATATATGAAATGACACACCCTTTCATACAAACGGGAGCTACAGACAGTTTCCCTCCAAAGGACACACCTTTTGGTTTAATAAAAAATTATAAATGAGAACCCTTAAAAATACTAAATGATGCTTTAATAATGTGTCTTCTATTCTCAGTCTCGATAAAATTCTTCAGCAAATATTCATCATCCTCTCATTATTTTCTGCACACAAAGATAAGCCAATCCAATTCCTTGATTAAAATATCTCACCTTCAATTAGGTATTAATTGGAAGAATTAATAATCTTTATTTTCTTATACAAATACTTGTTAAAACAATTCATTTAAATCAAAGTATTAAACACTTGCAAATATTTATTTAAATAGAATAATTTACCCTAATGATAGTTTTTCATAACCTAAGGTAAAAAATTTTATATGACAAGTAAAATAAAATACTTCCCTTTTAAAGATGACATCTGTAAATCAATATTCCAGCCGCATTTTCACCCTTTAGTCTGATCTATACATTTAACTTTAATTTTTTCTTTTCTTGTGCGTCCATTCGTCCCACGTATCTTCTTCTAGTTCATTCGAGGATGACCCTTTATCTTTTTGGCCAAACTTCCTCATCAGTGAGCTATTCATAGGACTTATCGATTCTTCAGTTTCATTGACACCTTTTTTTTTATGGGACCACTGTTGATTTCTTCGATGAACATCATGTCGATGAAACTGTCATTTTCGGTGAGTTTGTTTTGAAATCCATCGTAACCTAAGTTTGTTTGATAAGCACCGCCGGACTATTTCACTTCAACCATTTGCCTTAACCACCTCATTCTACCACCTGCCGCTAGCGGTTAGTCGCCAAGTCGCGATGAATACACATTGAGCACCTTTTGATCGCGGTATAGCGACCACCATCAGATCGATTCATCCAACTGTCGGATCTTCCTCATCTACTTGACCTTTAACCCTGCTTTAGCGGCTCTCTCTTTTCTTTGTCTTTCTGTGCCACGTGTCACTTTTTGGTTCACCCACGGATCCACCTTGACTGCCACTGGACACCATCTGTCTTACCATTTCATTCACCACTAGACCTAGGTTCTTCTTCTGTGTTCCACCACGTGGCACATTCTAATTTGCTTGTAGATCTACCAAGATGAAACCTCATTTGCCACCTTGGCAGTCTCTATGTCACAGGTGATATAGGTCATGTAACTCCATCTTGTGGTATAGCGATGACCATTGATCCACTTCAGACCTATGTGCTTGTTAACCTCCCTTTTTTCTGCATGTGCTTAATCACCAAGTCCTGGGTTTAACTAGCGTACATCTCTATCCTGCGACATAGCGATGACCATTAGATCCTCCACGATCACCATCTGATCAGTCAAACTTGTTCAATCTTTAACCTCCATCCTTGCCAGTCTGTTGTAAAATTTTGGTTTCCTCAGGATAAGCACGTGAGTGGGGTCCACCAGCTTCAGCCTTCTTCACACCAAATGCCTTTTGTCTTTCGACAATTATCATACGGGCCACTTTGGATTTAAACATAAAATGAGCTTATGCCACAAACAATGTGGGATAAAGGCTTTCCCTCTGCTAGCGCAACACACTTGAAAGTTTCCAAAGCCTTTTCCACCATTCTATATGCGCAGGTTTGGGGGCCTTGGCGATGCCAGTTAATATTTGGATAGCTCCATTTTCTTCAGTATGCTCCTACATATAAAACACCCATAGTAAATGCTTGAATGATAAGAAAAAGGGCATCTATTATAGCACAAAGCATTTTATAATAATATGTGCTAACAATGGCTCTTTTTGGGGATGTATGTTCTCTTTAAAGACATATCAAGATCCTAGTTATCTCTGGAAAGCAGACCAAAATGAAAATTAAAAACATATAACAGAAAACAAGAGAAAAAACTATATTACTATAATATAAGAAATACTCCCTGATCATGAAGAGAAGAAGTGTTTGAGATATTGAGCATGAACTAGAAATTCTAGCACTTCTCCATCAATATCCTGCAAGTAATATGATCTTTCTCCACCTTTTGCAAAGATGATATAAGGTCCTAGCCAGAGTGCATCAAATTTTCCATGTTTTCCTTTGTCTTGGTCTTTGGCATTCCATTTTAGTACCCATTCTCCCTCCTCAAAAGTTCTGTCACAAGCCCTTTTATCATGTAAAGCCTTAACCATATGTTGTTTTTGAATATTTCTTTCCTGAGCCTCTTTTCTACATTCATCCAACTTAGCCAAAGCCATCAATCTGCCCCCCTAAAGTTTACTTCTTTTGGAAATGCCTTTGTAACAAATTTATAAACTAGGAGCAAATTACTCAAAGGTAATCTTGCGTCTTTGCCATACACAAGCTCATAGGGAGAAAATCCTGTGGACTTCTTGACTGTCACTCTATCAGCCCATACTACTGATATCAATTTCAAATTCGAAGGTCTTTTATTGTCACCCAACATCCTTTTGATACTCTTCAACAAGTTTTTATTGTTGGATTCTGCTTGCCCATTTCCTTGGGGATGGTAAGGTGATGAATAGGACAAAGTGATGCCATAGCTTTCAAAGAAACCAGAGAACTCATTGGATTCGAAACACATCCCATTATCCACCACAATTTTCTGAGGTACCCCAAATCTAGTAAGAATATTTTCCAAAAGAAACTTTATCACACTTTACTGGTAGCCTGTCTTATAGGAATGGCTTCAACCCACTTAGTAAACTAGTCAGTAGCCACCAAAATCCATTTATGCCCACCACTAGCTTTGTTTGCTATTTCCTCTATGAAATCAATACCCCACATCTGGAACGGTTCCTTTGTATGCATGGGTCTGAGAGGAATGGCTCCATTATACTTAAGTTTTCCTAAATTTTTTTGACATGCTTCACATTTTCTGATATAAGCATGACTATCTCTGAAAATCTGGGGCCAATAATAACCAACATTTAGAATCTTATGAGTAGTGGTTTTAGCTGAGAAATGGCCTTCACATACGCCTTCATGTAAGTCTCTCAAAACAACAGATGCTTGACACTCATCTAGACACAATAAAAGAATATCATCTCTGTTTTTCCAATATAGATCTCCATTAAGTAACACATACTTAGACGTTTGAAGCTTTAAAGTCCTGTTCTGACTATCATTTAAACTATCTGGACATTTCATGTATCTTAAGTAATATACAATATTTGTATACCAAGGACATCTCTCAAGGCTAATTTGTACATTTTCCAACTCTACCTGATTTACCTATGCTGCTTCAAAATTTGATTCTACCATTAACTTTGCCAAACCCTGACCCCTTACCAAATTTGTGATTTGTAGATCAATATTGAATTCTTGGATCTGATTTATCCATCTACATCTCCTCCCAAAAGTTTCTGACTGTCTGAAGATATCTTTAACAACAACATTTGGTACATAGGCAATGACAGTGGCACCAACTAGGTAGGGTCTAAAAGATTTCACAGCTCTCACAAGAGCATAAGCTTATTTTTCATTTAAATCATAATTCAACTCGGATGCTTGTAATGTTCTGCTAAAAAATGCCACTGGCTGTTCATGACCTTTATCATTCTTTTGTAACATGACAACAACGATAGTATGGAATGAAGCAAATGAAAATACTTAAAGGGTATAGATAAATCAGGTGATTTTAATACAGGGGCTTCTTTCATGGCTATTTTGATATTTACAAAAGCTTCAAGAGCCTCATTAGTCCATTTTATTTCAACACCCTTTTTTAACATTTTAGCAATAGGCTTTATGATTTCAGAGAAGTTTGAAACAAATCTTTTTACAAAGTTAATCTGACCGAAAAAAGATTGAACTGCTTTAACTATTTTTTGAGATTTGAATTTTATCAATAGCAGCAATCCTTTCTGGATCAATTCTTACACCATCTTTTGAAACAATATGGCCTAACAACTTTCCTTCAGTAACCCCAAAGTGATATTTTTAGGATTCAAAGATATGCCATATTATAATGCTCTAATAATTTTTTTTTCTAAATCGTTACAATGGTTTTCTGCATTTTTAGAATAAGCAGTCATATCATCTTGGTACACTGCTAAAATATAATCAATTAAACCTTCAAAGGCTACATCCATGGCCCTCTAGAATTTAGCTTCTACATTTCTTAACCGGAAAGGCATTCTTGCATATACATAAGTCCCCCATGGTGTAGTAAAGGTTGTCTTGTATTTCTCTGACTCCTTGACCTTAACATGGTTATAGCCTGAAAACCCATCCATCATAGACAACAATTCATTTCCTGTAACCTTCTGCAACAGAGCCTCCATGTTAGGAAAAACATAGTTATCCTTCAAATATGAAACATTTAGATTTCTAAAATCTACACATAACCTAATATCACTGTTTTTCTTTCATACTGGTACTAAGTTTGACACCCATGTTGAGTGTCTTATAGGCTCAATAATCCCCGCATTTCTCATTTTCATTGACTCCTCCTTCATCTTAGGAGCCAAGGTAGGGTTTATAGGCCTTTGTTTTTGCCTGAAAGGTTTAGCATCTAGTTTTAATGGTACCTCATGCTGAAAAAGGTCTTCTCTGTATGCTTTAAGGTCATCATATGACCAGGCAAAAACATGCCTATACTTCCTCAATAAATTTATCAATGTTTTTCTAATCTTTGGTGTGATATTTTTTCCAATATACACTTCTCTTGGATTGCTCTCACTTCTCAAGTTTAATTTTTCAACACCTTCACACCCTCCTGAACTAGGTCTAAAACTAGTCATGTCTTTATCATCAAACATTCTTTCTAGCTCTACCAATCCCTTAGGGATTTTATTTGTCTCCAGCTGCAACACCTCCTTCCCAAGCACTATTTTTGTGCCATCCTTATCTTCTACAAGTCCATTCCAATCAATCTACTGTTCTGCATATTGATCTTCACAAAAGAGAAATCTTAGCAGATCCCTGTCATCATCAAACACTTGCCAACTCTTAACATTATCAGGAACATATGGTCTTGTTTTAATTTCAACTTGTGTAATATCATCAAAAGGGATATCATTATGTTTAACTGCCAAGTTATCCATAAAATCCACCAAAATGTTATTGGACCTTTCAATCTAATTAATGGAAAAAGCATCAAAAAGTTCAATATAATCCCAAATCTCATTCCTATAACTTTTTAATTTTGTATTTTTTGTAGCAAATTTGCCTCTAACTTGTGAAACAACTAATTCTGAATCACCATAAACTATTAGTAACCCAATGCCATGCCTATTTGCTAATTTAAGTCCTAATAAGAGAGCTTCATATTTGGTAATATTATTAGTACATTCAAAAGTCAATGAGAAAGAGTATTTAAAAGAATTTCCATTAGGTGAAATAATCACAACTCCTGCTCCATTTCCATCCTTACTGCACGCACCATCAAAATACAATTTCCAAATTAAACTTTCATTTGTGTTTAACAACCTCTGCAATTTTTTCAACTTCTAAACATTTAGAAATACTTACCTGAAAGTTGTCCATGTCAGAATGGAAAAAGCAAGTTACTTGATCTGGATCAACTTCTTCTATGAGGTAGGGAGATCTTGGTTCTCTGTTGATTCTTACCTCTGCTCCTTTGACTGGAATGGTAGCATATGATAGATCTAATTGCACATATCCACCTACCAAGTTCGACCATTGTCTGGATAACAACATTCCATAGTTCGTAGGCACTTGTACAACTGTTACATCTATTTTATAGGTAGTGTCTGGACAAGCTAGAAACCTGATCTCAATATCCTTCATGATCTCAACCACTAGGACTGGCCTATTATCCATTGCATAACATTTTCCATAAGCGGTATCTACCTTCATTCCTCACTCTTTCATGACATCCTCTGGCATAATATTCATTGTTGCTCCTGAGTCTATCATGCAGTTTTTTACCATCTTATTGTTTATAAGAAATGTTAAATAAAAAGGATCCACTTGTGTGAAGTTTTTGGTAATGGACGTGCCTAAAAATACCACAGGATCTTCTTTTTATTTTGGATTTTCTTTATTGGCATCACCCACATTTGATATGATTTTCAAAGTCTCATTCTTGTAATCTGGAAATTTCATCACTACAAGCAAAGGCATAGAAATTTTTACCCAAGACAACGCTTGAGACATAAAAGTTCCACAATTTGAAAGAGGCTTACTGATTTGTTTTTTCTCCATAGGCTTGACCAACTTCAAAGCATCAATCTTCTTTGTTGGTTCAATTGGATCCTCTTTTCCTTTCTTGTCACGTGTCTCCTTGTTCACACTTTGGTTTGAGACTTCTGTGAATATTCCTGTAGGCCTCCCCTATTCAGGATTCACTATTCTATTTCTCAGTTGGTAATTAATCTTGGCCTGGGCAACAACAGCCACTATGAATGCTCTCTTCTCCTCCTCAGTCAAGTTTCTCAAAGAAGGCACTACTTCCTCTTGAAACAATTTTCTCAAGGCATGGGTACCTTCATCATCATTAGAAAAAACCTATTGTATGCTATACTGCTGATGGTTTCTCAACCTTTGCATATCTGAATGTTGCTCTTCCTTAGATGAATGCTCATCTCTACCCCACATAGGATCTGATGACAAAACATTAATTGTAGGCTCACATTCCTCTTCTTGATGCCAATCCTCCATCAGACCCTATGCAATCATGCATTGATTTTCATCATGGGGAAGATTACAGACCTCACACCATGGAAAATCTCTGACAAAGTTATTTTCTCTCTTCAATGGATCTGGAGTTTCTTTACTCAGATTTGGTTTTATTGGCTTCCCATCTTTCCAATTGGTGTTATAAGGTATATCATGGAGTCTGGGCCTATTAAAATTCATTTGCTTATTATTTTTGTATGGTAGCTTTTCATTAAGATTTTGTTTACCTTTTATGTCCTTAAGCATGTCCATGATCTGAGTAAGGTCATCTTTCTTAGGAATCCTAATATTGTATAACTTTAGATAATCTCTTTTAGCAATTTTCCCAACAACCTTCCTATTGTTCTCAATAGTAGTAGTAATCTTGAATGTTTGTTGTAGAGTATCAAGTCTATGAAACAAAATCTCATAATGGGTTTTGCTTTCAAAAGAACTCAAATAAAAGTTAATCAGAAAATAATCAACAAGTCTGACATCTCTGGGTATTCTATTTAATACTTTATTAAACCTTTTATTAAACTCAACAACTGATTCATTTTGATTTTTCTTTATACTTGTTAATTCATGGGATGCAAATGAAGGATCATTGTGATCTCCAAATTCCTCCAAGAACAACATTACAAACTCATCCCAATTGTCGATACATCCATCAGGAAGATTCCTATACCATTCCCCTGCATCTTCTGTCAAAGATTGAACAAACAACTTCATGAATATATCCTCATGAGGAAAATCAAATTCTTCAATGATATTTTTTACATTAACTACATGTTGTTCTGCTGAATCAGTTCCATTCCCTGAGAATTTGGGGATTGTTGATCTTAAATCACCAGTGATCTGATTTGGATAACCAACAATGCCAGTGAAATCCAACTGTCTGTATCTTTCAATGATCATAGGCCTTCTGCCAACATGATGGTTGCCTTGATTGTTCATACTTCCTCTATTGAATCCACCATTGTTGCCATAATTACCATTGTTCCCATTGTTTCCACCACCATTATTATTGCCATTGTTTCCATTATTACCTCCATTGTCATTATTGTTGTTCCTATCTCCACCATTTCCATTTCCATAGTTGCCATTGTTACCTCTATTATGTCCATTATTTTGACTGCTTCCATACCCATTACCTCCTGTATGATTACCCCTATTTGTGTTATTCTAGTTCCCATGATTTCCCCCATTTTCATTCCTTCTTCCATCCCCATGCCTTTCTTCACTTTGATCCCTATGTACATCCCTCCATCTTCTAGTTCCATTTAATAATGGGTTATCATAATTTACAAAAGGTTGTTCTATTCTTCTCATATCAGGGGGACTATATTTAGGAATTGCTGGCCTATTTCCTTCACCTTTACTTTTGTCTTCAATTTCTTCTGGCCTAGGACTTTGAATTGTATCTCTGTTTATTCCTATTTTTTGCAACACCCAATTTGATTGTCTCTTAAGAGCTTTCACCATCTTGGATTCACCTCCATTTAAATCGGCTATTTTAAGTATGATTTCATCCAGTTGCTTGTCCTCCTCAGTCAAGATCTCATCATGACTATGTCTATTATCTTTTGTACTTATTTTATAGAAAGGATTTTCCTCCCTATTTTCAGATTTGCCAGCAGATGAAGAATCTTCCTCCCTGCTAGGAAAACTCTTATATCCTTCAAATGCCATGTTTGATTTCTTCTCTTTGTTCCTTTTCTTGGGACTCAACTGAACAAAATCTTCTTGTTCCTTGTGCAGAGACCTCCTCCTCTGCATAAATCTTATTGACAAATTCCTAGGGGTTTCTCTTATTTTCTCAACATAGCAATTATTATTCTTGTATTAAAATGTAGAGTCGCCACCTCCTAAGAGAAAATATTACCAACTTAACTGATCTTCTGGGATCTCTTTTCCAGTAGAGTCTGAAAAAAACTACTGTAAAGCGGAAAATCGCGATCGAACCCTAGTTGCTCTCCCCTCTTCCAACTCCGAGGAGAGAGAAGGGAGGTTCACTAGGGTTGATGGTTTTCACTTAGGGGAGAGACTTTACATTCAAAAGAGGGGTTGAAAACCCACAAGATCCAATCCCACGCAATGCAAGATTGGATTCTAAATGAGTTTCAAGGGTTATGACAGCAAGGCTACCCTCTTTTGTAAAGAATGTGCATAGAAGAATTAAGCTAGGAATGCATAGAAAGTGAGAAAGATTCGCTTATAAACTGAGATAGGAATACAGTATGAAGCTGCAGACCTGGAATTAGCAGTAAAATGTCGATACGGCGCTGTCCTACAAGTTTGAGCGAAAGTTGCCAGGACGATGGCGCCCGAGCACCATGGTCCTCCGAAAAATCCGCGAAACGAAGGGGGATCTGTTTGTCTCTGCACAAGGATTCCAGATCTTCAATTTCAGCCGCGTACCTGCAACCTACACACAGAAAAGCGAAGACGATTGGGGGGTTAGGGATTAGGGGTTTGCCTTTAGGTCAAACCCCGGTTTTGGAATTAACCAAGAAATGAGCAATGCTGTAAATGTAAATGTCTTGTAATGTAAAACAAGTACTAATACCTTGTTGTAAGGATGTTTGTATCCTTATGTGTGAAGGTATAGATGTTGTATGTTGTATGTTGTAGTAGTATGTTGTAAGTGATCTCCTCTTCAATGGTTGAACCCTTGTCTTGAATGCAACACTTAGCCTTGAATGGAGACTTGAAATGATCAATTGCTTGAAGGAATGCTTGAATGCTTGAATGCTTGAGTATAGTTTCCATGCTTTTTCCGTCATGTATCTATCTCTCCAAATGAGAGAGGAAAATGTAGTTTATATACTTGTCATTTAGGGCTGATAGACTGATTTTCCCGACCTTAGGCCGACCAGGAAAGATAATTTTCCAATTTGCAAACATAAAGACCCGAAGTCCAAAAGAGACCGGGCCCAAAATAGGACCCAGGGACCAGGGCGCTGGGCGCCATGGTCCTGGGGGACCAGGGCGCTGGGCGCTCTGGGCCCACCTCCCGGGACAGCAGGGTGCAAAGGAGGTTCAGGCCAGGGTGCAAGAAAATGCAGTTTTCAGTGTCATAATCAGGTTTCGGGGTCTCCATTCAGGTTGCGTGTTGCGTCACCATCGTGAAGACCCAAATGCGGTCGAAATTGCAAGTGTCGCAATTTTAGGACGCTACATTTAGCCCCCACTTTAGCGGGAGTATGTATGCTCATACTTCCGGTAAAGTACAAGGAAACAACATTGAAAGACTTTCACCACGTCAAGGAGGCAAGATACACCAAGCCCCCAGTGGACTAAGGATCTTACGACTTCGATTGACAAAGTAAAAGGGAAGATCACGAGGGAGAACCATGACTGTCAGTAGTAAGGTTCCCTCACTATGAGTCATGCAAGAAAGATATCAAAAATTTTCAAAGCAAAGCTAAATTTGTCAAGAAATTTTCAAGTATCTTGAAAAGATATGAACGGGATGTATGCCCCCCTACGTTAAAGCGATCGCACACGCCTCACCGGGGGTGATTGCTTTAAGGTAGTGATACATATAAGAAAATGAAAAAGGGAAAGGAGCATGTTATCACAAGGATTTAGCCCCCAAGTGTGAGATAAGCCCAAGGATAATAGACACAGAACACAAAGCACAAGGTGACTTCGCTTTCCTCGGGGTCAGTATGCTGTATGATAATTCATGTATATATATCATATGTATGTATGCATAATTGTTCTTCATTCCCCAATCAAGGAAGGTCACCTATAAGAAGGGAACACATGTGTCTTTTGAGTCAACATGAGAGAGACCAAAAGAGATCTCAATGCTTTGCATCATCCTCAAGTAAACAACACCAAGGACAACAAATAGAAGAATGAGAATAACATATAGAAGAAGTAATGAAAGAGAGGAGGAGAGAATCTGCTGTGCTAATGAAACTAGTCTAGCACGTCATCTACCCCCCGATCTTGTTGATCAATGTTTCGGGAAGGCAGGGAACACGCTAGAGGAGGAACATCCAACACAGCAGATGGAGCTATCACAAGATCCAAACAAGGGCTATGTTCATATCCCAAGCCACGGTGTTCTTGTCTAGGAGCTAGGATAAGTGCTTTAGAAAATTCATTGGATAAATGGTTATCAATATCAACAAGTTCATATTCACTATCAGAAGCAAGAGAAGCAACATTTTCATCATGAATAACATTTTCATCTATAGCATCATCAAGATTTATAAAAATAGGGTCTTTAATTCGCACAGGATCAAGACCATCATGCATCTTATGTTTTGGAGATTTTGGAGAAAATGGAATAATGCTTGTTGAAGGTGTTTTTGGAGATTGCAAAGTTTGAGAAGCAGCTGCTTGAGCTCTAAGACGACGCTTTCGTCGGCGTTCACATGCAGAACGATTTCGTCTAGTCTTAGTAGGAAGTGAAGAAGATTGAGGAGGAGGAATGTTCTCATCCTTATTACTTGGGTGTTTAGGTTGTGGTCTCTTAGGTTGAACAATAGGAGAAGAAGAAGGTCTCTTCTCTCTATAAAAGAAGGAGGAGGGACTGCTCCATACAAGGGACGAATATTTGGTTTAGGAAGGAGACCAAGTCCATCATGACGAGGAGGTATAGGTCTACTTTTAGGAAGTTTATTAGATATAGACATAGTCACATCCATAGGGATGGGTTGGGAATCTTCTTGAGGAAAGACATTAGTTTTATCTTTCAAAGGAAGAACTTCCTTCTCAAGAATGATAGGAATGTCAAGTTTGGGTGTTCTAGGTTCACTTAGAGATAGGATCATATCTGTTTTCCACTTTTGATAAGATTTGAAAAGATGATCACTTTGCGGAGGAAGAGATTGGAATTGTTTAGGCCAAAAGTAATCAATGGGAACACTAGAAGTTCTTTCAGCTGGTTTAAAGAGACTATGATTGACAGTAACAACTTCACCATTATGGAGAAATTTCAAACACTTATGAATAGGAGAAGCAATAGCTTTCATGGAAGATAGCCAAGGATAGCCAAGCTTCACACGAAATTGTTCGGAAGATGGAATAATAGCAAAGTTCACATCAAGGGATTTGTTATGGACCTCAATAGGCAATGTAATAGAACCCATTGCAGGAGAAGAAAATGCATCAAATAGTTTCACAATCACATCTGTTTTGTCATATATCACTTGATTCAATTGTAAAGTAAAAAGAAATTCTTCAGTAATAACATTAACCATGCACAAAGGATCAATAAGCACTCCACGGCAAGGTGTATTCTTGACTTTTGCAACTATGTATAAAGGACCATCAGGTGCCCTAATGGTTTCACTGGAATCAAATGTGATGGAAGGTTCTTTAGGGTTTTCTTGCTACTCTACAAAGTTAATCACATTCAGAGTCATAGACACAAGACCATCAGATGAAAAAGAGGAATCATTAGTCTCAATCGCATTAGAGGTATGAGAAGGTAATGGATCAGTGAAAATCTGAAGATTTTGATTAGGAGGAGCTACAGATGTGTTGCCTTTATCATTCACTCCAGAAACAGAAATAGTATTATTATCAATCAAATCTTGAATTTTCCCCTTTAAAGCAAAACATTTTTCAGTATCATGCCCAGGCTGACGATGAAATTGACAAAAAGCTTTGTTATCAAAATAAGGTGAAGTAATCTTTGCAGGATCAATTTGTCTTATAGGAGGAAGAGTAAGCACATTTTGTTCCAATAACTTATTCATAATACTATGCAATGATTCATTCAAAGGAGTAAACTTTCTTTCTCTCTTGAAAAACTTAGAAATAGGAGACACACCTGATGCTGCATTCACATTGTTGTTGATGATGTTTTCATTGAATTTGATGGAATCTCTGTTCGGTTTAAACTTCCCAAATGGTTGTTGACTGCTATCACCCTTATCACTCGGAGCCATAGGATGTGATTGTTCCATTTGACTCACAGTCAGTTGATAATTATGAAGAGTTGCACACAACTGTTGGAAAGAAGTAAACTCAGAAAACAGGAGTTTGTCTCGAATATCTTTTTGTAAATTAGAAATAAAGATTCTTTGAATATCATTGTCAGGCACTGGAAAAGAAATTTGAGCATACAAATGCTTATATCTACCAATGAAATCAGTCACTTTTTCTTTAACACCTTGTTTACAATGCATTAAATCAATCAAAGTAACTTTAGGACTTATATTGTTTTGAAATTGTTGAATGAAAGCATTTGCAAGTTGTTCGAAAGAAGTAATAGAATAAGAAGGCAACGAGCAATACCATTGTAGGGCTTTGTCTCTTAATGTTCTAGTAAACAATTTTGCAAGCAACCTTTGGTCATAAGCAAAATCGGTACATATTGTTTGAAAGGTCTTAACATGTGTTAGATGATCACCTTTACCATTATAAAGCTCCAAATGCGGAATTTCAACATGTTTAGGGGGGATAGCTCGAACAATGTCAAGAGAAAGTGGGCTCGCAACATCAAATGTGGGCACACTAAACTTAGATTGATACATAGAGGCAATTTGTTGCTGTAAAGAAGAGACAGTTTGTGCAAGATTGTTAATGGTCGCTTCAGTCAAAGAGTTCATATTAGACATGTTAGATTGTGATGGAGGTGTTATGTTATTGAAAGAAGGTAAAGAGTAAGGTGGTGGGACCCTGTGATAATTAGTCATAGGAGATGATTGGACAGGAGGAACACTACAAGGAGGAATGGAATGATTGAATGAATTGCCCCCTTGCGTCATGTTCATTTGTGGAGATATAATAGGAACACTCATTGAAGGAATGAATGAAGAAATCGGATTAAATGAAGGAAGAGGGTTAATTGAAGAGGAAGGATTGCCCCCATGACTGGTGATCACAGGAGGAATGTCTTGTGTAGAAGTAGCCATTATGTTTGATGTAAAGGTAGGTATGCTAGCAATAGAAGTCATCAAAGGAATAGAATGATTGACTTGAGTAGGAGGTTGTGTATAACCTAAAGTTTCAGCACAACTTTTCATAGACATCACATTTGAATCCACAATGTGTGCAATACCACGCAAAATATCAATTCCATTCTTATCACTTTGAAGCATACGTTTTAGACCCTCAATTAAAGGAAGAGCTTGACTATCGGGGTATTCTTCAGACATCCATTGTCGAAAATCGTCAAATTGGTTATCCAATTTCGAAAGTTGTTCTTCAGAAACCTCATGGAGAGCTTCTTCATCATTAGGAGGATTAGAGGAATTACCCATGTCCTCGTTAAAAAGGCTATTCAAATTAGGTTCCATCTCCTCAGTAATTAAACCTCGGAAAGACTTAATTCTACAGCTTCGTCTAACGGGAATGGTGTAAGTAGGGCTTATTGTTGTAAAACTCATGCACTAGAGAGGGAAAGAAAATTTTGATTTTAGAGGTAACAATTTTCAGTAAAATCAGCCAATCTTCTGGATTTAAGCTGTTAAATGCAATCACGACAATCTCCCGAAATTTCGGAAAAAATGTCCGGGACCGTGGCGCTCGGAGTGCAACACGGTCCTTGCAACTTTTTTCGAAATTTGCAGGGATGAAAGGTATGATGATTTTAGAGCTAATCTGAAAAAATTGAGTGATTTTACGATCTGTAGATAGGCCAAATTAAAGTTGCAATCTCGAAATTGAACCCTACCAAGATTGTCGAAAAATGCAAAATTTGAATTTTGAAAAAGAGAGGGAAACTGAAATTTTGAATTTTATGATTTTAGAGGGAATGTCAAGAGTAATGCAAATTTTGAATTTTAAAAATTGACTCAATTTCACGCAAAATTCAATTTTGAAAGCGGAAATCAAAGTTGTTGTAATTAAGCACTTAATTTCAAAAGTTACAAATTGTAAGAATTTGAATAAAGCACTGAAATTTTTAATGAATGCAAACACACTTTTCAGATTTAGGATAGTAAGAACACAATTTTGACACAAAATTTCAATTTCAATGATTTTTGAATGATTAGAAGCGTTAATCCAAGCAATCCCTAGACCAACTTTGACTGTAATTTTGAAGGTGTTAAAATTGATAAAATCAGCCAAAATTCTGGATTTTAGCAGAAAAATATAGTAAGATCTAGCTCCCGAAATTTCAAAAAAAATGTCGGGGACGATGGCGCTTGGAGTGCACACGGTCCTCGCAACTTTTTTCCAAATTTTCAGGGATGAAAGATATTGTGATTTTATTGCAGAATCCAAAGTTACAGCTGATTTGGAGATGTTTTGATCAGTGAAATTGTCGGACAAAGGTTGAATCAAGAGGGTTTCAAAAATTAGGGTTTTAACACTTAACCACTTAATTTTTAAAATTAAAGCATAGATATGAATTGATAATTTGTAATAGAAGGGTAGATCTGAAACAAGCATTAACAATTAAACATTTCACAAGTTTAATTACTTAAAAAGAAAATTTAGGGTTTTTTATGCAATTAACCTCTAAAATTTTGCAAAAGATCAACATGGAAATGTAATCAAAGAATCCAATTTTCAGATCTAACCATGAATAATCAAAAAGGATGTTCACGTCGGGTTCACCAAAATGTAAAGCGGACAATCGTGATCGAACCCTAGTTGCTCTCCCCTCTTCCAACTCCGAGGAGAGAGAAGGGAGGTTCACTAGGGTTGATGGTTTTCACTTAGGGGAGAGACTTTACATTCAAAAGAGGGGTTGAAAACCCACAAGATCCAATCCCATGCAATGCAAGATTGGATGCTAAATGAGTTTCAAGGGTTATGACAGCAAGGCTACCCTCTTTTGTAAAGAATGTGCATAGAAGAATTAAGCTAGGAATGCATAGAAAGTGAGAAAGATTCGCTTATAAACTGAGATAGGAATATAGTATGAAGCTGCGGACCTGGAATTAGCAGTAAAATGTCGATACGGCGCTGTCCTGCAAGTTTGAGCGAAAGTTGCCGGGATGATGGCGCCCGAGCGCCATGGTCCTCCGAAAAATCCGCGAAATGAAGGGGGATCTGTTTGTCTCTGCACAAGGATTCCAGATCTTCAATTTTAGCCGCGTACCTGCAACCTACACACAGAAAAGTGAAGACGATTGGGGGGTTAGGGATTAGGGGTTTGCCTTTAGGTCAAACCCCAGTTTTGGAATTAACCAAGAAATGAGCAATGCTGTAAATGTAAATGTCTTGTAATGTAAAACAAGTACTAATACCTTGTTGTAAGGATGTTTGTATCCTTATGTGCGAAGGTATAGATGTTGTATGTTGTATGTTGTAGTAGTATGTTGTAAGTGATGTCCTCTTCAATGGTTGAACCCTTGTCTTGAATGCAACACTTAGCCTTGAATGGAGACTTGAAATGATCAATTGCTTGAAGGAATGCTTGAATGCTTGAATGCTTGAGTATAGTTTCCATGCTTTTTCTGTCATGTATCTATCTCTCCAAATGAGAGAGGAAAATGTAGTTTATATACTTGTCATTTAGGGCTGATAGACTGATTTTCCCGACCTTAGGCCGACCAGGAAAGATAATTTTCCAATTTGCAAACATAAAGACCCGAAGTCCAAAAGAGACCGGGCCCAAAATAGGACCCAGGGACCAGGGCACTAGGCACCATGGTCCTGGGGGACCAGGGCGCTGGGCGCTCTGGTCCCACCTCCCGGGACAACAGGGTGCAAAGGAGGTTCAGGCCAGGGTGCAAGAAAATGCAGTTTTTAGTGTCATAATCAGGTTTCGGGGTCTCCATTCAGGTTGCGTGTTGCGTCGCCATCGTGAAGACCCAAATGCGGTCGAAATTGCAAGTGTCGCAATTTTAGGACGCTACAACTACGAAAGATTCTGAAAACTTTGTGTGACAACTCCCCAGCAGAGTCACCAATCTATTGGTGCCCAAAACCACGGATTGGAAAACCAAAAGACTTGCCAAATCCTTAAGTAGTCCAATCAGCCTTGGCCAATGAACAGGGATGGTCAAAGACCAAATCCCTCTACACTTTAGGCTCTACTGAACCTAGGTGGGTGTGCCTTTTCCTCTCAAGCACAAAAAGAGGTTATTTATAGTGGAATTAAACCTTTTAGCAAGTTTACACAACTCACAAATTATTGTTCTGCAACTATGCTTTATTATGTGCTTTAACTGAATGCTTTGAAAAGATGATTGTGAACGTATATTGAAAATGAGATTGCTTTCAAGACTTAAATAAAATTTGCATAGATCAGTTCCTATAGGATTTGGGAAGAACGTTTCTCTATCAAGGACCTTGAATGCATACAAATCAAAACCTTAAAAGATCAATAAGAGACTAGTGCCTCTATCCGGGAATATATATGACACTTTGTGGACAAAATATCTCATCAACTCAAGAGACAATTTCTCATCAACTATGAAGGTTCAGTATGTGTTACACAAACAATAAGAACTCAATCTTTCACTTAATGCAACGACATGTGATTCACATCATATCAAGTCTATAAACAGATTTATCAAGAGGACAAAGATAACTCATCAACATAGAAGTGTACATGATATTTGGAAAAAGAGATAATGAATCTTGTATATTAATCTTCAGGAAATAATTGCATACATAAGTTACACTTGTAAATACTTCATTACAGATTGTTTGCACAAGATGATACTTCTTCTTCCTATAGACTTCTCTGATACAAAATAATATTCAATCCCTACAACATTATGTCCTTCTTGTGACTTCCCCCTTTTATATAAGAAATGACTCCCTATAAGTATGTGAATCAAAAAACATATATGAAAGGACACACCCTTTCATACAAACGGGAGTTACAGACAACTTCCCTCCAAAGGAAACCCTTGGTTTAATAAAAAATTACAAATGAGAACCCTTAAAAATACTAAATGATGCTTTAATAATGTATCTTCCATTCCTAGTCTTGATAAAATTCTTCAACAAATATTCATCATCCTCTCATTGTTTTCTGCACACAAAGATAATTCAATCCAATTCCTTGATTAAAATATCTCACCTTCAATTAGGTCTTAATTGGAAGAATCAATAATCTTTATTTCCTTATACAAATACTTGTTAAAATAATTCATTTAAATCAAAGTATTAGACACTTGTAAATATTTATTTAAATAAAATAATTTACCCTAATGATAGTTTTTCATAACCTAAGGTAAAAGATTTTATATGACAAGTAAAATAAAATACTTCCCTTTTAAAGATGACATCTGTAAATCAATATTCCAGCCGCATTTTTACCCTACAGTTTGATCTATACATTTAACTTTAATTTTTTCTTTTGTTGCGCATCCATTCGTGCCACTTATCTTCTTCTGGTTCGTTCGAGGATGACCCTTTATCTTTTCAGCCAAACTTCCTCATCGGTGAGCTATTCACAGGTCTTATCGATTCTTCAGTTTCATCGACACCTTTTATTTTTGATGAACCTCATGTCGATGAAACTGTCATTTTCAATGAGTCTGTTTTGAAATCCATCGCAACCTAAGTTTGTTCGCTAAGCACCGCTGAACTATTTCACTTCAACTATTTGCCTTAACTACCTCATTCTACCGCCTGGCGCTAGCGCTTAGTCGCGAAGTTGCGATGAATACACATTGAGCACCTTCTGATCGTGGTATAGCGACTGCCATCGGATCGATTCATCCGACCATCTGATCTTCCTCATCTGCTCGGCCTTTAACCCGACTTCAGTGACTCTCTTTTCTTTGTCTGTCTGTGTTGCGTTTCACCTTTTGGTTTGCCCGTGGATCCACCTCGACTGCCACTGCACACCATCTGTCTTGCCATTTCATCTACCACTGGACCTGGGTTCTTCTTCTGTGCTCTACCATGTGGCACATCCTGATTCGCTTGCAGATCTACCAGGATGACACCTCATCTACCACCTTGGCAGTCGCTATGTCGCGAGTGATATAGGTCGTGCAACTCCATCTTGCAGTATAGCGACAACCACTGATCCACTTTGAATCTGCGTGCTCGTTAACCTCCTCTTTTTCTACACATGCTTAGTCGCCAAGTCGCGGGTTTAACCAATGTGCATCTCTATCCTGTGACATAGCGATGACCGTCAGATCCTCCGCGATCACCGTCCAATCAGTCAAACTTGCTCGATCTTTAACCTCCATCCTCACCAGTCTGTTGTAAAATTTTGGTTTCCTCGAGATACGCGCGCGCATTTTGTCCACCGACTTCAGCCTTTTTCATGCCAAAAATCTTTTGTCTTTTGACAATTATCATACGGGCTGCTTTGGATTTAAACGTAAAACAAGCTTATCCCACAAACAATGTGGGATAAAGGCTTTCCCTCTGCTAGCGCAACACACTTGAAAGTTTCCAAAGCCTTTTCCACCATTCTATATGTGTAGGTTTGGGGGCCTTGGCGATGCCAGTTAATCTTTGGACAACTCCATTTTCTTCAGTATACTCCTGCATATAAAACACCCGCAGTAAATGCTCAAATGATAAGAAAAAGGGCATCTATTATAGCACAAAGTATTTTGTAAAAATATGTGCTAACACACTCCTTCATGACATTCACACCTCATTCAATTTCCAAATCAATATTCCATCAAGGATCAAATTCATGTCAAATACTCATCCGAATAAAAACATGAATTTCCAACAAGAATTTAATTCATTTCTAGAATATATCCAAATTAACCAATTTGAATTCCTAATTCATGCCTTGATTTCCATAGATAAATTTGTTAAACCACATAATAAAAATCAAATGAAAAATCACCATTTTCATTTAACACTAAAACCACTTTAAAATATATTTCATTTATAAAAATTAACTTCATTGCATAAACTGGTTTGTACCGGTAAGGGTACAAGGTTACGTGGGGGTCAAGACCAACCCACAACAATGCCACTGTCAAGGCCGCAGGAACTACCTATCGATAGTACTGTTGCCGATCGGTAGCAGGCCTACTAACCGATAGCAGATGCTATCATCTGGTAGCACTGCTATCAATCGATAGCAGTCCTACCGATCAGTAGTGCTACTATCGACTGTAGCAGCCGCTACTGACCAGTAGCAGTCCTACCGACCAGTAGTACTGCTACCTGCGGGCAGCAGACACTACCGACCCGCGTGGTGGGACTAGCCCGCCACGAGGTAAGGTAAAGTCAACGATAAGAAAATAAAATGCAGGCCATCCAAAACATTAAAAAAAACCATATGCCCAAAATCGTTTAAACAAGAAAATGATTCATTCTTGGATCATTTCATGGGCACACACATACACAGTGTCAAATCCAAATTTCAAATGGATATTTACCAATAAGGCAAATGGTGAAATAAAACCCCACAAGAACCCCAAATCTTGGGCAACAAGATACTAGAAAGCACATAGCAAGCTAAATCTAGTTCATTCTTTTCAAATGGAAGAGGCAAACCAAGAAGTTGATTTTCAGAACAAATAACACACAACAGATAGAGAGATGAACCATTTCTTTCTTATATGCAAGCATATGATAAGAACTTCACAAAATCAAAAATAATAGGCATCCCTTCTTCCAATCCAAACATTCCACAAGAATCTACAGGCATATTTGTATTTTTAAACACACGGGAAGAAACTGAAATATTCAAAAATCAAATTTCAAAACAAGAAGAGATCCTCCAACCTTGAGCAATGGCAAGCAAAGAGATGAAGAATTTCCAGTCTTGCAAACCAGGTCAAATTTCCAGCTCCTCCAAGAAGTTTTCTAGAATTTCTCTCTAAAAAATTTCCTCTCCCTCTTCCAGTGAATCTCCAGGTATATATGGAAAAATAATCTTTAACCTAAACTTTGTAGGTTGAAAGTTATTCCATCCAATCAAATTTAAATATTTTTAAAGTAAAAACAATCAGATTTTCTCTTTTTCCAAAAACAATTATTTTCCAACAATTAAAATGAAAAAGTTAAAATGGAAAGGTAAAAAGAAAAGCTTTTTATTTTATTTTCTATTTTCCAAAATACTTTCTTTCAACATAAGCATATATCATTTAAATGGCTAGGTAATTATTTATTTCCTTCCACAAAATATATTAATGCAACTTTACACAATGAAATAAGCCATTTAACCATTTAATCTAGCAAATTATTAATTAAATTAAAATCAATAATCACAGAGCATAATAACTAACTAATTACGCCAACATGAGATAGCATCATCCATTTAATTAAATAACCATTTAAATAAATGGAAGCATGCAAAATAAAGGATGATCAAATGACGACTCACAAATGACCAAACCAAAGCACTATGACTCGCATACCAGCCAGATGGGAAAGACAATCGACTAACAACACTCACATGAGTGTAACTACGGTCAAGTTAGGGTATAACAACTATCTCCTCCACTCCCATCGGACATATAAGGCATTCTCAAACTTGTGAAACCAGGTGGAGTCGATACCCCGTACCTACTTGGTACTAGTACCTGCAATGTCCTGCACCAAAAGAATCCATACGTGCACATAAACAAATATTCATATATATATATATATATATAGACACGCACACCGATGAAAGAGAATCATGACGTTCCCTATCTCACCAAAGTGAGTGAAGGAAAATCATCCCCTCACATCCCAATACACTTGCAAACACGCAATATATAAATAACGCATCGCAATATAAGGTAAAAGTGTCAGTCCATGATAATGATCCATAAAATAACATTAAACATAAGCACTGAGATACTGCATAAAAGCATACACCATACATCCAGATAAAGCATGAAATAACAGCACATAAAATCTGAATCAATATACAATAATGTTCCACTGAATAGTCACTGAATAAATCAAAACATACAAAAAGAGGCTGATCGAGGAGGGGTACTACATTTGTCATGTTATATACCATTTAATACAACATTTGTGGTTACATTCAAGAAGCAAAGCAATCATCATCAACAAGTTGTAGATCTATAAGGTATACATCTCTTTTTTGTGTGTAGGTTGTAGGTGCGCAGCTATAATTGCAGGTTTGGGCTTCATTTGCAAAGATGAAATAGCCCTTTTCGTTTCGCGGATTTTGTGACAAACCATTTACATTCCCTCCATGGTCCCAATGAATTTTCTCCAAATTTGCAGGGTAGATCCACATCAGTTTAACTAGCTCAGATCCGAAGTTACAATGTGATCCCAAACTGGTACTACCTCATTTCACTCATTTCCTCTCTCTTTTCCACATAGTCAACAAGTCAACTTTCTCATTTACAAAAGAGGATAAATCACACTTCAACCACTTGCAATCCACTCAGAATTCACATCCTTGTTTCTCTCAGATTTGGATCTAGTGGATTGAACCCCTCTTTTGAATGTAAATTTCTTCCCAAGTGAAAATCATCCTAGTGGCTTCCTTTCTCTCTCCTAGGTGGGGAGTCACTAGGATCCAATTTTCCACTTTACAGGTATATGCATTAAGTAAGTATCCATGTCAACTCATATATGAACATGTACAACATAGATAACAAAATGAATTACACACTACATTCTAAATAAGAATCTCTAACAATCCTTAAGATTGATATCATCCATCATATGAACATATTCATCTTAAGTACTAACCAATTCTTGCATAATTTTATAAACAATAATTATTTAAGCCATACACACAATAGGCATCGTCCATCATATGAACATACGTGTCAGTTTATAGTATTAGAAGGACCCATATATCACAATGTAACATATTCGAGTGTATCATTATTATCTATCGTCTCTATGTGAGACTACCATTCTTGTGTTTCCAATCACGTATTTCTAAGTTAGCTTATCATGATACCTCAACCATATAAAGCTCATCACCATCTAAACACTCAAATTCCTAGATGCACCCTTATGTGGATGCATGCAGGTCATGGTCCCCCTTGAAAAATCCTAAGAAAATGGTCATCCCAAAATAGTAGAGAATAATAGGATTATTTTTTTATGACAAAATGCAACCCTAACACTTGAAGGTCAGTCTCTCATAAGGTGAATCAACATCATGTCTTGAGAAGCATCAATAATTTTGACCCTTGGTGAAGAAGCAAGGACTCAGTTCACCTTATAAATATCCATTAAATTTTCTCCCACCTCCTTTATCTTGCATAATCAAGTGAATAGTCAACCAAAGGTTGAGCACCACTTGGTTATCTTGGAGTCTCTTTGGGGAAGCGGATTTGGAATTCCTATACTTTTTTCCTTTATTTGTTGAACTAGTTGTTCAACCTCTTGCTACATTTGTTGTGATTTTATTTTGATATATCTTTGTGCATGTGGGGAAACCCTAGAAGCAACGATAGCAATATCATCTTAGCATATTTTGCAATTGAATGATGGAATTTGTGAATTCCCTATATGCTCCTTGGTAGGTAGGATCAACTTATTTAATCTTCTCTTCCCCCATAAGAATTGAACACCATTTTTATTTTATTGCTTTAACCTCTACATTAGAGGTGCAATTCCTAATTACATCTATGTAATTATATCAAATTGATGGTAAACATTGGATTTCTTTAACCCTAGTCTATTTTGGTCTATGAAGTGCTTGGAGTCACAATTTATTTTCTTATCCACCATCATTCTATGTACCAAATTGGGAGGTAATAGCTCCAATCCCTCCTTGAAAGTGATTTAAAAATAAAATAAAATTAATGGAGGTTGGCAAGAAAGATCCGTTCTCATGATTTCTCAATTGAAATTTATGTGTCTCATTTAAATATTGCAAAATTTCTAAGAATGCAAATCTATCAAGCACACTCTTTAGCACTATATGTGGCTCTACTACTACACCATAAACTTATATAACTATTTTGTTTGAGTGGAGAAACCAATCACCCCAATTTTACGTCACTTATCTTTGGGTCTCGAGAATCTCATTATCATATATAAAAATATATTTATTGAAAGCCCAAATTCTTTATGGCTACTTGCATGAAACATTCCTCAAATATTATATAATATGAGAATTGCAATGCATGTCCCAAATGTATGTCCATCCCTAAACTAGCAATGGAATTCCCTTAGCATTATGCAAGTTCAGATGAAATGCAATAGTCTAAATATATTTTCCATTGTAAAAAATAAGACAACACAACAATGAATACCACTTGAAATACATTATAATTTCTCATAATTTTTTTATTGTCATCAACTCCTTATGCATTTCATATGCAATGAAAGTAACAAAGTCAAAACTTATGTTCAAATCCTTATGTTGAATGTTAGCTATCATCATTATTAGGTGGATAGATATCTATGACTTGAAGTCCACAACAAGACCTGACATAAAGCATAATAAATGTTGATGAAGTAATATTCAAAAATATGAAATTTGAAAGGTTCAACTTCATCTCTAGTGAATCTCACAAGTTTTCTGTTTGGGGTCCTCTTCATATGCTGAGGAAGCCACATGATCCTACAACTCTACTTGTCCCATGTATATTCTCTACATAAGAAATTGAAATCTATAGGAACATTTCCAATCACATTTGATTTAAAAACTTTACATATAAATTATTTGTCCAACCTCATTTGAAGATGACTTATCAGTCAATATAACCTTGGATTATGGGTTAGATCTTTTGGTAATTTCTCTTATTAGGTCCACATTAAATAAACATTTGGCACCACTAATGTCCCCAAATTGCTTCTTTTGTTAAAAAAAAAAAAGATCTCAATCTTCAGTAAGTACAATTGCATCTCTTACAAATTCTGCTCTATCAATCAACCCATATGAAGGGATTACATACCCTTGAGAATGCTTTTCCCTCTTAGAATATCCTAGCAATGGGCTTAGAATATCCTCCTCCAATCCCCTTTTCATCTTTCTAGATAGGGAGGTAGCATAACTCATTTTAAGGTTTTCCACAAAAAAAGAGTTTTGGATAATTTAAAACCGTAACAATTGAAGCCCTCACAATTAAAAACTACTTTGCAATATTTGGTCAAAATTTAGACTTATTCTTTGCACTCTAAAACCCTAATTTGTAGTCATATCCTCTTAAAACATTTCAATAGCTTAAATTGCATTGTGTAATGCTCATTTTTTATGCAAAACACAATGAATTCAATCAATCATAATTAGAATCCTTAAAGGCTAGGTAGAAATTTGTAAACTATGTAACAATGACTCACACAAGCAAAACTAGGGTGTCTCTTGCTAGCCATTCTTAGGTTTGAACATGGACCATTGATCTTGGTGGGATTTTATTGATTGATATCCATCACATTGTTTTCCATTTAAATAGAAAAGTTTAAAATTTCATTAACAAAGTTGCATTGTGAAGGGGATGCACATTGCAATATAAAGCGAACACTTGGGATACAAATGGAGTCATTGGACCATATGGACATGATGATTAAATATGTCATACTAGTGCATTAGTGCATCTTTGAAAAGATAAGTGTGAGTGAAGCCACACTTCAAAGAATGCTTGTGCTCTAATAATATGTCACCACTTGTAGAAGCACCTCTAAGTGATGGAGATAGCCCATGATTCTTTACTAGGTTCATGAACTGAGCTACACGCCAACCGAACTTTACATTGTGGTCATTGCATGTTAATTGAGCACATAGATGTAGTCTTCAAAAACTATTTCTTTAAGAAATGACACTACAAATAAATTTCACATTACAATGAGGAGTGGATATTTGGCCCCTAATTACTTGCCTACATGCTCATAAAAACTATGAAGTCATCAGGGCCTAGTCTAGGTAAATGATACATCTCACTATAGCATATTATTGTATGTTTATATTTTATGCAATAAAGTTAGGGAGATCCAATGAAGGACAACCCATCCTTGTAGCCTAACACAAATACCATGCAAAATATATCGGTAATTGGTAACACAACGCTAGAAATAGCAGAAAGAACAACCGGTAACAACACATAATACATAACTGGTAAACAATATGAACAATTCTTATTACAGTCTGAAGAATTAAACATGCCACATGTTGGATCATAGTCCAGGATACAAACAATGCTTACAACACAATTATAAGATCTGCAGATCATCCACATATAACATTGGCCTCTGGAAACAGTCTGTCGGTTCTACCCTAATTCGGACCTCAACCCTTTTGACTTTAGTCCACTGGACCAGAATCTCACCGGTTCTACATCTTCGCTCGATCTCTAAACTCTATCTTCTATCCTTTGTCTTCTTCTTCTCAAATGATTTGCAAACCTCTATTTATACCATTCGCAAATAATAATAACTTGATCAAGTCGACCCAAAAACCAATCGGTTCATGAAACATGTAATGGTAACATGTCAGCTCAAATCATTAAGAACAACTTCCAATGCACAAAATATCATGTGGTCTTCTGGGAACATTGGACAAGACAGAAGAAACATAACTCCATGATCTGCAAGTCACAGAGATCAACCAAAACCCAATCCAACTTCACTCAACACACTGTCGGACTAACCGATAAGAACATATCAACTAGGCCAATACCGAAATCGATAACTCACCGGGATTAAATCCAAATTCCATGAAACTCGAACATGACATAGACCACAAACTCAAGAGAATAAACCCAAAACCACAATGCTAAACTCTCAAACACAAAAAAATGCCATGATCTCAAGCAATTCCACTACAAACTGCTCAACCGGTAAGAACTGCATTGGTGCTCCTACATCAAACTCTCAAGGTTAATTGAAAAGTGAGTCCCATAACTTGATCTGGTTTGACGATCTGTCAGTAGGTACTTGCAAATGCCTCAGGGGTTCAACGATCTGACTACAACTTCTGATTGCCTCTCGTCAACGATCTATCGGTCCAATCTGCAGCCTGCCTCAATCGATGACATGTTCAAGTCTCCACCCACTAAGTGCCTCAAGCTCAAATTCTAGGATTGGTGATCTACCTGCAAACCTTTCTCTATCTCACATTCGGTAATCTGAACAAGTCCACAAGTTGCCTCAACTTCCTCTCCAACCAACTGGTGCATAACCGGGTCTTCTTCAAACAACAGGTTCACAAACTAGCTTTGATACCATTTGATGCAGTCAAGGTAGGGAGATCCAATGAAGGAAAAACCATCCTTGCAGCCTAACACAAACACAATGCAAAATATACCAGTAACACAATGCTAGAAATAGCAGAAAGAACAACCGGTAACAACACAGAATACATAACTGGTAAACAATATGAACAATTCCTATTATATTCTGAAGAATTACACATGCCACATGCTAGATCATAGTCCAGGATACAAACAATGATTACAACACAATTATAAGATTTGCAAATCATCCACATATCAGATTGGCCTCCGAAAACAGTCTGCTGGTTCTACCCTAATCCGGACCTCAGCCCTTCTGACTTCAATCCATCAAACTAGAATCTCATCGATTCTACATCTTCGCTCGATCTCTAAACTATGTCTTCTATCCTATGTCTTCTTCTTCTCAAATTATTCAAAAACCTCTATTTATACCGTCCACAAATAATAATAACTTGATCAAGTCGGCCCAAAGACCAACCAGTTCATGAAACGTGTAACGGTAACATGTTGGCTCAAATCATTAGGAACAAATTCCAATGTACAAAAAATCACATGGTCTTCCAGGAACATAGGAAAAGACACAAGAAACATAACTCCATGATCCACAAGTCATAGAGATCAACCGCAACCCGATCCAACTTTGCTCAACACACTGCCAGACTAACCAGTAAGAACATATCAACCAGGCCAATACCGCAATCGATAACTCACCGGAATTAAATCCAAATGCCATTAAAATCAAACACGACAAAGACCAAGAACTCAAGGGAATAAACCCAAAACCGCAACACTAAACTCTAATGGACTTGAAAAGCACTGAGAGGGGGGGGGTGAATAAGTGACTCCAAAACACACACTACTTTAAATACTAATCTGTAGATGATTTTAACCAAGTAGTTAAACAAAATACATGCTATCCAAAATGAAATAACAACATCCACATAAAGTAGAACATCCACCATAACACAAGTGTTTATTCATGGAAAACCCAAATAGATAAAAACCACGATGAGATGGAACTCACAAGTTAACTATTTGCAGTAATAGAAAACTGATCGGTTAAGGTCTTACAAAGAGCTTTGCTAGGAGCGAATCTTGTTAGAGATTCCAAGATTGATTAGAATCTTATACCCTATTAAGAGAACTACCTTGTTAGGAGTAACCTCGCTGGAGGATTTGAGAATCCAAACTAATGGATCACCTTGTTAGAGGATTTTTACAATGAAACTTGTTAGAGCTTACCCGGTTAAGGGATTTGCACCTGTTGTAATGATTAGAAAACAACAAGAGTAGCGTGATCTGTTCTGAGTAGCACGAGACTTTCTTGATGAGATCCTTCTAATTAAATTCAATACTGCTCTGCATCTTAACATTTATCACTTCTCAACAAAAGCTTTTTCACTCTTTTCACATAACAACTCTCTATCTGTTTTCCCTTTTTTTTTTCAAAAAAAGAATCATTAAATGATTTTCCACAATGTACAAGTGTGGCCCCACATATGCATAGCAACCCAAAGAACTTGGAAGGGACACATGACAATATAGTTCATTAGTGCAAATTTAATGGGCTCAACCTTGTAGACATTAGGTTTCCATAGTCCATGTAGATGTGATTTGAGCTTTTGGATTTGGCTATGAAAACATGTATTGTGAAGAACCAACACTCTTAACAAATCGATGGCACTTCAGCATGGAAGTGGACCAAAATGCATGACGCAATTAAAAAAGAAAGCTATAGTGGAATACATGTGTCTACGAGCATGTTAGTGCAACTTAGGATTATGCACATATCAAGAAGATATATTGTGAAGGGTGGACGTGCTTGAACAAAGAGTAACCACATGAACATGAGAGAGATCTACCATTTAAGTTCATATTAAAAGAAGACTTAGCAATTTGTGAAGGTGTAGAAATAAATGGCTCAATCAAACACTAGGAAAAAGGGGTTTCTTAAGGGTGGTCAACGAGTTGAATTGATCAATAGAAAAACAAAACAATAAAGCATGAGTACGTTAATATCTTCCCTTTATTTTTACCTATGCTTTGATGAACATGAGAGAGATCTACCATTTAATTTCACTCTTCCAGGTAATTTAATAATAGTAACTCACTCTCTTTTTGCTGATGATACATTGTTATTTGGTAAGTCTTCTCTAAAAGAAGCCAGGCTCATCAAGAAAACACTGGATATCTATTCTTTTGCTTCGGGTCAAAAAATTAATGCTGCCAAGTCTAAGATTTTCATTTTCAACACACCTTCAATCTTGTCACTAAGAATATGCAAGACTTTGGGCTTCTCAATGGACCAATTGCCATCTTCATACCTTGGCATCCCCTTTTTTATGGGAACAAACAAACCTTCTTATTGGTCTGTTATCATTGGTAGAATCAAGGTGCGAATTTCAGCTTGGAAAGAAAGGTGGCTTTCACTATCAGGTAGAATCCTTCTTATCAAGTGAGTGTTAACATCAATACCGAACTATTACATGTTTGTTCTCAAAGCTCCCTCATCTGTCATTGAACAATTGCAAAAACTCGTTAAAGATTTTCTATGGAATAGTAATATGACAAATGAAAGGAAAATCCCCTTAGTCTCTCTGGAAAATATGTCATGCCAAAAATCCTAAGGGGGAGTGGGACTTCACAATGTGAAGCATCACAACAAGGCTTTTGGAGGGAAATTGATTTGGAAAATATACACTAACCATGTTTCCAAATGGTGCCAGATTATGCAAGATAAATATTTGGACAACACTCAATCATCAAGAGTGTTGACAAAATATATATAATTCGTTTCTTCACCTCAGTGCCTTGTTGACCCCAACTTGGCAATAAGTAAAACTAAGGTAAGACGGATTGGACACTGCGCTGGGTCTTGGGGATATGTCTCTAGAGGTAAAAACAAAAAATAATAATTATGAATTGTTAATAAAATAACGCACAAAGTAAATATAATCCCCCTTTTTCGCCTCAACGCCTTATTGACCCCAACTTGACAATAAGTAAGACCAAGGTAAAACGGATTGGACACTAGGCTTAGCCGTGGGATGCCTGTAGAGGTAAAAAAATATTAAAAAATGATTTGTTAATAAAATAATGCACAAACTAAACATAAGCCCCTTCTTCGCCTCAATGCCTTCCTGACCCCAACTTGGCAATAAGTAAGACTATGGTAAGATAAATTGGACACTGCGCTGAGTTATGGGATGTCGTTAAGAGGTAAAATAAATAAATAATGAATTATTAATAAAATAATGCACAAAGTAAACGCAAGCCTCATTTTTCACCTCAACGCCTTCCTGACCCCAACTTGGTTATAATTAAGACTAAGGTAAGTTAGATTAGACATTGGGCTAGGTCGTGTAGATATGCCGCAAGAGGTACAAACTAATTTTTTTTTATGAATTGTTAATAAAATAATGCACAAAGTAAACATAAGCCCCATTCTTCATCTCAGCGCCTTCCTGACCCCAATTTGGCAATAAGTAAGACCAAGGTAAGGGAGATTGGACACTGGGTTGGGTCATGACATGCCTCTAAAGGTAAATTTAAAAAAAAATAAAAATAAATTATTAATAAAATAATGCACAAAATAAACATAAGCCCCCTCTTTGCCTAAGCATCTTTCTGACTCCAACTTGACAATAAGTAAGACCAAGGTAAGTCGGATTGAACACTAGGCTGGGTCATGGGGATATGCATCTAGAGGTAAAAACAAATAATAATAATTATGAATTGTTAATAAAATAATAAACAAAGTAAATATAATCCACCTTCTTTGTCTCAGCGCCTTTCTGACCCAATTTGGCAATAAACAAGACCAAGGTAAGACGGATTGGACATTGGGCTAGATCGTGTGGATATGCCTTTAGAGGTAAAAACAATTTTTTTTATTGAATTGTTAATAAAATAATGTACAAAGTAAATATAATTCCCTTTTTTGCCTCAGTGCCTTCTTGACTCCAACTTGACAATAAGTAAGACTAAGGTAAGGCGGATTGAACACTACATTGCGTCGTGAGGATACATCTCTATTGGTAAAACCACAAAATAATAAGAATTGTTAATAAAATAATGCACAAAGTAAATATAATCCTTGTTTTTCACTTCAACGTCTTTCTGACCCCAACTTGGCAATAAGTAAGACCAAGGTAAAATAGATTGGACACTGGGCTGGGTCGTGGGATGCCTGTAGTGGTAAAAAAAAATTTAAAAATGAATTGTTAATAAAATAATGCACAAAGTAAACATAAGCCCCCTTCTTCGCCTTAGCGCCTTTTTGACCCCAACTTGGCAATAAGTAAGACCAAGGTAAAATGGATTGGAGACTCGACTGGATCGTGTGGATGTCTCTAGAGGTAAAAACAAAAAAAAAGAAATTATGAATTGTTAATAAAATAATGCACAAAGTAAACATAAGCCCCTTTTTCGCCTTAATGCCTTCTTTACCCTAACTTGACAATAAGTAAGACCAAGGTAAAGTAGATTGAACACTGGGTTGAGTCGTAGGATATGTCTCTAGAGATAAAACAATTTTTTTTAATGAATTGTTAATAAAATAACGCACAAAGTAAATTAATCCCCTTTTCACCTCAGCGCCTTCCTGACTTTAACTTGGAAATAAGTAAGACCAAGGTAAGGCAGATTGGATACTGCGCGGGGTCATGGGGATGTCTCTAGAGACAAAAACAAAAAATAATAATTATGAATTGTTAATAAATAATACACAAAGTAAATATAATCCACTTTTTTTGCCTCAATGCCTTCCTAACCCCAACTTGGCAAAAAGTAAGACCAAGATAAGGCGGATTGGACACTGGGCTGAGTTATGGGATGTTGTTAAAGGTAAAAAAAACAAAGAAAACTAATAAATTGTTAATAAAATAATGCACAAACTAAGCATAAGTCATTTTCTTCACCTCAGCACCTTCTTGACCCCAACTTGACAATAAGTAAGACAAAGGTAAGACAAATTGGACACTGGGCTGGGTTGTGGAATGCCTATGGAGGTAAAAAAATAATAATAAAAAATAAATTGTTAATAAAATAATGCACAAAGTAAACATAAGCCCCCTTATTCGCCTCAACAACTTCCTGACCCCAACTTGACAATAAGTAAGACCAAGGTAAGATGGATTGGACATTGAGCTAAGTTGTGGGATGTTGTTAGAGGTAAACAATAAAAAAATTAAAAAATGAATTGTTAATAAAATAATGCACAAAGTAAACATAAGCCTCATTCTTCGCCTCAACATATTCCTGACCCCAACTTAGCAATAAGTAAAACCAAGGTAAGACAGATTGAACAGTAGGTTGAGTCGTGAGATACCTTTAAAGGTAAAAACAAAATAAATAAATTATGAATTGTTAATTAAATAATGCACAAAGCAAACATAAGTCCCTGTCTTCGCGACAGCGCTTTCTTGACCCCAACTTGACAATAAGTAAGATCAAGGTAAGGCGGATTGGACAATGGGCTAAGTTGTGAAGATATGTGTGTAGAGGTAAAAACAAAAAATAAATTATAAATTGTTAATAAAATAATGCACAAACTAAATATAATCCCCCTTCTTTGTCTTAGCGCCTTCTTGACTCCAACTTGGCAATAAGTAAGAACAAGGTAAAATAGATTGGACAATGAGCTGGGTCATGGGGATATGCCTCTAGAGGTAAAAACAAAAATAATAGTTATGAACTGTTAATAAAATAATGCACAAAGTAAATATAATCTCCTTCTTCACCTCAATGCCATCTTGACTCCAACTCGACAATAAGTAAGATGAAGGTAAGATAGATTGGACACTAGGCTAGGTCGTGGGGATCACTTAAGAGGTAAAAACAAAAACAAAAAAATTATGAATTGTTAATAAAATAATGCACAAAATAAACATAAGCCCCTTTTTTCGCCTCAGCGCCTTCCTGGCTCCAACTTGGCAATAAGTAAAACCAAGGTAAGGCAGATTGGACAATGAGTTGGGTCGTGGGGATATGTTTGTAGAGGTAAAAACTAAAAAATAATTGTTAATTGTTAATAAAATAATGCACAAAGTAAATATAATCACCCTTTCTTCGTCTCAACTTTTTTTAGACACCAACTTGACAATAAGTAATACCAAAGTAAGACATATTGGACACTAGGCTGAGTTGTGGGATGTTGTTAGAGGTAAAATAAATAAATAAATTATAAATTGTTAATAAAATAATGCACAAAGTAAACATAAGCTTCATTTTTCGCCTCAGCATCTTCCTGACCTAAACTTGACAATAAGTAAGACTAAGGTTGGGCAGATTGGACACTGAGCTGGGTCGTATGGATATGCCTTTAGAGGTAAAAATAAAAAATAATAATTATCAATTGTTAATAAATTAATGCACAAAGTAAACATAAGCCCCCTTCTTCACCTCAGCGTCTTCCTGACCCCAACTTGTCAATAAGTAAGAGCAAGGTAAGACAAATTGTAAACTGGGTTGGGTCATGGGATGCCTTTAAAGGTAAATAATTAAATCAAAGAATTGTTAATAAATAATGCACAAAATAAACATAAGCCCCCCTCTTTGTCTCAACAGCTTCCTAACTCCAACTTGGCAATAAGTAAAACCAAGGTAAGATAGATTGGACACTGAGTTGGGTCATGCAGATATGCATATAGATGTTAAAAAAATAATAATAATTACAAATTGTTAATAAAATAATGCACAAAATGAATATAATCTCATTTCTTCGCTTTAGCGCCTTTCTGACCCTAACTTGACAATAAGTAAGACCAAGGTAAGACAGATTGGACACTAGGCTAAGTTATGGGATGTCGTTAGAGGTAAAAAAAAATTTAAAAATAATGAATTGCTAATAAAATAATGCAAAAGTAAACATAAGTCCCCTTCTTCACCTCAGCACCTTCCTGGCCCCAACTTGAAAATAAGTAAGACCAAGGTAAGGTGGATTGGACACTGAGCTGAGTCGTGTGAATATGCTTTTAGAGGTAAAATACAAAAAAAAATATGAATTGTTAATAAAATAATGCACAAAATAAACATAAGCCCCATTCTTCGCCTCAACGCCTTCTTGATCCCAACTTGACAAGAAGTAAGACCAAGGTAAGGCGGATTGGACATTGAGCTGGGTCGTGGGATGCCTTTAGAAGTAAAACAAAAAATAAAAAATAAAAAATTGTTAATAAAATAATGCACAAAATGAACGTAAGACCCCCTCTTTGTCTCAATGCCTTCTTGACTCCAACTTGGTAATAAGTAAGACCAATGTCTGACTCCAACTTGACAATAAGTAAGACCAAGGTAAAGCAGATTGAACATTGGGCTGAGTCATGGGGATATGCATCTAAAAGTAAAAACAAAAAATAATAATTATGAATTGTTAATAAAATAATGAACAATGTAAATATAATCCCCCTTTTCGACTCAACGCCTTCCTGACCCCAACTTGCCAATAAGTAAGACAAAGATAAGATAGATTAAACAATAGGATGGGTCATCGAGATGCCTTTAGAAGTAGAAAAAAAAATTAAAAAATAATGAATTGTTAATAAAATAATGCACAAAGTAAACATAAACCCCATTTTTCGCCTCAACGCCTTCCTGACCAAAACTTAAAAATAAGTAAGACCAAGGTAAATCGGATTGGGTACTAGACTGGATCGTGGGGATACCTCTAGAGGTAACAAAAAATAATAATTATGAATGCAATTAATGCTAGATTATTTTAAAAAGTATATTATAAAAATATCATTTACTAATACAATTCACACAATTATTTAAAAAGTGTTTTGACTCATAACATATTAACACTATTACATATTTGATAACTAACAACAAATCATAAAATATGACAAGATACTAATCATATTTAAGTTGCATATTTAAAAGTATGTAAATAATTTTTATTATATAAAATAAAATGTGTTATGTTGTGTCTTGTTGTGTTATTGTGTTGTGTCATTGTGTTGTGTGTATTTGTGTGTTGTATTGTTTTGTGGTTGTCTTAAGTCCAATTAGGGGAGGCCAAACAAACTTCCACCTTCACGTGGTTGGCCTTGTTAGTAAAGCATGTTATTCAAACGTTAACATTTTTGAAGCTAAGAGAAGCTTTAAAAATATAATTCATATTATATGCATGTTGACAATTTTCAAGTAAAAAGAAATTGTGATTTCAAAGGTGAAATAAAAGTACATTTAAATTATTCATTAGTCTTAATTATAATTTTATCATTAGTAGTGTAAGGACCTTATCTCAAACTCTAAAAAGAACATAAAACGTGATTTTTTGGTTATGACATCATAGCATATTGTTATATCACCATTTGAACAGGGGATGTATGCATGAGTACCTATGATGTGTGTAAATAAATAATATTTTATACAGTGCATGTTGAAATTCTCAAAATAAAAAAAAATTGTGATTTCAAAGGTCAAATAAAAGTACATTTTAATTATTCATTTTATGACATTTTAGCACATTGTTTCCCTGTGGCTTTTGTGGCATATCACTATGTGAACAAGGGATGTATGTATGCGTTAACCACTATGTATACCTATGATGTGTGTATGAGATACCTTGTTCTAGTTTAGACCAATTTTTTGCTAGTTGTATGGAGGCTATGGAAGTTAGGATCCACTAAATCAAGTTGTGGAAATATCATTAATATCTATATGTTGTATTTTGAAAGGTTGGATGTTTGTCTTGTCAACATTTAGCTAACAATGAATGTAGAAGGATGAAACCTACAATGTAGTGTGGGATGCATTAACCTTGCTATTTATAGTTGGGATGTATTTGAAGGGTTAGTATTAGTGAACCAAGTAATGGGAGGATGCATGCGATAAGGTTGCATCCATTTCCTATTGTCAACTGAGCACTATGTGTGAGTTAATCACCATGTGTACATAACAAATGAGGCCATTATTACACGTGTACATGTCATTATTACACATGTACACATGGTGATTAACTCACACAATGCTCAATTTGTTGTGTGTAATAATGACATGTACACGTGTAATAATGACATGTACATGTGTAATAATGGCCTATACATGAGTAATAATGGCATGTAAATGAGTAATAATGGCCTCATTTGTTATATATTGTAATATTTATGTCATTTCTAGTGATCACAATATGTAGTATGGGGTGGTTGTCATTATAGAAAAAAAATGAGCTATGAAGATGATGGGACCCTTGGTTTAGTAGGTTGAATTGAGATTCTTCTAGTTGGGATGTACTTAAGGTTTTATGTGTTAGTGAATTAGGTAAAGCAGACTCAGATATAAGCACACATTCTAAAGTAGGTTCTTGTTGAAGTGATAATAGAAACAATCCTTATGTAACTACAATGGTAGACAATGTCACAAGGTATCATGTGTTACCACACAAGCTTAGGTTATCCAAGAAGGATAAGTCTTTTTGTTGGATATTAGATTGTGAAGGAAACATTCTTTGTCTATTAAATAAAAAATTTCAAGTCTCTCTCTCTCTCACACACACACAAGGGAGAATAAGTATCCACAACCTATGTTGATATATGAAAGTGTACAAAAACATACAAGAGTGATAAGAAAAGGTGTGTGTGTGTGTGTATGCATATGTATATGTATACATACACATAGACATATACATATACATATATGTATTTATATATACATATATATGCATATATACATATACGTACATACAAATATATGTATCTACATATGTACACACACACATATTATATAACAGATGTGTGTGTGTGTACATCTATGTATGTATGTATGTATATGTATATATGTATATATGTATATATATGTGTATATGTATGTATACATACACACACATTCTACATTGTGTATATATGAGAATGATGGCTAGATCATTGGCATGGTCTTTGCAACATGTATGTATATATGTATGTGTATGTATATATATTTATACATATATACATGTATATATGTATATCTATCTATATATCTATATGTATGTATGTATGTATGTATGTATGTATGTATGTATGTATATAAATAGGTATGTATATATCTATCTGTATGTATGTATGTATAGACACACACATACATTCTACAAAATATTAAAGTGAACAATGGCTAGATCATCTTTGCAACATGTTCATGATGGATCACAAAATTTATTATAGTTTCAACACTTTTTTCTAGTAGTATTAAGGACCTGGTAGTTCTCATTTTTAGGAGTAATTTTTGAATTTCAATAGAAAATAAACACGAGAAGTTTTCTTTGTTTGAAGTTGTATATTTTCACCTTTTCTCATCACTCCTATATATTTTTGTATGCAGTCATATATCAACATAGGCTGTGGATACCAACATAATCCAAACAAAGCCCCAAGCACGAATAATTTCCTAACCTTATTATATAGAATTTTGTTGGGATTTTTCAAGGAAGTATATATGGAAGATCATAGAGGAATTAAAGAAATCATGCAAAAATACTCTGAGATTTAGCAACCCAACATTGCCCTCATACCCAAGAACAAAGCATGTATGTTATTTGCAAATTATCATCCAATCTCATTGTACAATACTATTTACAAGATCATAACAAAGACAATGGCCAACAAAATAAAGCCTCTTCTCTCATCCATTATCTCCCACGAACAAAGTGGATTTGTTGCAATAAGAAACATCACAAATGGAACAAGAAACAACTCACTCAATTAAGAAGAAAAACGAAAAAGGTATGATCCTCAAATCGGATATAAGTTAAGATATAATCAAGTGAGTTGGAGGTTTCTCTTAAAAGCTATATAGAAATTTGGGTTCAACCCTAAATGGTTAGATTAGATTTTTAACTATATATCCTCTCCATGATATTATGTCATGGTGAACGACATTACCTAAAAATTATTCGCTGGGGTGAGGGGAATACAATAGGGAGGACCCCCTTTAACCTTTTGTGTTTAAATTAATAGCAAAGGCAATAAGCAAAAGCATTGCCAAAAATAATGCAATGAGGGAATGAAGAGGAATATCAATTGTCATAAACATCCCTAATATTACACATCAAATGTTTGTTGACAATGCATTATCATATAGTCATGCAACTTAGGATGCAACCAATGTAATAAAAAGTAATTTGGAAAGTTACATAAGTTTTTGTGGCCAATTGTCAACCAAGAAAATTAAAATTTTACTTTTTCAACACCAAACGGTCAATTTAGAGATGGATCATGGCTATTGTTGGATTTGGAATAGAGACTCTCTCATGTTCCTATTTGGAAATTCCCCTATTCCAAGGAGCCATGTGAATAGTGTTGTGGAAGACACAATAACAAATTGCAAAAAGAATGCAAACTTGTGGAAGGATCAATGCCTCACCCTATCAGGAGGAATAACAATGATCAAGGTCTTTTTGGCAAAAATTCACATTTACCTCTTATCATGCCTAGAGCTCACGAACAAGGTGAGAAGGAACTTGTGGAGATTCAGTGCAGATTTTTGTGGAAGGGCCCAAATGAAATAAGGAGAATCCCTATCATTTCTTAGGATAGAATCAAACATAAGAAAATCTCATGAGCCACTTGAATCAAGGGCATACAACTTTAGAACCATGCATTTCGAGAAAAATTAACATGAAGAATGTATGAGAATTCAAATGCTCTATGGTCTAGATTATTGCATCCCACAAGTGTATTAACCATTGCAAATTTTGCATGCAAATCTCATCTCTAAAATTTTATGATGAAATGTCGCCATATAATCGCATAATACCTCTTTGGAAATTGAATGATGGCAACTTAGCTCAATTCTGGAACACCTAGTGCAATAGCCATTGCCCCTCGCAAACATCCCTAAATACCATGAGCATGGAGAAATGATGACTGCAAAAATATGGAGACAAATTTAGGGATTATATCATTCCACAAAATGGTCACGATGGTTACCATTCTCTTGAAAGAATTTTGACTGTTTACCACATGCAACTAAAGAAAAACTCACCAAGGAGCTATCAAGAAGGAATGTTTTCTTAATGGACAAAAGCATTGGGAAGTACTCAGTAAGAATTAGATGAGATACAAATAGTAGACACCAATCAATACATTGGTCAACTAATTTGTGTTGGGGATCAAATGTTCTACTGAAGGTGGGAGCTTTTGCTTTGTTTGCACGACACTACAAAATTATTATAGAGAACAGACTATCCATGCTCAACTTCTTAGGGGCATTTTAATGCCCCCTCTATGAGAGCAACAATGAAACTATGGACCATCTACTAATGGTGTTTGCATTTGCAAAGATATGTTGGGATTGGTTACTCCAACACCTTGGTTGACGAGTTCTCCCTGCAAAAAATTAAATCTCTTTTCCTTTTTTGGTCAATATTATATAGAGGCTCATTTTGTTCTATACTCTAGATGGAGGCCTTGGCAATAGTAATCTAGAACCTTTAGTGTGAGCGAAACAAGAAGATATTTAAGGAGATAACATCCCTTGTTCTCAACATGGAACAAAATACAAACTAAAAAAAATGGGTGTTCTCAACATGGAACAATAATATCAATAAATTGTGGCCTCTCTTGAAGATTCCTACCCAACCTTACAACAACACAATTACTAAGAATCAATGGAAAAATGGTAATGGACTACCCCTCCTCAAAGTAGACTAAAATGAATTTTGATGGAGCTTCAAGGGGGAATCCAGGGGTGTCAAGCACTCGCTTCATCATCTATAATGACTTTGGGGATATATGTTGGGATAGATCAATCAATTTACGTTTTGGAACCAACAATGATACAAAGTTCTTTGCATTGTTGGAAAGCGTCAAACTATATATCAAAGAGAATTTGAGTTTGATTGATATAAAAGGAGATTCACTTATCATTATCTATGCCATAAGCTCCAAAAAGGCCATTAGTTGGAAGATATTGAATTGGATTGATTAGATACATTGGTACCTCAAGAGAAATGAGAGAGTACATGTTGAGGCATGTTTATCGAGAAGCAAAGAAGGTGACAAACTTTTTATCTAATCAAGGTATCGATCAAAGCAAGGAATTCAAACTTCAAACAATGCTCAAGCCTGCAACAACTTGCACAACATCCTATGCCAAGATCTGACTTTGCAAAATGATACACTAGATGATTGACACACAAACCAACAAATTGATCTTGGATCTAAGTTAGCACACAATAATGAGTCCCACATTTTAGCCAAATCAGGACAATGAAATCATCGTTTTCATCAGATCTTCACTTTTAGATACCTATAACATCTAAACCATTAAGAATTCAAAGATGATGCAAACTTGTGATTTGTGAGATTTTGTGTTCAAATTCTTAATAAATATATATATTTTTAAATTATAAATAAATAGTGAACCTCTTTACATATCTTTTAATAACTTTTTCATAATAAACAACATTTGTAAAAAGTGGCATTTATGTCATCATGCATAACTTTTTTTGTAGAAAGGACAAAATTCTAACTTTCAAAATACAGATTTATCACCCCAATATCTAGTGCATGGATTTTTTTCATAATTTTGTGTTCCATATTTTTTTACTAATTTTTTAATTCAAAGTAATTATAACTTGGACAAAGGTGTATGCCATCTCACACAACTTTTTTTGTATGCATTTGAATTAACACTTTTTTTGTTCAAATGGGGACATCAATACCTAGGAAATATATAATTTTAGATTTTGTTTTCTCTATTTTTCAATTTTTCCACATGTAAAAAAAAGAGCTTAATGTTTGGTGAAAAACCTACATTCACAAGAAACTAAAAATAAATATAATAATCAAACTAAATATATTCAAAATTATACTTTTTAGAAAGCTTATAATAAGGGCTACATACCTAAAAAACATAGCTTCTAAATGGATTCATTCGATCCCCCAAAACATAAAAGTAAAAGTGGTTTTATTTCAGCATTTTGATAGGTGCAAAGGAGACTCCATTCTAGGTATTATTTACGACTAGAGGGGTTCTTTCCAATGGGGATTAATCTCAGGGGGTTTGATCTAGTCCTCTTCAATTAAAATCCTTTAATCAAGCAAAAATCAAGATATCCTTCAAATGATTGGAAAATCCTTGAAAAATATAGAAACATTCAGAAAGAGTCGTGAAGGAGAGAAGCCATTACCAAGCATCGCCTTGGAGCTAGACAGACCAGACTATCACCACAAATCCTCATCAATATTGTGAGATGTAGTAGGGATTTGCATAGGAGGCATAGCACAAAAATTTTAGGAGCTTTAATATTTATTAACCCTAGGCTCCCGAATTTGATATGGGTGTTCCAAATATTACCTGCACCACCAGTAGTGATTAGGGAGAACAACAAACCAACGACATGCAAGGGCAGCAGATGGATAAGGGGATAAGAACCAGTTACATGCAAGGGCAACGGATGGACAAGGGGCTGAGAACCAGCGACATGCAAGGGCAACGGATGGACAAGGGGCTGAGAACAACACTAAGAGGATCTATGATTCAAAACCTTACAAAAACCCTCGATAACAATGCAGGTGTATCACGGTTGGCAGATGGCGATTTTTCTAAACAACAAGTGCATGGTGCTAGGATTGATGATTTTTGGGAAATGACGACACCGGTCCTTCCTCATAGGTAGATGTGATGGGAAGATGTGTCATTTGATGACCATGATTTGGCTCAGTTACAAACTTCTAATCATTCTCCTCAATGGGTTGTCAAGGATGGTCGCTGGCGTGAGTTGGCTTATGACAAATTCCTATCGGCTTCGTCATATTTTCACAAATTTTTGTTCCAAAACCTTCGTGTTCTTATTATAAATCTTATGTTCCCAAGGCATTAATATTTCAAAGCATTCTAGGTCCTCCTCCTGTTGATCACCCAAAGACTCCTTTTAAGCATTTTTATTCCTTTTTTGGTTCTAAAAAACCTAGGAAGCGTAGATCTGTTTTGCCTCAACCGCCATTCGACATTTGTGATGGCTCCCCATGTTCTAATGGTTTTTCCCCATTAGCTCCTTCTGGATCTCCCTCCTAGGATTGTAATCCTTCCCTCCCATCTTATGTCACCTAGCCAAATAACACTTTGGTTTCTAACCCTCACTTCCTTTCTTCCCCGAATGACATTTGTGTTGCTAAACGAGCTCGCTTCCATCCAAATCCACTTCCCCATAACTCTCCCTCTACATTTTCTGATTTGATAAAGGGTAATCTGCATTCTTCTATGCAATATAAGGTTATATTCCCCGATTACATGATTCAGGACTCTGTGAAGTTATTGCGTTCTACTGCCCTCATTGGTAAGCTTCTTTCTCTGATTTCTTTTGGTAAATTGTTAACATGGGCAAACTCTAATTGGGATGGTATGAAGGATTTATTTCTGTTTGATAAAGATTCTCTATATTTCACTGTGATTTTCGATTCTGAAAAGTATAGGGATTGTGTGCATAGATTTAAAGGGTGGTTTTGTTTTGGGATAGGAATTTTTACCTATGCTTGGTCTCCTCATTTTGATATTCAATCGGCGAAGCCACAATTTATACCCTTTTGGGTAACTTTCTTGGGTCTTCCTTTGGAGTATCGTGATGTGTATATGGTTGAAATCCTGGCAAACAAATTGGGCATCTTTATTAAGCATGATTTAGTTCCTTTCAAATGACCTCATCTTCTGGTTAGGGTTTGTTTGTTATTAAATCTATCTAAACCCATTCCCTCTGAGATTACTATTTGCTCCAAATATGGTACATGGATTCAGCCTGTGGTAATTCAAGATTCGATCACTATTCATTCTTGTGCTCCGTTACTTGGCCATTTCACCTCTCAATGTTGTGGTGATTCTGATGCACCTTTACAAGTTTGTTCAGATTTTTCATCTGATTTTCGCCAATGTTCCTTTTTTAAAAGTAAGGATCGACAGTCTTTGAAGGATCATAATGTTAAGGATTCTGCTCCTTTACCTCTTTCTATTACATCTCTCGTTCCTTTTTCTGGATATACCGTATGTGATGTGCCTCTGATGGATTTTACTTTTCTCTGCTCTCCGGTCATGTTCTTTGTTTTGTCTATCATTCATCGGTTTTGTTCTGTTTCTTCAAACTTAGTTAAGTTTCTTCCTAGTCCTTTCAATGATTATTGGTCTTCTGAATTTTGTTTTGAACCTTTTTTGTTCTCCTCTGCGAGTTTTTTTCAAATTTCTTGTCCTTTGGTTCCATTTCCAAAATTGTTGTTACCTTCTAATGCTTGCACAGATCATTGCTCTATTAATTCTTCTCCTCATTCTTCTTTTGTGGGTCTGGCGGATGATACCAAAATTGTTCATAGTTTGATTTTTTATAGTGATTCTTTTTTGCCCATTCCAAGGTCTCCTCCTTTTGTTTCTATTTCTAAATAGAAGATTCGGCCTATTGCTTCAGATATTTTATTTTTAGTTTCTTCTGATCTGATTGATGAGATTGTTGCAAAGGAATTTCCCCAAAAAAAAAATATTCTGCATTTACCTTTTCGGGGCATGTCCATGATGGTTGTCATGTTTCCTCTTCTCAGCCAAATTTGGTTGAAGGTGTGGATGCGGATCTTATTGATATTCCTTCTTCAATTGTTTCTAATTTGTATGGATTTGATTTCTCTCAAAAGTTACCCTTGGAGCAATCTCCTTTTGTTTCCCCCTATTGTTAAAACTCCTAAGAAGAGGGGTCAGAAACCAAAATTGGCTAAAATCAAGGAGGAGATTGCGGCTGGTATTCAATCCACTATTGTAGAGAAATTTTCTTCCCAAGTCAAAACAAGCAGGGCATGTTGCTCTCCTTGTGATAAATGAGGATTTTATCTTGGAATGTCAGGGGCTTAAATGCCCCTGACAAAACGGGAAGGATCAAGAAATTTCTTGATTCTTCAAAAGTGGATATCATCTTATTGCAAGAGACTAAACTTTCTCAAGATTCTTTTGATAACATAATTTCCAAATGGTCTTTTTGGAAAGTTGTTCATGTTCCTTCTTTGGGTGCTTCTAGTGGTCTTATAACTCTATGGAATCCTAAATCAGTCAAAATTGAGATGTTATATTTTGCTTCTCATTGGCAGTTGTTAAAGGTTGACTGGTTTGAAGTCTCTTTTGTTCTGTTTAATATTTATGGTCTGACTTCTCCTTCAGATAAAACCGACTTATGGCATTCCTTATCTGAATTGTTTTTACGATATGATGATTTTTTTATTGTGCTTGGGGTTGATTTTTATTCTCTCCTTTCCTAGGATGAAAAAGAGGGGGTAATCCTATAGCTCATAAGGTTATTGATGACTTTTCTTCCTTTGTACAAGACAATGCATTATTTGATATTTTCCCTTCTAATGGTTATTTCACTTGGACTAATAAGAGATCTAAATACTAGATTGCCTCTCGTCTTGACATATTTCTTATCTCCCTAAACCTACATTTGAGAAACGTTTCCTTTTTTATGAGATTCTTACCTCCTCAGATTCTGACCATTTCCCAGTTTTGCTCAATTTTGATAAATTGGATCATCTTTCCTCTGTTAGACCTTCTTTTAAGTTTGAAAAAATGTGGTTCACTCATCCTCATTTTCTTTCTTTATTAAAGCAATGGTGGATAAGTGCTATGTTTTGCAAAGGTACTAAGATGTTTCAATTTTATTCCAAACTGAAATTTGTGAAATCTTAAATTATGGCTTGGAATAAATTGGTCTTTAAGAACATTTTTCATTAAAAAGAGGTAGTTGCCAATGATTTGAAGGTTGTTAATGAGGAGATTATTGGACATGGCACTAATTCCTCCACTAATGATTCTCAAAAGAAATTGCACGCTTATTGGGAGATCCTTTGCTCTCGGGTTGAAATCTATTGGCAGCAAAAGTCTCGTGAGGTTTGGCTTAAAGAAGGTGATAGGAATACTGCCTTCTTTTAAGCTACAACCAAGCTTAAACAAGTTGCTTCTATAATTTTTAGTATTAAGGATTCTAAGTCTAGTTATGTTCTTAATTCAGATCAGCAAATTAGAGAGGAAGGGGTGTCTTTTTTTAAGGAATTGTTATCTCCTTCTTTTTCTTCTTCCTCTATGGATCATCATGTGGATTTGCTTTTAGATTCTATCCCCTCCCTTGTTTCTCATGAGGATAATGACTTTCTTATGAGGCCTTTTTCATTAGATGAGCTTCATTCTATTGTTTTTTCCATGGCCCCTGACAAAGCTCTGGGTCCTGATGGGTTTACTATCTTGTTATTTCAGAAATGTTGGGATTTTATTGGTTTTGACTTATTAATGGCTTTGGAAGAGTCTAGGAGGGGTGGGTATATCCTTAAAAAATTTAACATCACTTATATTGTCCTTATCCTGAAATCTAAGAATCCCCAAACTTTTGATGAATTTAGAACCATTTCTTTGTGCAACTCTGTTTACAAAATCTTCGCCAAGGCTATTTATTTAAGACTTAAAATTCTCCTTCCTCGTATCATCTCTCCTCAACAAGGAGTTTTTGTTTCAAGTCGGGAAACTCATGAGGGAGCAATTGTTGCTCATCAAACTTTACATTCCATAAATTCGTCCAATATCCTAGCTTTTGTGGTCAAACTTGATATGATGAAGGCTTATGATAAAGTTTGTTGGGCTTTTTTGCTCAAAGTTTTGAGAAAAATTGGTTTCTCTGAAAGCTAGTGTAAATTGATCAAGAGTTGTATTTCTACTACTTCATTTTCTGTCATCATTAATGGAGCTCCCTTTGGATACTTTTCTTCAACCTAGGGTGTTAGACAAGGAGATCCTTTATCTCCTTTCTTATTTATCATTATGGCAGAAGCTTTTAGTCGATTGGTTATTAAGCAAAGGGATCTGGGCTTTTGGTAAGGGGTGTTAATTCCTAATTCTGATATTTCAATCACTCATAACCTTTTTGCTGACGATACACTTTTATTTGGGTCTTCTTCTATTCAAGAGGCTACTCATATTAAATTTATTCTGGATACTTATACTGGTGGATCTGGCCAACAAATTAACCCCCATAAATCCAAGATCTTCATTTTTAATACTCCTTAGTTGGTGGCTGATAGACTTGTGAATATATTAGGTTTCCTAGTAGACTCTCTTCCTTCTACCTATTTGGGGATTCCTTTCTTTATGGGATCTGCTAAGTCTTCTTTTTGGAATTCAGTTATTGAGAGACTTAAATCTCATATTTCTGCTTGGAATGCTAGGTGGTTTTCTCTTTCAGGTAGGATACTTCTCATTAAAATGGTCCTATCTGCCATTCCTAATTACTATATCTCAGTTCTTCAAGCTCCTAGATCAGTCATCTCCCAAATTGAAAATATTATTCGATCTTTTCTTTCAAAAAATAACATGACAGAAGATACAAATATTCCACTGATTTCTTTGACCAAGATGTCTCTTTCCAAGCAAGTTGGTGGTGTTGGGATTCATGACTTATCTAAAAGAAATAGGGCTTTTGGGGGCAAACTAGTTTGGTCTATGTATACTAAGCCCCAATCTTCGTGGTACCAAATTATGCAGGCTAAGTATTTGGATTCCCATAATCCTGCTAGGATCTTCACAATTTCTAATCCTCCACAGGAGTCTTCTATTTGGAACTTTATGATCTCATGTAGGGAAGTTGTCTCTAATTTTCTCTCCTGGCAGGTCCATTTGGGGTAGGATATTCTCTTTTGGAAAGACTCCTGGAATGACTTTCCCCCTCTTTCACAGCATGATTCTCTTGCTTCTGTTTTAGTTGTTCTTTCTCAATCATGGGGAGTTAGATTGGTTGATTATGTAGATAGTGTTGATCTGTTTTCTCACCAGGTCTCATGGAAGGATCCCTCTACTCTTCCATTGTCCTTGTAGGAAATTCAAAATTTTAAATCTGTTTAGCAAGACCAAGTGGCTTTCCTTTCTAAATCGGGAAACTACTCTGTTAAAGAAGGATATTTTGTTGTTCAACAAATGGCCAATCAAAATGCTCCTCATCGTTCCTTTTTGTTCTGTTGGAATAATTCGGTATTAACTAAAGTTGGTGTTTTTTCCTAGCTCACGCTGCAAAATAGAATTTTGACTAGTGATCGTTTAGTCAAATTTAATATTGCAGCCTCCTTTTCTTGTGTCTTATGTGGTAAAGCTCTTGAAGATGTCAATCATCTTTTTCTTCATTGTGAGTTTGCGAGTAGTTGTTGGCATTTTGTCCTCCAAAATTTATCTCTTTCATTCCCTTTGCCTTTATCTTTATGGGACATGTTTTAGTCTTGGCCAGTTTTGTACTCATCTTCTCTATTTGCTTGTTTGTGTTTTATAATTCCCTCTTTAGTCATATGGGCCATTTGGTGGGAATGAAACAAGCGCATTTTTAGATGTGACTCATTGGATTTATCTGTTGTTCTTGGGATTTTGGAAAGAAGTATTATTGAGCAAGTTAATGCTCATGTTTAGAAATATTTTAATATGAATTCAAAGTTCTCTTCCTGGGACAATTTTATGATTTCTTCTTGGAAAAGTATCATTATTCCTGTATCACCCGCCTTTCCAAGGATTCAGACAACACCTGTAGACAAAAATTCTATAAAATAGCATCCTCCTAATGCCCCTTTTTGTAAATTGAATTTTGATGGATCCTCCCGTGGAAATCCTGGTGATTCAGGAATAGGGATAGTTTTTCGTGATCATTTGGGTTCTTTAATAGCATTAAAAGCTATGCCAATTTCTTGTGGCACAAATAATATGGCCGAGGCTTGTGCTCTTTTAGAAGGTCTTGTTATGGCTAAGGATTTGAATTTCAAATACCTTCATATTGAAGGTGATTCGACTATTGTCATTAATGCTTGCAAGGCAAGAAAAACTGATAATTGGCATTTCTGGTATATTCTTAAACAAATATGGACTCTTCTTGATACATTTGAGCACCTCATCATCTCACATGTTTATCATGAAGGTAATGCATTGGATGATTGCCTCGCTAATATGGGTTGTGAAAAAACTGTTATTGATTCCTCTCGATTGGGGTGTGATTTAATGAGCTTCCCAAACCTATTAAGTATATCCTGTAGAGAGTCGAGTATCTAATCTTTCTTATTATACGATTGCTCATTTATACGAGTTGATATTCACTTCTCTTGGTGAGGTATTCCTTTTCATAATTCCATTTGGTTTTGATTTGAGGTACTTTGCTTTACTCAATCATCACTTGGCATTCATTAATGATGAGTTGGTTGTTATTGATATTGTTCGTGTGTTTGGTACTCTCTTCTGGTGTGAAATCTGGAGATATTTATTTTCACATTGGGAATTTGTCCTTCATATGCCATTTAAAGTTTGGCATGGCGTTGTTTTCATGATTATCTATGTATGCCACTTCTTTTGGTTTGTCAAATTTTTTATGATATATCTCCTCTTTATTTTCATTTACGGCATAAAAATTTTGGGCTTCATTTCTCTCTAGCATTTTTGCATTCACCTCTTCTGCTTTGGCATTTGTCTATAATGGCAAACCGTAGATCTCATGTCGTTGGTGTCAATTATGTTCTGCACCCTTGTGTTTCTTGCAAATTCTCTGCGTTTTGTAGTATATATATATTTTGGTTGCAGGTGTTTTTCATGCAGGGGCATGTCAATTTTGGTTGCAAGAGTTCTTTGTTGCAGGGCCTTCAAGATATCCCATGAAGATGGATCTATCATTCGATGTTGGTTTAGTCCTCTTGCTTTTTGGAGCTCTCGTCTTCACTCACTGGGTAGCCTATGCTATTTCTTTTTCATGTCCTTATTTTGTAAATAAGCTTGCATGCTCCTATTTTGTAAAATGAGCTTGCATGATCCTATTTGTAAACGAGTTTGCATGCTCCTTTGCTAATCTCTATTTTGTAACTAGCTTCAGCTAGAGGATTGTTCACTACTTCTCTTCTATAGTCATGTTGATGAGAAATGACCGGAGTTTTTCTTGTTGGTTCTTTTCTCTGGGAGCTCAGTTTGAACCAATTTTTAAATATATTGTAAAAATTATATATTATTAATAAAATATATCAAGTGGAATTGCTACCTTGCCAAAAATAAATAAATAAATCAAGATATCCTAGAAGTGGGACACAATATTGTGGGATTACCCATCTCCTTGGACCGTTTGACTTTCAAACCCTTCAATGAAGTCCAAAGGCTCTATAGATTATTTCAATAATTCAAAGAGCATGTAGATTGATTTCATGAAGGCAAAGAAATTGTCTACCTTGAGTTGTGCCTATGATTGTGCCCAACAATGCCAAGAAACATAGTTAAGAAATGTCTTCACTATATAGTCTGAGGTGGAAGAAAATAAAATGTGAGGTCATTGGAGAAAAATAACTACACCGTGCCCACATACACAATACAACATTAATGGAGTCATTCCTAGTCAATACGTCTAGAGATTTCAGTGGGGGAGAAAATGTAAAAAACAGATTCATAATCCCAATCTGCCAAGATAAGACACTAAACACTCTTTCTAACCTAAGTAGAGGTCCAAACTAGGGATTGGTTGGTGATCACATCTACATTGCCACACCAAGGAAAAACAAGAACATGAAGAAAGCCAATACCTTGATTCACAACAATCTCAGGGGGAACAATGTGGAATACATACACCTTTTTCATGGCTCGCCATGAAAATATTTTTAGCCCTGCACAGATTGAGAAATTATAAGAAATAATCAAGGGTCTATGCACCATCTTCCATTGTCTATCCTAATGAAAGACCATATAAGGAACATTGTATCTTTTTTCATTTTTTGATATAATATAGTGAGAGATTTCCCCTTGGTAGCCATTTGCCAAAGAAATGGTATTGTTGTGGATTTACTCTATCCTCTTTGCTTGAAGAAGCCCTAAACGGTTGATCATCTCTTTCTTCATTATGAATTTTCTATCAACTATCGGTATTGGGTGTGGAGTCAACTTAATGGTACAATGATTATCCTAAAACTTTATTGAACTTAATCTAATTTCAAAATTCTAACTCTAGCAATATATGGACTATAATCCCTTCACTAGTTTTATGGAAAATTTCATGGGAAAGAAATTCCAAGATTTTCTAGCATTTTAAAAAATACTACAAATTCTTGAGATTTTATAATTCACAAATTGGAATTTAGCAATCTCTAAAATAGTGATTAATGTTTTTCTCCATTCAACACAATAAAACAAGTGTCATGGGAATCAGAGGTTATCAAATTTTGGCCTCTTCTAAAGATTCTCATGACTCATGGCTCAATAACAAGTTCTCAAAAATTGCATCCTTGAATAAATGTCAAGTGGTTACCACCTATCCTTCTCACAAAATTAAATTTTGATGGATCATCCAAGGGAAACTTTGGGGTCTTTCATGTTGCTTGTGTCCTCTCTGAAACTAAGCATGAGGCAATTATCATTGCTGAAAAAAAGTTACAAGAATGCACATTAAATAAAGCAGACATCTAGGCTCTTACCTTAGGTCTCGGTCTTGCCCTAAAAATAGATGTTCAAAAGGTCCTAATTGAAGGAGATTCTATAATAACAATCAATAGTTTGAAAAGAGAAAGGATTTAATTCTTGAGTTTATCCATTGTTCCAAACAACATTATGGGGTTTGCTGACAGACTTAGAAATTGGGTGATAGACAATGATATTCCCTACTTAGAAAATGTTCTCTCTATCTGCATGGAAGGATGTGTATCTCTCTAAGCTTGCATCTAAGGAATTATTTGTAAATTTAATCAATGAATTATGTCCAAAGACATGATTGTAAATTGCAAATGTTAATAGAAGTGTGAGATGAGTTAGCAAAATTTTGCTAAAATAACATTCTTATGTGGTATGGAGAATACCAAGGAGGACTAGCTTGATTTGTGACAAAATCAATGTGATGTCATGTGAGAGCATGTTTCCTTTGCTCCTTTGGCATGGTTGTAATGATTTTCTAAACTGGTAATAATTTTTTTAGGTTTGGCAGTCTATCACATTCATGCAAATTTGGGCAATTTTCTACAATGACGATCACTTTAGAGTACCTTGCTCCTTGGCTTAAGATCCAAATCTTTCACTGCGGATCAATCTTGATCTCAACCTTTATGCTAACATTTCTTTTTGACTTGCAATGCAAGCTTTTGGTACTCGTCTTGGAACCTAGGCATTCTTCTATGGAGGAGTTATGTGCCACTTCCTTTCCCAGATTTGGTTTCTCATTATTCTGTTGAGAGCTCCTATACTCTGCCATTGTTTCACTTGTGGTGGTGTTGGGCCAACTTGATTTGCATATTTCACATTGTGTGAAGCTCAATATCCTCACTAAAGTATTTATGTCATAAATAGGAAATTATGGAATACCCCATAATCGTTTCGATTCTATACTCTATTGTTGGTTGTGTTGTGTGTTTCTTCATGTTTGACTCTTGGTGAGTATCACTTCCTAGGTGCTTCTAAGAGAAGAGTGGTTGTCATATCTTTACTAGAGAAAAACTGAGTCGGATCTTGATTCTTCCTTACATTCCTATTGAGATGGCTATCAAAGTGATTGTTGGGAGGGATTGGTTAATGCAAAATCTGAGTGCTTCATTTTTTGAAGTGGTGTCTATTTTCTTTTCTAACTACATGGGCATCTTACTCGAAAAATAGATGGTTGTGCTACTAGCAAATACAATGTTCAACCCTTCATTTATTCTCTTTCTTCGTTGGATGGAGCGTTGGAGAGTTTCTGGTTAGACTAATACTATCCCAATTGGTGTATTTTTAGGCAAGTTAGATGTAGTATCCAACTCTGCCTATGCATCGACGTTGTGCATAATGTGGTTAGGTTTTGTGACTCTCCTCTTAAGAGAATTATTTGCCTTAACAATTTGTGCTACGGGTTAAGAGACAATCTTCTCGTTAGTATATTCAACATGTTCAATTCCTTGCATCTTTTACTCAAGCATTTGGAGGAAGAATTTCATCTCCCTAGTTCTCAATTGCTTACTTTGTCAAAGGTTGCCAGCTCTAGTGGAAGTTGTGAGAGTTGATATATTGTTTCCTCATCTTAGCTTTTTAGAACAGTTGTGGTTGTTTTTTGAATTTCTCTATATCTAGTTATTTTTGTATTTTGGTTTGGACCTCCTAGCCCTTCGAATAGATGTAACGTTTTCTTTTAGTAATATATATAGTGACTGTCATTTTTTATTAATAAAAATAATTCTAGTCAGCGTACAAGGAACTTTTGCTACACCTAATATTTTGAGGGGAGGAGGATTTTTAACTATATAAGAGTATATTATAAATCAAGTTGTCATTTTGATGACTACCTTTTATAAGAAGTCATTTCTTCTCACATTTTAACTTGTTATTCACAATCAATAATCATAATGAGAAGGTACTTATAAAGCACACAAGCTCTTCGAACTAATCTTAGTAACAAAAAGATGGACATGCACCCCCAAAGTCATACTTTTGACTTGACAGACTTTTGGTGGATGTGATGCCTTGTATACGTACCTTGCCTCACAATTTTTTTATTTATTTTTATTTATAATAAAAATTATAACACAACACGACACAACATAACACATTTTAGCCTTGTGTTCTGCAACTCTCCTGCCTTCCTCATGTTTGAATCTATTCCCCCTGAATGACCACCCCCTCTGGGGAGGTCCCTCCCTCCTTGCAACCGGACCCCATACCCAATACCACAATCAGTTCACATGTTGTTTTTCCAACTAAGGGGACCCCATGGTCGGTTCACATGTTGTTTTTTCGATTGCAGGAATCACACGGTCTGTGGGTCATACGGAAGAAAATGCCAAGTTTGACACCCCTTCTGCTACGCTGGTTCTGACTGACTCTGGCCTGGGCATTGAAGGGAAGAATATAAGACATCCCAGACTGGAAACTTGTGCCGGATAGGGAGATGCGAAGAATGGAAAGAAGGATCCCAAGTCTAGCTAGAAGAAAGCCCTCCTTGGGTCCTCAAATTTGAGCTTAGAAGCAGCTTTGGCCAAATTTACCCAAATGGAGGAAGGAACGAAGATCAAGCTCCTAAACAATCTCATGGACAAAATCATCTCTTCCCTTCACCTAGCGATCGTTGGTCGGTTCTTCTCCTTCTGACCATCTATTGACCTGATCAGGCGATGGGCAAAATCTCGATGGAAGCCTCAGCAATGCCGGGGGGACTCTTCCAGTTTAAGTTCAATGCTGAGGAAGACCTGATCTATGTCCTATCGGGTACCTGGGCTTATGGAAAGCATTTTATAACTCTGGCTAAATGGAAGCCTAGCTTTGACCCCTCAGCTGAACTCAACCGCATGGCCCTATTTGGGTTAGACTTCTTGGCCTTCCGCTGGAGTTCTGGGATGAGAAAATATTCCGCTAGATAGGGAACTCATTTGGCAGCTATGTTGCAGTAGACTCAGTCACTCTCAATAAATCCAAGTTGGTTTATGTTCGCTTTTGTGTCAATGTTACGATTAACAAGGCTCTCCCAAATTTTGTTTCCCTAAAATCAAAGTGGGGGAAATGGTCCCAGGCTATTGTGTATGAAAATGCTACCCTCTTTTGCCAGAAGTGTAATAAACAAGGCTATACCTACACTGAGTGTAAGGCCCCAGTGGCTGCTAAACCCAAGCTCAAAGAAAAGGCTATCTGGGTTGATCCCATCAACCCAAGTGATCCCTCATCATCTGCTACCCTGAAGGTGACCAATGTGAATGAAATTCCTGAGGACTACCCCCACACGGATAGGATCCTTGAAATCTTAAAATCCCCAGTGGACCTTGTTATGATTGTTAATCCAGCTATTCCCTTGTAAGAAGGTGAAATCCCACCGGTGATGAATCTCAGCCTTTCCCCAAAACCACATCCAGCCCCTGGTTTGTTGCTAGAGGGCATCCTCCTCATGCCCTTGGTTATTCTCACCCCCTCATCCCATCAAGCTTCCACTTCAGATGAAGTTATGCCTCTTGTGGTTGAGGATAAGCTACTAACCTCAACCCCACCTTTCTCCCTTGGTAAGGTGGAAAGGCCTTCTCTAATAGGGAACTCCCTGACAACGCCCCCTCCTTTGAATCTTTCACCTCTGGATCTCCTCAGACAGATAATGAAAAATGGATAACCCAAAAGAAGAAAGCCAAGACCAAGAAATCTGATGTGGGGGGTACTGAAAATAAAGTTGGTAGACCCTCGGAAAGGGTCTTGAGACATACAGTTATGGTTAGGGACATTGCAAAGGGCAGGCAGTTGACCCTTGATGGAATCACCAGAAATAAGAAATTAAGTTCCTCCCCTAGAACATAAGGGGTTTGAACAACCCCCAGAAGTAGTTCGCTATAAAACAACTCATCTTGGAAATGAAAATTGATATTTGTCTTCTTTAGGAAGTCAAAATGTCCTACCAAACCTTTTCTACAGTTGCTGGTAAACTCTGGCCGGGGGCGGCTTTCCTGTATGTTGATGCTTTGGGGGCATTTGGGGGTATTGCCACCCTCTGTTATCCCATTAATATTAAAGGCAAGTTTTTTGCTAGCTCCTAGAATTTCCTAGCGATTACTTTTCAACAAGGCGAACACTATTGGCAGATGTTCAACATATATGCCCCCAACTCCAAGGTGGGAAGACGACTAGTGTGGGAGGAAATTTTTGATCTCATCTTGGCCAACCAAAAGGCTCAGTATATATGCTAGCGGGAGATTTTAATTCTCCCCTCTACCCCTCTGAGAAGTGTGGAGGTCTTGTTGATTTTATGGATAGTATGGGTGATCTTGCCAACTTCATCAATGTTTCTAGACTTGTGGATATTGACCTGCAAGGTGCTCCCTTTACATGGTCGAACAATAGGAAAGGTAAACACCTAATTCAGGTCAAATTGGATAGATTCCTAGTCTCCACCAACTGGGACATTAGCCATAACTCCTTCTTGAAAATTCTCCCAAGGACTACTTCTGATCATAACCTCCTTCTTTTCCATTGGAAGGATAAACCCTACCAGGGTCCCCCCCTTTTTTGCTATGAGATTGTGTGGGCTTCTCACCCTGACTTCAGAGACCTGGTTAGGAATTGGTGGGCTACCCCGATTCAAGGGACTGCTATGTTCAGAATTATGGAGAAGCTAAAACTCATTAATAGGGAAGTCAAAGGTTGGAATAAAACTACCTTCGAGGATATCTTCAAAAAAAGAAGGATCTGGGCTCCAAACTGGAACAACTTCAGAATATTATGGCTACTGGTGACCCCCTGACCCTGTTTTGATGGAGGAAGAGAAGTGTCGCAAGAGTTGGAGGGATATCCTCTCTAAGGAGGAAGTTTACTAGAAGCAAAGATCCAGAATTCAATGGCTGAAGGAAGGGGACAAAAATTCGTCTTTCTTCCACAAATCAGCCTGCATTCACAGGAGAAGGAACTACATCAAAAGTCTCAAGGATGAATCTGACCAGGAGATCACTGAGGATTCCCTAATTGGACAAAGTGCAACTAATTTTTTCATAAGGTTATACACAGAGTCTAGAGGGAATGATGGTTCTCTTCAGGATAGTCTTGTGAGTAAGCTTCTGACTGTCATTGAGGAGGATGATAACCGTCAACTAAGTACCCCTATCTCTGCGGAAGAAGTTTGTTTGCTTGTCTTTGCGATGGGAGATTATAAGACCCCAGGCCGAGATGGTTTCCCCCCGACGTTCTTTCAGGATTACTGGGACATTGTTAACTATGATGTTACCAAAGTTGTGAAGGATTTCTTTAAGACAGGGAAATTACTGAAAAAAATCAACAACACTTACATTGTTCTTGTCCCCAAGACTACAAATCCCAATTGCATGAAGTAGTTCCGGCCCATAAGTCTATGCAATACCATATACAAGATAATGTCCAAGGTCTTGGTAAATAGAATTAAACCCCTCCTGGTGAAATTTATCAGCTCGTCCCAGAAAGGTTTTGTTCCAGGTCGCTAAATCTTGGATGTTACCATTGCCACTCATGAAATAATCCACTCCATGGATAGAAGCGGAATACCACGTATGGCTTTCAAACTAGATATCTCAAAAGCGTATGATAAATTTTATCGGTGTTTTCTTCTCAAAACTCTCTTAAAGCTTGGCTTCAACCAAAAGGTGGTGGATGTGATACGGGAATGTGTTACCACGGTTCAATTGTCGGTCTTGATTAATGGGACTCCTAGGGGTTGCTTCAAAGTTGAAAAAGGTATCTGGCAAGAAGACCCTCTGTCCCCTTACCTTTTTATCATGGTTGCTGAAGTCTTGAGCAAAAATGTGGTCGACCTGGTTACCAATGGAAGACTCCAAGGTTTGAAGGATGCGTCCATGCTCCCCCCTCTAATATTCAACAATTCGTAGATGAAACCTTTCTTTTTGGTAAGTATTCTATCATGGAGGCCAAAGAGTGGAAGAACTTACTGGTCGATTACGCCAAGGCCTCGGGGCAATGCATCAATTATAAGAAGAGCAATCTCTTCTTTTTCAACACTCCTAATGACCTCCAATCTAGAATTCTCTTGATTCTTATTTGCAAGACTACTACTCTACCGGGGACATACCTTGGTCTCCCCCTCACAGTCAAGGAAGTCACTCCCACTTTCTGGAACACTATCCTTGAACGGATGCAAAAAAAGCTTGTTGGATGGAAAGGAAAGTTCCTTAGTAGCACGGGGAAGCTCCAACTCCTCACGGCTTCCCTACAAGGAATTCATGTGTACTTCATGTCCATGTTTAAAATATTTGGTGCCATTGGGGAAAAACTTGAGAAAATCCAAAGAACCTTTTTATGGATGAGCCTGGAGGAGAAAAAGTGTCTTGCATTGGTCAATTGGGATAGTGTGTGCTTACCCAAGTCAATGGGAGGCATGGGTATAAGAAAGATAAATGCCCTAAATAAGGCGCTAATGGCAAAAATTGGATGGACTTTGGCAAAAGGTGAGGCGGACTGGTGTAACATTATTAGAGCAAAGTACCTAGACCAGGAGCAATTCTATTACAATTTGAGTATGCGAGACCTTCCCCAAGGCTCTAAGCTATGAAATAACATCCTAAAAAGCAAAGTGATAATAAGAGAAGGATTGAAATGGCAACTTGGAAATGGCAGAAAGGTTACATTCTGGGAAGACTTTTGGGTGGAGGATAGGCCCTTGGCTAACACTCGCTTCCACCAAATTATGCACAATCTAAAGGAACTCCTGGGGGATTATATTGTTGATTATATGGAACCAGGAAGGAAAGGTTGGGGGAACATTGTCCAACTCTTCAACAATAGGCCTAACCTTGTTCCCATAGCTCAAGACCTTCAGAACATTAAGGTAGAAACTAGAATCCCTCTGACCACTCATGAAGACAACTTCACCTGGAAAGAGACCCAATTGGGCACCTTCTCGGTCAAATCTGCTTACAGACAACTCCTAAGACCCCCTGTTGATATTGAGTGCTAGAAGAAGATATGGAACCCTTAGCTAATCCCTAAAATCGATTTCTTCTGGTGGTCCCTAATGCATGGTAAAACCCTCACTTTGGACAATTTGAAAAAGAGGGGTTTACATCTCCCCAATAGATGCAGCCTATGTAAAGCCAACGAGGAAACTATTGACCACTTGTTTGTCCTCTACCCCTTTGTTGAACATCTGTGGATCAACACCCTCCAAAAATGTGGTCTCTATTGGGTCTTCCAGAAGAACATTAAGCAAATTGTTTTCAGATGGAATCCCCCCTCCCATCACCCCCTCATCATCCAATTATGGGACAAATCTCACCACACATCTGCTAGGCTTTATGGAGAGAGAGAAACAACATAATCTTCAGAGATACTGAAACCCCTCCTGATAGTGTTTCTCACATTTTCTTTAAGATGATCTCTAAAAACATAGCGGTGACAAAGAGGAAAACCCCCCTAATCCCCCTAATTGGATAGAGAAAAGAATTGTTGAAAGTTGGAAGCTCCCCTAGAGTTTGAAATCTTCAACAACAGTGCCAAAAACCAATGGAGTTTGACCAAATGTTCAACCCCAAAATTACACTAGTATAAACTAAACTTTGATGGCTCTATCCAAAATGTCTATCAAGCGGGGGGTGGAATAATCCGAGACCACTTGGGGAACACTGTGGCAGCCTATGCTGGCAACCTAAAGAACAATACTGTCACTAAAGCAAAGGGAATGGCCCTCCTATTGGGTCTGAAATTTGCCAATTCCATAGGAATTAAACAGCTAGAAATTGAAGGAGACTTAGATTATTGTAAAAATAGTGAAAGGGAGATCTACAGCTGGTTGGAGAGTGGAGTCCATTTTCAGGGATGTCAGGACCCTCTTAGCCAACCTAGATGGCTTCACCATCTGACATCTCTTTAGAGAAGGGAATGAAGCTACCGACTCCATGATGGCAGTGGGAAGGCTGCAGAATGGCTTACGATGTTGGAGGGACCCCAGTCTACTGTCGATTACCACCAAGGTGATCTTGGAGAGGGAAAAAACCTTTGTCTAAGATGGAATCTGTTTATCCATCCTCAGATGAAGAAAACCAACTTTCAAATTTTAAATTGGGACGGGAATCCTGCCCTTTATGAACCCAGACTGCCATGTAACCATGGTAGGCTTAGTCACCACCCTCACAAGGGATGGATTTATGATGAAAGTACATATATCGGGAATGATTATTCCCTAATTATTACCCGAACAGAGCCAACTGGTGGCGATAAAGGCGAAGGAAGGGAAAGGTCAAATCACACTGGCTTGATTGAAGGTCCACACATTTCTAGGAGATTTCCTAATATTGATATCTACTTGGACATAAGAGATAATAATCACCCTGATTATTATGTCCTCTTATCTTAAGTTCGACACAGATTTTATATCAACTTTGCCTTAATTCTGCATCAACCCTGCATTTTTGCTAGAAGGTTTCACATTTACTCTGTGAAGCTAGAAGAATTGAGAATGGGGGGGGACAGGCTTAGGCTGGAACTCGACAAAGTTGATGAATTTAGAGCTAAATTGGTGGTGTGGTTCATCTGCTCGGAGGGCGGCATTGATAAGTTCATGGAAAATATGAAGGAAAATGATGAAAGACTCTCCAAGCAATTTGTGACTCCTAGGAAGACAGAAGAGTTACCATGGGGGTATCTCGTTCAAAATCAATGAAGAGGTCATAGCCCAGGTGAAGGTTCTTTCTATGGAGGGGAGGAAATGGAAAAAGAAGAGCCGTATTATGGATACCACCAGCCTGAACCAATTCTTCCGTGAGGGCAAAAACCCTATTAAGAGGGCAAGCGGATTCAACCGAGAGGAGCTCCCTTCCCCGTGGGATGAGGTCTGTTCCATTGTGATGAAATATTTCACGCTGGAGGGAAGGTATGGTATCTTCTATTACTACCATCTCCCTTTCCTTAACCATTTGAGAAAAATGACTATATTTCCATTGCATTTTTCTTGCTACATTCTTTGGATGCTAATGTTAAGGACATTGTTGAAGCTAAGAAAAAGGGGAAAGATTTCCCTATCCTCCACCAGGGCCTCATTCTTTGTCTGTACAACTTCCACCTTGCTCTCTGCCCGCCCTGCTCTATCTTCATCCAGAATGTGACTAATATCAGTCCCTCGACCCACCCTACTGCTAAAAATGATGCTAGCCCCCCTAGGCTCCCAGAAATTGGCTCTTGTAGCAAGAAATCTAAAAAACACTCCCCGGAAGAGGTCAGAACTCCAAAGAAAGTCATAATCCAGGAGATTGACTTTGACATGGATATCACTGACAAGGCCAATACCCCCCGCTGCTCTAGTAGGCTCGCCTCTAAACCCTAGGAAAAATATCTGAGAGACCTCTCCTCTTCACATGACACTGGAAATTCCATCCCAACTAAGACTGTGGTTTTGCTCCACCATAACCCGACCCCTCACTCTGTCAGTTCCACCCAGGTTTCGAAAAGCCCCACTTCTTCAAAGTGTTTGGAGCCTGCAAATTCCCCCTCCCCGAATTTCAAATTGGAAAAAATGATGGTTGTGGAGGAGGCAAGTAGCATAAAAGAGGAGGAGGACAACAATCTGGCAGAACTACAGAAAAAAATGGTGGTCCTTTCTAATAATGTGCAGGATATCACCGGCAAACTGGAGGCAGTGAAATCCAAATTGCACGATGTCTCTAAATTCACATTGAATGTGATGCACTACTCGGCTACCACTCTGTGCCTCATGCAGGAAAATGTGTCCAAGGATAAAGCCAAGGATGATGAGCACTACAAGGCCCTGTTTAAATTCTTCAACAAGGAATGGGCAAGAAAGCTCCTCCCCAAGAGAAGCCATGGGAAAAATAAGTAACTCTCTGAAGCGTCGGAAAGCTGGTTTTTTGTTTATGTTTAGTAGCCTATGGGTGGATAGCGTTAGCCTATGTTTTTGTTTAAATTTCTATGTTTATTGCCCTATGTGGCATATGTCTAAAACTCTGTTTATTATTGCTTTATTCCTGCTAAACTCGCGTAGAATGATAATTGTTTTTTATAGAGGTAAAAGGCTGTAACTTTGCTTCTTATATGCGAATAGTGGTTCTTCCACTGTTCTCCTTATTGTTTCTACAGGTCAGACCCCTTTTTTGGCTGCTTCTAATATCAAAAACATAACACATTTTGTTTTATTTATAATAAAAATTATTTACATAGTTTTAAATATGCAACTTATATATGATTAGTATGATGTCATATTTTATGATTTGTTTTTAGATATCAAATATGTAATAGTGCAATAAGACTCAAATGGAAATTGATGCTGGTATTCAAAAGACTTTGTCCCTTTCCCCTGTTGGTGGGCAAGGGAGGCATTCGGCCTCTCTTGGTAGCCCTAAGAAAACATGCCTAACTCTTGTAAGTGTAAAAAGAAAGAGGAGTAAAAGATGTGTGACTAGTCCTCCTGTGACAAGATCAGGGGTTGTGAAATGTAATTTGCAAGGTTGCTTTGGGGAAAGCAAAAATTCTTTGATTAATGGGAAGAGGGGAGCTTCCGCCTCCCCTCGAGGACAATGAGAATTATTTCTTGGAATGTTAGGGGCTTAAATGCCCCTAACAAGAGACGCTTAATTAAGTCCTAGATGGACTCAATTAAGTATGATATTTTATGTTGCAAGAAACAAAGTTGTCAAAGGAGTCTGCTGATTTGGTTTTTTCATCTTGGAGAAGGTGGAATTTTCTTTCTTCTCCGGCTTGTGGTGCTTCAAGGGGTTTGGCACTGCTTTGGAATAATTATAATATTGAGGTACAGTTAGTGGCATCTGCTACAAATTGGATGTTGGCTTTAGTTATAAGCAAGATTTTAAAGGTTAAATTCTAGCTTTTTAACATTTATGCTCTGTCAAGAATTCAAGGGAAGAGTAAGTTATGGGGTGAATTAAAGAGGATTTCTTCTCCCTTAAAACATGGTTCCTTTATTATCTTCAGGGGTTTCATTTTTGATATGAGCCTTTTTGATTGTAAGTCTCAGAATGGGGTTTTCACATGGACAAACATGAGAAGGGATTTTTCTCAGATTGCTGAGAGATTATATCATTTTTTGTTATCTGAGAATTGGATTGATTCAGATTTTGAATTCTTTTCCTCTATTCTACGGATCTCAGGTTCTGATCATTTTCCAATTTCCCTTTCAGTTATTGAGGATAGGAGTTATTTTAAGTCTCCATTTAAATTTGAGCCCATGTGGTTTAGGGATTCTTCCTTTTTGCCTCTTCTTATGAAATGGTGGAATTCTGCTCCCTTTTGTTCTGGGTCTCGTATGTTTCAGATTGCTAAGAAATTAAGTTATTTAAAATTGAATATTAGGGAATGGAATATCTCACATTTTAAGAATATTTTTTAGGAGAAACAAAGGATTCAAGATATGATTGAGTGTCTTAATACTCATGTGCTTCAACATGGTATGGTGCCACAAGTTTTTGATGAATTGAAGTCATTAAAATTACAGCTTGAGGAGGTGTTAGCTAGAGAGGAAATCTATTGGAGACAGAAATCTAGAGAGTTATGGCTTTCAGATGGTGATAGGAACACTAAATTTTTTCATTCTTCAACTAAGATTACAAGATGTAAGAATAGGATATCTTGTATTCAGTGTCAGAATGGGAATTTATTGACAGAGCTAGAGGACATTGCTTCAGAGGCAATTAGGTTTTTTAAGTCATTATTATCTTCGAAAAATGGAAATCTCAGCAATGATATTATAGCTAATATTCCTCCTTTAGTATCTTTGGAAGACAATAAGATGTTGATGTCTCCCTTTTCCTTAGAAGAAGTTAATAGTGTTGTCTTTGCCATGAATCCGGATAAAGCTCAGGGACCAGGTGGTTTTACTCCTTTATTTTTCAGAAATGTTGGGATTTTGTGGGAAATGATGTTTTATTGGCTCTCAAGGAAGCTAGGAGAAATAGATCCATTTAAAAAGAACTTAATACTACAATGATTGCAATTATTCCCAAAAAAGAGGATACTAAGACTTTTGCTGACTTCTACCCCATTGCTTTATGTAACACTTTGTATAAGATATTTATAAAGGCAATTTCCCTTAGGTTGGCAAAAATTCTACCTAGGATCATTTCATTGGAGCAAGGTGGTTTTGCTCCCGAAAGGGAGATGACAGAGGGTGCAATTGTAGCACATGAGGTGTTGCATTCTATTTCCACCCAAAGAACCCCAGCCATGATACTTAAACTAGACATGATGAAGGCTTATGATAGAGTAGAGTGGGGGGCTTTATGTGTTGTTCTTGAGAAGTTAGGTTTTTCCAAGGCTTGGGTCAAATGGATTCGTGCATGTATTTCTTCTACAAGATTCTTGGTTTTAATTAATGGTTCTCCTTGTGGTTTTTTCACTTCCTCTAGGGGTTTGAGATAGGGAGATCCCCTTTCTCCCTTTTTGTTTATTCTCCTAGCTGAAACCTTTAGTTGGGCTATTAGGGCTGCTAAAGTGGGGGGGCTTTGGAAAGGTATAAGGATTCAGAATATTCCCCAAAGTATTTCTTATTGTCTCTTTGCAGATGATACTCTATTATTTGGACATGCTTTTCTAGGTGAGGCAAAAGTGATTAAAGGAATAATACAAAATTATGCATCATTTTCTCGTCAGAAAGTGAATGGTGATAAATCAAAGATTTTTTTCCTTAATACATCACAACTGGTTCAACATAGGTTGCAATCCTTTTGGGGATTTGAGACTGGAAATCTTCCATGTACTTACCTTGGGATTCCTTTCTCTATTAAATAGGATAAGATTGGTTTTTGGGATAAGATTATTTCGGTCATTTCTAAAAGAATTCTCTCATGGAATCATAGATGGTTAACTTTGGCAGGTAAAATTGTTCTCATCAAGTCTGTTTTGAATGTTGTTCCCATATAGCTCATGTCTGTTTTGAAGTCTCCAAAAGTAGCTATTGTTAGTTTACAGGATACTCTTAAGAGATTTTCTTTGGAACAATAATAAAGATGGCAAGAAGAAACTCCCTTTAGTTGCATGGGATAAGGTATGTTTGCCTAAGGAACTTGGGGGAACAAGAATTCAGAGTCTCAAGAATCAGAATTTAGCCTTAGGTGCTAAGTTGGTTTGGAAATTATATGACAAGCCTAGCTCCTTATGGGCACAAATTATATTTGCCAAATATTTAAATAATGGACCAAGAAAGTACATTTTTAAAGTCTCAAATTTGCCTTTGGGTTCTACTATTTGGAATTTTCTTTGTAAATGTAGATCAGTTATTTTGCCTCATCTCTCATGGATTGTTCATAATGGTAGAAAGGTCAGATTCTGGGATGAAGTATGGAATGGACACACACCTTTGGTGAATATTAGGGATTGGTCTCCTCTGATCACTGTTCTTTCCTCCCTTTGGGGTGTTTTTGTAGCAAATTATTTTGAAATTGTGACTAGTGGTCCCCTTAAGCTAGCTAGATGGAAGTCGATTGATTTCTTAGATGTTGATCAAAGCATGAAATTAGATTTTGAGAAGATTTTGGGGGATAGAATTGTATTTCTTTCTGATTCTGAGGATGAACTTATTTGGACAAAGAATATTTCTGGTAAGTACACTGTTAAAGATGGTTACAACTCTCTTATGGTTGCTAAAGATTTATCATCTTGGCCTTATAAGTTGTTTTGGCATTTGGCTTGTCTTCCTAAAGCTAGAGTCTTTGCTTGGTTGGCAGTTCAGGATAGAGTCCTTACAGCTATGAGACTAGAGGCTTGGTATTACTGTTGTTTTCCCTTGTGTCCTTTGTAACAAAAATTTGGAATCTTCTTCACACCTGTTCCTACATTGTGATTATGCTTATGAATGTTGGCAGTGGTTGTTTGAGAAGTTAAATATATCCTTTGTTATTGGTAAGGATCTCATTTCCCATTTTAGATCTTGGCCCTTTATGTTTGCCTCATCTTTTTATGCATGCCTTTGGATCATATCTCCATGTATTGTGATTTGGAATGTCTGGCTAGAGAGAAACAATGGGATATTTAAAAAAACAAGGTCTCCTATGTCTGAAGTTCTATTAAAAATTGAGTCTTCAATCTCTGAGGTTATTTTGTCGTTTATTTATAAGAATTTGGAAAATCTTACTTCTTTTTCGCACTGGGATAGTAGAGTTACTAGAGTTTGGAAGATACTGTCAGTTTTACCCTCTCATGGTTCAATTTTAAAAAAGAATGATGCAATAGGTAAGAGATGCTCTGCTAGATGGAAACCTCCTCTACAGGGGCACTTTAAACAGAATTTTGATGGGGCCTCTCGTGGTAACCCTGGGCCGGTTGGGATAGGCATGGTAATTTATGATCACAATGCAAATTGTATTCGAGCTAAGTGTCATACTATTGGTTTTAAAACTAACAATTATGCGGAATTTCATACTTCATCTTTTGGTTTGGATATGGCAATCTCTTTGGGAATTAAGGACTTAATAATTGAAGGTGATTCTATGGTGATTATTCAATGTGTTATGAAAAAGAAATCGAATTGTTGGAATTTGCAGTATACACTTGATCCCATTTTACAAAAATTAGAATTGTTTGAATCTTTCTTGGTATCCCATTGTTACAGAGAAGTTAATAAGATTGCGGATTATTTGGCAAATTTAGTCATTGATAGCAATGTCAATCAGCGAGAGGTGGGTTTTGAGGAAATTCCTTCTAGGGTATGGGAAGGTTTGCAGTAATAGTTATGTGATTTTCTTGAGTAATGTTGATGTAAAATTTTATGATGATAATTATTCCCGCTTTCTCCTTTCATTTCAAGTATTCATGTTCCTTGTCTAGAGGAGAGTTCGAGCTCATGGTATTTGATACAATAGTGTTTTTCCAAAGTTTTTTTGATACTTTCTTTTTTGGCAGGAAGGTTTTTGGCTCATGGGATTTGGCACAGGGCTTTGGAAAATTTTGTCTTCTTCCATTGATAGTAGATGTGGAGTCTACATTTGAAAATTATCCGATGAGTTTTTTTGACAAATTGTCACATGGGCTCTATGCAAAACTGATATTGTATGTGTTGTGACCGCATTTTGTATGTGGTTTTGGGCGAGGTGTATAAACTGATCCGTTATATACTATAGGTTTATTTTATGAGCTATGACCAGAGGTTTTCTTCCTAGGGTTCTTTCCTCTGGTATGCTCTTTGAATCTTGTGTAAAAATTAAAAAATATTAATAAAAAAATTTAGTGGAATAATCCACTTTTATTGAAAAAAAAAAATAGTTTATGAGTCAATACTTTTTAAATAATTGTGTGAATTGTATTAGTAAATGATATTTTTATAATATACTCTTTAAAATAGTCGAATGTGAATTGCATTCATAATTATTATTTTTTGTTACCTCTAAAGGTATCCTCACGATCGAGTCCAATGTCCAATCCGCCTTACCTTAGTTTTACTTATTGTCAAGTTGGGGGTAGGAAGACGTTGAGACAAAAAACAAGGTTTTATGTTTATTTTTTGTATTATTTTATTAACAATTCATAATTATTATTTTTTGTTTTTACCTTTAGAGGCATCCCGACAACCCAACCTAGTGTCCAATCCGCCTTACCTTGGTATTACTTATTGCCAAGTTGGGGCCAGGAAGACGATGAGGCAAAGAAGGGAGATTATATTTACTTTGTGCATTATTTTATTAACAATTCATAATTTTATTTTTTTTGTTATATCCACACAACCCAGCCCAGTGTCCAATCTGCCTTACCTTGGTTTTACTTATTGCCAAGTTGGGGTCAGAAAGGCGATGAGGTGAAGAAGGGAGCTCATGTTTACTTTGTGCACTAGTTTATTAACAAATCATTATTTTAAAAAAAAAAATTTACCTCTAACGACATCCAACAACTCAACCCACTGTCCAATCTATCTTACCTCGGTCTTATTTATTGTCAAGTTGGGGTTAGGAAACCGTGAGCCAAAGAAAGTGGCTTATGCTTATTTTGTGCATTATTTTATGAACAATTCATTTTTTTTAATTTTTTTTTACATCTAGAGGCATCTCACGACCTTGCCCAGTGTCCAATATGCCTTACCTTGGTCTTACTTATTGCCAAGTTGGGGTCAGGAAGGCGCTGAGGTGAAGAAAAGGGGGCTTTTGTTTACTTGTGTATTATTTATTAACAATTACTACTTAATTTTTTTTGTTTTTACCTCTAGAGGCATCCCCATGACCCAGCCTAGTGTCCAATCCGTCTTACCTTGGTTTTACTTATTGCCAAGTTGGGGTCAAGAATGCGCTAAGGCAAAGGGGACTTTATATTTACTTTGTGCATTAATTTCTTAACAATTCATAATTATTATTTTTTGTTATCTCTAAAGGCATCCCCACGACCCAGCCTAGTGTCAAATCCACCTTAAATTGGTCTTACTTATTGTCAACTTGGGGTTAGAAAGGCGCCGAGGCAAAGAAGGAGAGATTATATTTATTTTGTGAATTATTTTATTAACAATTCATTATTTTTTTTATTTTTTTTTACCTCGATCGAATCGAGTGTCCAATCCGCTTTACCTTGGTCTTACTTATTGCCAAGTTGGGGTCAAGAAGGCACTCAGACGAAAAGGGGGGCTTATGTTTATTGTGCATTATTTTATTAACAACTCATTTTTTTATTTTTTTCGCTATAACGACATCCCACAATGCAGCTCAAAGTCGAATCCGTCTTACCTTGGTCTTACTTATTGCCAAGTTGGGGTCAAGAAAGTTCTGAGGCAAGGAAGGGGGATTATATTTACTTTGTGCATTATTTTGTTAACAATTCATAATTAGTTTTTTTTGTTTTTACCTCTAGAAGCATATCCACATGACGTAGCTCAATGTCCAATCTGCCTTACCTTGTTCTTACTTATTGCCAAGTTGGGGTCAGGAAGGCACTGAGGCAAAAAAAATGGATTATGTTTACTTTCTGCATTATTTTGTTAACAATTCATTTATTTTTTTATTTTTTTTTAACCTCTAACGACATCCCACAACTCAACCCAATGTCCAATTCGCATTACCTTGGTCTTACTTATTGCAAAGTTGGGGTCAGGAAGGTTCAGTTCCTTGCATCTTTACTCGAACATTTGGAGGAATGATTTTATCTCCCTAGCTCTCAACTGCCTACTTTGTCAAACGTTGCCACCTCTAGTGGAAGTTGTGAGAGTTGATATATCGTTTCCTCATCTTGGCGTTTTGGAATAGTTGTGGTTGTTTTATGGATCCCTTTGAATCTAATTATTTTGTATTTTGGCTTGGACCTCCTTGCCCTAGTATATTATAAATCAAGTTCTCATTTTGATGACTATCTTTTATAAGAAGTCATTTCTTCTCAAATTTTAACTTGTTATTCACAATCAATAATCATTATGAGAAGATACTCATAAAGCACACAAGCTCTTCAAACTAATCTTAGAAACAAAAAGATAGTGGATGCTAACACATCCACCTAACGACATGCACCCCCAAAGTCATGCTTTTGGATTGATGGGCTTTAGGTGGAAACATAGTTAAGAAAAGTCTTCACTATATAGTCTGAGGTGGAAGAAAATAAAATGTGAGGTCATTGGAAAAAAATAACTACACCGTGCCCATGTACACAACACAACATTAATGAAGTCATTCTTAGTCAATACGTCTAGAGATTTCAGTTGGGAAGAAAATGCAACAAACAGATTCATCATCCCAATGTGTCAAGCTAAGACACTAAACACTCTTTCTAACCTAAGTAGAGGTCCAAACTAGGGATTGGTTGGTGATGACATTGACATTGTCACACCAAGGAAAAACAAGAACATGAAGCAAGCTAATACCTTGATTCACAACAATCTCAGAAGAAACAATGTGGAATACATGCACCTTTTCCAAGGCTCGCCATGAAAATATTTTTCACCCTGCACAGATTGAGCAATTACAAGAAATAATCAAGGGTCTATGCACCCTCTTCCATTGTCTATCCTAATGAAAGACAATATAAGGAACATTGTATCTTTTTTCATTTTTTGATAAAATATAGTGAGAGATGTCCCCTTGGCAGCCATTTGCCAAAAAAATGGTATTGCTGCGGATTTACTCTGTCCTCTTTGCTTGAAGAAGCCCAAAACGGTTGATCGTCTCTTTCTTCATTGTGAATTTTCTATCAACTATTGGTATTGGGTGTGGAGTCAACTTAATGGTACAATGATTATCCTAAAACTTTATTGAACTTAATCCACTTTCAAAATTCTAACTTTGGCAATCTATGGACTATAATCCCTTCACTGGTTTTATGGAATTTTTGATGGGAAAGAAATTCCAAGATTTTCCAGGATTTTCAAAAATACTACAAATTCTTGAGATTTTGTAATTCAAAAATTGGAATTTAGCAATCTCTAAAACAGTGATTAATGTTTTTCTCCATTCAACACAATAAAACAAGTGTCTTGTGACTTGGAGGTTATCAAATTTTGGCCTCTTCTAAAGATTCTCTTGACTCATGGCTCAATAACAAGTTCTTAAAAATTGCATCCTTGAATAAATGGCAAGTGGTTACCACCTATCCTTCTCACAAAATTAAATTTTGATGGATCATCCAAGGGAAACCTTGGGGTCTTTGGTGTTGGTTGTGTCCTCTGTGAAACTAAGGGTGGGACAATTATTGTTGCTTAAAAAAAAGTTACAAGAATGCACATAAAATAAAGAAGACATCTAGGCTCTTACCTTAGGTCTCAGTCTTGCCCTAAAAATAGATATTCAAAAGGTCCTAATTGAAGGAGATTCTATAATAACAATCAATAGTTTGAAAAAAGAAATGATTTAATTCTTGGAAAATGTCTTATTTGATGGAGAAAGTTTGGGATTTCCTTGAAAAATTTAACTATTATGAGTTTATCTATTGTTTCAAACAATATTATGGGGTTTGCTGACAGACTTGCAAATTGGGTGATAGACAATGATATTCCCTACTTGGAAAATGTTCTCTCTATCTGCATGGAAGGATGTGTATCTCTCTAAACTTGCATCTAAGGAATTATTTGCAAATTTTAATCAATGAATTATGTCGAAAGACATGATGGTAAATTGCAAATGTTAATAGAAGTGTGAGATGAGTTAGCAAAAATTTGTTAATTAACATTCTTATCTGGTATGGAGAATACCAAGGGGGACTAGCTTGATTTGTGACAAAATCAATGTGATGTCATGTGAGAGCATGTGCCCTTTGCTCCTTAAGTATGGTTGTAATGATTTGCTAAATTGGTAATAATTTTTGTAAGGTTTGGCAGTCTATCACGTTCATGATAATTTGGGCAATTTTCTACAATGATGATCACTTTAGAGTACCTTGCTCCTTGTCTTAAGATCCGAATCTTTCACTGCATGTTAATCTTGATCTCAACCTTTATGCTAACATTTCTTTTTGACTTGCAATGCAAGCTTTTGATACTTGTCTTGGAACCTAGGTACTCTTCTATGGAGGACTTATGTGCCACTTCTTTTCCCAATTTTGGTTTCTAATTATTCTGTTGAGAGATCTATACTTTGACATTGTTTCACTTGTGGTGGTGTTGGGCCAACTTGATTTGCATATTTCACATTGTGCGAAGTTCAATATCCTCACTAAAGTATTTATGTTATAAATAGGAAATTATGGAATACCCCATAATCGTTTCGATTCTATACTCTATTGTTGGTTGTGATGTGTGATTCTTCATGTTTGACTCTTAGCGAGTATCACTTCCTAGGTTCTTCTAAGAGAAGAGTGGTTGTCATATCTTTAAAAGAGAAAAACTGAGTCAGATCTTTATTCTTCCTTACATTCTTATTGAGATGGCTATCAAAGTGATTGTTGGGAGGGATTGGCTAATGCAAAATCTGAGTGCTTCATTTTTTGAAGTAGTGGCTATTTTCTTTTCTAACTACATGGACATCTTATTCGAAAAAGAGATGGTTGTGCTACTAGCAAATACAATATTGAACCCTTCATTTATTCTCTTTCTTTGTTGGATGGAGCATTGGAGAGTTTCTGATTAGACTAATACAACCCCGATTGGTGTATTTTTAAGCAAGTTAGATGAAGTATCCAACTTTGCCTATGCATCGACGTTGTGCATAATGTGGTTAGGTTTTGTGACTCTCCTCTTGAGAGAATTATTTGCGTTAACGATTTGTGCTGCAAGTTAAAAAACAATCTTCTCATTAGTGTATTCAATATGTTCAGTTCCATCTTTTACTCAAGCATTTAGAGGAGCTCTTAACTGCTTACTTTGTCAAAGGTTACCAGCTCTAGTGGAAGTTGTGAGAGTTGATATATTGTTTCCTCATCTTGGCTTTTTGGAACAGTTGTGATTGTTTTTTGAATCTGTTTGTATCTAGTTATTTTTGTATTTTGGTTTGGACCTCCTAGCCCTTCGAATAGATGTAACTTTTTCTTTTAGTAATATATATAGTGACTATCATTTTTTATTAATAAAAATAATTCTAGTCAGCGTACAAGAAACGTTTGCTATACTTAATATTTTGAGGGGAGGGGGATTTTTAACTATATAAGTGTATATTATAAATCAAGTTGTCATTTTGATGACTACCTTTTGTAAGAAGTCGTTTATTCTCACATTTTAACTTGTTATTCACAATCAATAATCATAATGAGAAGGTACTCATAAAGCACATAAGCTCTTCGAACTAATCTTAGTAACAAAAAAAGGGACATGCACCTTCAAAGTCGTGCTTTTGGATTGATAGACTTTTGGTGGATGTGATGTCTTGTATACATACGTTGCCTCACAATTTTTTATTTTTTTTATTTATAATAAAAATTATAACACAACACGACACAACATAACACATTTTATTTTATTTATAATAAAAATTATTTACATAGTTTTAAATATGCAACTTAAATATGATTATTATGCTGTCATATTTTATGATTTGTTGTTAGATATCAAATATGTAATAGTGTTAAGATTTTATGAGTATACTTTTTAAATATTTGTGTGAATTGTATTAATAAATGATATTTGTCTAATATACTCTTTAAAATAATCTAATGTGAATTGCGTTCATAATTTTTTTTTTGTTACCGTTCAAGGTATCCTCACGATCGAGTCCAATGTCTAATCCGTCTTACATTAGTCTTACTTATTGTCGAGTTGGGGGTAGGAAGACATTGAGGCAAAAAACACGGTTTTATGTTTACTTTGTGTATTATTTTATTAACAATTCATAATTATTATTTTTTGTTTTTACCTTTAGAGGCATCCTCACGACCCAACCTAGTGTCCAATCCGCCTTACCTTGGTCTTAATTATTGCCAAGTTGGGGTCAGGAAGGCAATGAGGCAAAGAAGGGGGATTATATTTAATTTGTGCATTATTTTATGAACAATTCATAATTTTTTTTTTTGTTTTTACCTCTAAAAGCATATCCACACGACTCAGCCCAGTGTCCAATCCACCTTAACTTGGTCTTACTTATTTCCAAGTTGAGGTCAGAAAAGCGATGAGGTGAAAAAGGGAGCTTATGTTTACTTTGTGCATTATTTTATTAACAAATCAATATTTTTTTATTTTATTTTTTACCTCTAACGACATCCCACAGCTTAGCGCAATGTCCAATCCGCCTTACCTCGGTCTTATTTATTGTCAACTTGGGGTCAGGAAGACGTGAGGCGAAGAAGGTGGCCTATATTTATTTTGTGCATTATTTTATGAACAATTCATTTTAAAAAAATTTTGTTTACCTCTAGAGGCATCCTACGACCTAGCCCAGTGTCCAATCCGCCTTACCTTGGTCTTACTTATTGCCAAGTTGGGGTTAGGAAGGCGCTGAGGCGAAGAGAAGAGGTTTTTGTTTACTTCGTGCATTATTTTATTAATAATTATTTTATTTTTTTCCTTTTACCTCTAGAGGCATCCCCACGACCCAACGTAGTGTCCAATCCGTCTTACCTTGGTTTTACTTATTGCCAAGTTGAGGTGAAAAATGCGCTGAGGCAAAAAAAGGGACTTTATATTTACTTTGTGCATTATTTTATTAACAATTCATAATTATTATTTTTTGTTATCGCTAAAGGCATCCCCACGACTCAGACTAGTGTCTAATCTGCCTTAACTTGTCTTACTTATTGCCAACTTGGGGTCAGAAAGGCACTAAGGCAAACAAGGGGAGATTATATTTATTTTGTGCATTATTTTATTAACAATTTATTATTTTTTTATTTATTTTTTACTTCGATCGAATCGAGTGTCCAATCTGCCTTACCTTCGTCTTACTTATTGTCAAGTTGGGGTCAAAAGACACTCAGAAGAAAAAAGGGGTTTATGTTTACTGTGCATTATTTTATTAACAAATCATTTTTTATTTTTTTCGCTATAATGACATCCCATAACGCAGCCCAATGTCCAATCTGCCTTACCTTGGTCTTACTTATTGCCAAGTTGGGGTCAAGAAAGTTTTGAGGCAATGAATGGGGATTATATTTACTCTGTGCATTATTTTGTTAACAATTCATAATTAACTTTTTTTGTTTTTACCTCTAGAAGCATATCCACACGACGCAACTCAGTGTCCAACCCATCTACCTTGGTCTTACTTATTGCCAAGTTGGGGTCAAGAAGGCGCTAAGGCGAAAAAAATGGATTATGTTTACTTTCTACATTATTTTATTAACAATTCATTAATTTTTATTTATTTTTAACCTCTAACGACATCCCACAACTTAGCCCAATGTCCAATTCGTCTTACCTTGGTCTTACTTATTACCAAGTTAGGGTCAGGAAGGGTTAAGTTCCTTGCATCTTTTACTCGAACATTTGGAGGAAGGATTTCATCTCCCTAGCTCTCAACTACCTACTTTGTCAAACGCTGCCACCTCTACTAGAAGTTGTGAGAGTTGATATATTGTTTCCTCATCTTGGTTTTTTGGAATAGTTGTGGTTGTTTTTTGGATCCCTTTGTATCTAGTTATTTTTGTACTTTGTCTTGGACCTCCTAGCCCTTTGAATAGATGTAACTTTTTCTTTTAGTAATATATATAGTGACTGTCATTTTTTATTAATAAAAATAATTCTAGTCAGCCTACAAGGAACTTTTGCTACACCTAATATTTTGAGGGGAGGAGGATTTTTAACTATATAAGAGTATATTATAAATCAAGTTGTCATTTTGATGACTACCTTTTATAAGAAGTCATTTCTTCTCACATTTTAACTTGTTATTCACAATCAATAATCATAATGAGAAGGTACTTATAAAGCACACAAGCTCTTTGAACTAATCTTAGTAACAAAAAGACGGACATGCACCCCCAAAGTCATACTTTTGAATTGACAGACTTTTGGTGGATGTGATGCCTTGTATACGTACCTTGCCTCACAATTTTTTTATTTATTTTTATTTATAATAAAAATTATAACACAACATAACATATTTTATTTTATTTATAATAAAAATTATTTATATAGTTTTAAATATGCAACTTATATATGATTAGTATGTTGTCATATTTTATGATTTGTTGTTAGATATCAAATATGTAATAGTGTTAATATTTTATGAGTCAATACTTTTTAAATAATTGTGTGAATTGTATTAGTAAATGATATTTGTATAATATACTCTTTAAAATAATCTAATGTGAATTGCATTCATAATTTTTTTTTTTGTTACCTTTAAAGGTATCCTCAAGATCAAGTCCAATGTCCAATCCGCCTTACCTTAGTCTTACTTATTGTCAAGTTGGGGGTAGGAAGACGTTGAGGCGAAAAACACGATTTTATGTTTACTTTGTGTATTATTTTATTAACAATTCATAATTATTATTTTTTGTTTTTACCTTTAGAGACATCCCCACGACCCAACCTAGTGTCCAATCCGCCTTACCTTAGTCTTACTTATTTTCAAGTTAGGGTTAGGAAGATGATGAGGCAAAGAAGGGCGATTTCATTTACTTTGTGCATTATATTATTAACAATTCATAATTTTATTTTTTTTGTTTTTACCGCTAAAAGCATATCCACACGACTCAGCCCAGTGTTTTATCCGCCTTACCTTGGTCTTACTTATAGCCAAGTTGGGGTCAGAAAGGCGATGAGGTGAAAAAGGGAGCTTATGTTTACTTTGTGCATTATTTTATTAACAAATCATTATATTTATATTTTAATTTTTACCTCTAACGACATCCCACAACTCAGCGCAGTGTCCAATTCGCCTTACCTCGGTCTTATTTATTGTCAAGTTGGGGTCAGGAAGGCGTGAGGCGAAGAAGGTTGCTTATATTTATTTTATATTATTTTATGAACAATTCATTTATTTTAATTTTTTTTACCTCTAGAGGCATCTCACGACCTAGCCCAATGTTCAATCCGCCTTAGCTTGGTTTTACTTATTGCCAAGTTGGGGTCAGAAAGGCACTGAGGCAATGAAAGAGGGCTTTTGTTTACTTCATGCATTATTTTATTAACAATTATTAATTTTTTTGGGGGGTTTTGACCTCTAGAAGAATCCCCATGACTCGACGTAGTGTCCAATCCATCTTACCTTGGTTTTACTTATTGCCAAGTTGGGGTCAAAAATGCGTTGAGGCGAAAAATGGGACTTTATATTTACTTTATGCATTATTTTATTAACAATTCATAATTATTATTTTTTCTTATCGCTAAAGGCATCCCCACCACCCAGACTAGTGTCGAATCTACCTTAACTTGGTCTTACTTATTGTCAACTTGGGGTCAGAAAGGCGTTGAGGGAAAGAAGGGGAGATTATATTTATTTTGTGCATTATTTTACTAACAATTCATTATTTTTTTATTTATTTTTTACCTCGATTGAATCGAGTGTCCAATCTGCCTTACCTTAGTCTTACTTATTGTCAAGTTGTGGTCAAGATGACACTCAGACGAAAAAAGGGGCTTATGTTTACTGTGCATGATTTTATTAACAAATCATTTTTTTTTTTTTCATTATAACGACATCCCACAATGCAGCCCAATGTCCAATCCGCCTTACCTTGGTATTACTTATTGCCAAGTTGGGGTCATGAAATTTCTGAGGCAAAGAAGGGGGATTATATTTACTTTGTGCATTATTTTGTTAACAATTCATAATTAATTTTTTTGTTTTTACCTCTAGAAGCATATCCACACGACGCAACTCAGTGTCCAATCTGCCTTACCTTGGTCTTACTTATTGCCAATTTGGAGTCAGGAAGGCGTTGAGGCGAAAAAAATGGATTATGTTTACTTTCTACATTATTTTATTAACAATTCATTAATTTTTATTTTTTTTAACCAAAAATGACATCCCACAACTCAGCCCAGTGTCCAATTCACCTTACCTTGGTCTTACTTATTGCCAAGTTAGGGTCAAGAAGGGTTAAGTTCCTTGCATCTTTTATTCGAACATTTGGAGGAAGGATTTCATCTTCCTATCTCTCAAGTGTCTACTTTGTAAAGGCTGCCACCTCTAGTGGAAGTTGTGAGAGTTGATATATCGTTTCCTCATCTTGGCTTTTTGGAATAGTTGTGGTTTTTTTTTGGATCCCTTTGTATCTAGTTATTTTTGTACTTTGGCTTGGACCTCTTAGCGCTTCGAATAGATGTAACTTTTTATTTTAGTAATATATATAGTGACTATCATTTTTTATTACTAAAAATAATTCTAATCGGCGTACAAGGAACTTTTGAAATACTTAACATTTTGAGGGGAGGAGGATTTTTAACTATATAATAGTATATTATAAATCAAGTTGTCATTTTGATAACTACCTTTTAGAAGAAGTCATTTATTCTCAAATTTTAACTTGTTATTACCAATCAATAATCATAATGAGAAGGTACTCATAAAGCACACAGGCTCTTCGAACTAATCTTAGTAACAAAAAGACAGACATTCACCCTCAAAGTCATGTTTTTGGATTGACAGACTTTTGGTGGATGTGATGCCTTGTATACATACCTTGCCTCACAATTTTTATTTTATTTTATTTATTTATAATAAAAATTATAACACAACACAACATAACACATTTTATTTTACTTATAATAAAAATTGTTTACATAGTTTTAAATATGCAACTTAAATATGATTAGTATGTTGTCATATTTTATGATTTGTTGTTAGATATCAAATATGTAATAGTGTTAATATTTTGAGTCAATACTTTTTAAATAATTGTGTGAATTGTATTGGTAATGATATATATAATATATATTCTTTAAAATAATCTAATGTGAATTGCATTCATAATTATTATTTTGTTACATTTAATGGTATCCTCATGATCGAGTCCAATGTCCAATCCATCTTACCTTAGTCTTACTTATTGTCAAGTTGGAGGTAGGAAGACATTGAGGCAAAAAACAGGGTTTTATGTTTACTTTTTGTATTATTTTATTAACAATTCATAATTATTATTTTTTGTTTTTATCTTTAGAGGCATCCCCACGACCCAACCTAGTGTCCAATCTGCCTTACCTTGGTCTTACTTATTGTCAAGTTGGGGACAGGAAGACGATGAGGCAAAGAAGGGGAATTATATTTACTTTGTGCATTATTTTATTAACAATTCATAATTTTATTATTTTTGTTTTTACTTCTAAAAACATATCCACACGACTCAGCCTAGTGTCCAATCTGCCTTACCTTGGTCTTACTTATTGCCAAGTTGGGGTCAGAAAGGCGATGAGGTGAAGAAGGGAGATTATGTTTACTTTGTGCATTATTTTATTAACAAATCCTTATTTTTTTGTTTTATTTTTTACCTCTAACGACAACGCAGTGTCCAATCTGCCTTACCTCGGTCTTATTTATTGTCAAGTTGGGGTCAAGAAGGCGTGAGGCGAAGAAGGTGGCTTATATTTATTTTATGCATTATTTTATTAACAATTCATTTATTTTAATTTTTTTACCTCTAGAGGTATCCCACGACCTAGCCCAGTGTTCAATCTGCCTTAGCTTGGTCTTGCTTATTGCCAAGTTGGGGTCAGAAAGGCGTTGAGGCGATGAAAGGGGGTTTTTGTTTACTTCCTGCATTATTTTATTAACAATTATTAATTATTATTTTTGGTTTTTACCTCTAGAGACATCCCCATGACCCAATGTAGTGTCCAATCCGCCTTACTTTGGTTTTACTTATTGTCAAGTTAGGGTCAAAAATGCACTAAGGCGAAAAAGGGGACTTTATATTTACTTTGTGCATTATTTTATTAACAATTCATAATTATTTTTTTTGTTATCGCCAAAGCATCCCCACGACCTAGACTAGTGTCGAATCCGCCTTAACTTGGTCTTACTTATTGCCAACTTGGCATCAGAAAGGCGCTAAGGTAAAGAAGGGGAGATTGTATTTATTTTGTGCATTATTGTATTAACAATTCATTGTTTTTTTATTTATTTTTACCTCGATCGAATCGAGTGTCCAATCCGCCTTACCTTCATCTTACTTATTGCCAAGTTGGGGTCAGGAAGACATTCAGACAAAAAAAGGGTCTTATGTTTACTGGGCATTATTTTATTAACAAATCATTTCTTTTTTTTTTCGCTATAACAACATCCCACAACGCAGCCCAATGTCCAATCCGCCTTATCTTGGTCTTACTTATTGCCAAGTTGGAGTCAAGAAAGTTTTGAGGCAAAGAAGGGGGATTATATTTACTTTGTGCATTATTTTGTTAACAATTCATAATTATTATTTTTTGTTTTTACCTCTAGAAGCATATCCACAGGACGTAGCTCAGTGTCCAGTCCGCCTTACCTTGGTCTTACTTATTGCCAAGTTGGGGTCAAGAAGGCCCCGAGGCGAAAAAAATGGATTATGTTTACTTTCTGCATTATTTTATTAACAATTCATTAATTTTTTATTTTTTTTAAACCTCTAACGACATCCCACGACTCATCCCAGTGTCCAATTCGCCTTACCTTGGTCTTACTTATTGCCAAGTTGGGGTCAGGAAGGGTTCAGTTCCTTGCATCTTTTACTTGAGCATTTGGAGGAACGATTTTATCACCCTAGCTCTCAACTGCCTACTTTGTCAAAGGCTGCCACCTCTAGTGGAAGTTGTGAGAGTTGATATATCGTTTCCTCATCTTGGCTTTTTGGAATAGTTGTGGTTGTTTTTTGGATCCCTTTGTATCTAGTTATTTTTGTACTTTGGCTTGGACCTGCTAGCCTTTCAAATAGATGTAACTTTTTCTTTTAGTAATATATATAGTGACTATGATTTTTGTATTAATAAAAATAATTCTAGTTAGCATACAAGGAACTTTTGCTACACTTAAGATTTTGAGGGGAGAAGGATTTTTAACTATATAAGAGTATATTATAAATCAAGTTGTCATTTTGATGACTATCTTTTATAAGAAGTCATTTATTCTCAAATTTTAACTTGTTATTACCAATCAATAATCATAATGAGAAGGTACTCATAAAGCACACAAGCTCTTCGAACTAATCTTAGTAACAAAAAGACGGACATGCACCCTCAAAGTCATGCTTTTGGATTGAGAGAGTTTTGGTGGATGTGATGCCTTGTATACGTACATTGCCTCACAATTTTTATTTTATTTTATTTATTTAGAAATTAAATTATAACACAACACGACACAACATAACACATTTTATTTTATTTATAATAAAAATCATTTACATAGTTTTAAATATGCAACTTAAATATGATTAGTAAAATTGTTATATTTTATGATTTGTTGTTAGATATCAAATATGTAATAGTGTTAATATTTTATGAGTCAATATTTTTTAAATAATTGTGTGAATTGTATTAGTATATGATATTTTTTATAATATACTATTTAAAATAATCTAATGTGAATTGCATTCATAATTATTTTTTTGTTACCTTTAAAGGTATCCTCACGATCGAGTCCAATGTCAAATCCACCTTACATTAGTCTTACTTATTGTCAAGTTGGGGGTAGGAAGACGTTGAGGTGAATAAGAAGGTTTTATGTTTACTTTGTGTATTATTTTATTAACAATTCATAATTGTTATTTTTTTTTTAAATAATGATGATTGTTGTCATCTAAGAAAATTAATATTCGGAGGGGAGGTGCTCTGCAACCTGTACGGATCCAAGGAGGATGCTCTGTCACCTTCATTGGATTTCAAATCAGACTGCTAGCACCCGCTTGGGAAAGCATTGTGGTGTCCTTTCGTGTGATGCGTGTCCTCTTCCTTGTGTTTTTCTTTTTTTTCGCCTCATGTTTGTTTTGGTTGTGCTTTCGTTCTTCTTTTCTTTTCCCTTCGGTTGTGTTTTCCCTTGTGCCAAATTGCCTCTGGATTTAGGCTTGTTTGCATCCTTGCATTGAAGTCGCTCGTGTGAGTTGATGGGTAGTATATGCAATGAAGATCCCTCACAGAGGAATGATGAGTGGTATTATTAATAATGAAGGAGGATTGGGTGATGAGTTCAACATTCCACAGAAGAAAGAGCATGAAAAACTCTCGTACAAAGTAGTGGTCTCAGAGGATTCGACCACCATTTGCCTGCCTTCTGCTTGTTTTAATGGATCCTTTTGCAGGTTTGAGTGCATGGACATGGAGAACACCGCGGGAGGACCTGCAACCGATGGAGATATACGTGAACCCGGGGATGATAGAGCGGCAGACGACCCCGAAAGAGGAGGAAATGGTAAGTCTCGTCCTCTCGGGTTGAAAACCCTCTCCCTGTCGCCTAATGAGGATATGGTTAAAGCTATTAGAACCGAGCAGGCTCGGTTAAGAAATATTGCAGTTTTCTTTGTTTGCGTGGATAGAGATTCATTACCATCGAGGAAGTTTTTTTATGACTAGATTGCTAATGTGTGGGGTAAAAAACTAGGGATTCATGTTAATTTTTGCAGAATGATTCAGAAGGGATTAATGTTTGTAATTTTCTTTAAAACTCATAATATGCAAGATAGAGTCTTAAAAAATAATTTATGGAATGTCAGGTGGTCTCTATTTAGGGCTTTCCCTTGGTCCCCCAAAGGGAATGCAGAGCAAGTCATTGCTCATTCCTCCCCTAATTAGGTTGAAATTGAAAATTTGCAGCTAGAATTCTGGCCCTTCATCTCTCATATTTTGAAGCCCCTGGGCTCCATCTTGCAAGTCAAGGGTTTGAGAACTACTCTCCCTCATTTGAATGCTTGGGCACTTGTTTCTCTAGACCTCGAAATTGTGTTTCCCGACATAATTTTGATGGAAATTGAAGGGGACATCTATAATTGGGAAGTCTCCTTGCTGGGGAATTTGGGGGCTTGTTTTTTGTTTAAGAATAATGGACATGTAAGAAAAGATTGCCCTTCTTTGAAAAATCTCCTAATGCTAACTTCAATATTGATGATAAATCTAAGCCAAGGAGTGAGGATAGCAGAATGCCAAATGTTGCTACCTCCTCGAAAGAGGGGATTTCTGTGGTCGTGGATACTCATGTGGATTTAGGCCAAGAGACTGTTAAATCCGGCTTAGAATGCCATATTGGTGATAGTAATGGTAATAAATTTGTTAGCCTCTCAAATCCCCTATTTGAGGATGAGTATGAGGTTGTCCAAGCCTCAATGCATAAATGATCCCTCCAAGAATCTTGGCGGATGTCAATCAGTACATCTTGATCCTCCTTCCCCTAACCAAGGAGGGGTTGTGAATCCTACTCTCCAACCCAGGCTAAATGCCTAGCAGATTGCTCTTGCTAGTATTAAGGAGAAGGTTGATCATCTCAGAAGTGCCACCCTAGTCCCACCCGACTTGAGGGTGAGTAATCCCTTACCTGGTACCATGAATTTTGCAGTGACCGGGTCAGTTGATAAACAGATTGTTCCCTTTGCCAGTGATAATGAACAGTTCATTGAAGTGGTTAGAAAAAAAATGAGGAAGAAAAGAAAAACATCTAATAGACAATCTCTTTCCAATGAGAATAGCAAGAAAGCTAATGAGGTTCCTGAATGTTTTAATAGGTTATACAAGAATCAGAAACCACCCTCCAAATAAATGTTAATGATGATGCACATACATAGCTGGAATGTTAGGGGCTTGGAGATGTCTGATAGAAAATATGTTGTCAGAAAATGGTGTAATAGAAATAAGGAAAAATACATCATAATGCTTCAAGAAATCAAGGTGGTGGGGTTCCAAGCTTACACTATGTTGAGATTTTTGTGGGAGCAAGCCACAGGGTTTCACTCTAATCATGAGAGGGGCAAAGGGGGCACTGCCATTATTGTTGGCCCCAAGTGGGTGGATAAGATCATTGCTGATGGAGTCTCCCCCTGTCAAAGAGCCTTGTGGGTCACCTTCAAGGAGAAATATTGTGTTTTTGGCATATGCAACATCTATGCTGCTAGCGACTACAAAGACAGAGCTAGACTCTGGGATTGGCTAACAACCGGATTACCTAATGCATACTGGAATTTTGTGGGAGATTTTAACATGATTGAAAATGGGGATGACAAAAGTGGAGGCATTAAGCATTGTTGGAAAGGGAATGAATAATTCTTTTGGTCCAAATTCAAAAGAAGATTTAATTTGATTGACCCCATGGAGAGAAGGAAAAGATCATCCGATGGTATTTAATTTACTTAGTGCAACAACCAAAGTGGTAAACAAAGAATGTACTGTAGATTGGATAGATGTTATGTTGATGCTTCCTTCTTTTCTTTCCACCCCTAGAGGGGTCAAGCTCCCATTTGTGTCTCTCCTGCTAGCATCTCCAATAATTCTCCTGTCTCTTTCTCTATTAATTTGGACCTAGATCCCTCCTCGATTGTTAGACCTAAAAGTGATTCTAGCTTCAAACTCCCTACTAAACGATGAGGATAATGTTGATGCTATCTTGATGGTCTCTCAACTAACTAAATATTGTTCACCCCATCTCAGACCAAGGGAGCAGTGGGAAAAACTTACATCATCATGGAAGGATTTGTTTCAGATTATTGGAAAGAAGAATGCTATAGATAGGGCCAAGGAGGAATCATTTTTTCAGACCAAGCTTAATGAAGTTGAGTAGGATTTACAGAATAAGGGAAATGATCTTAGGTTGGAAGGAGAGTTGTCATCAGTGAAGAACCTCTTAAGAAAGTTGCAGAACTTCAAGATTAAAGGGCAGAAGGTTAGAGCTCGGATGAACTGGATCAAAGGGGGAGATAAGGGGTCTAGCTATTTTTTCAATCGTATCAGAGCCAAGAATAAGAGAGAACTTATTGAAGATATCCAGGTCAACAATGATATCACTAAGGATCTAGTAGCTATCAAAGAGGCTTTTTTCAGTTTTTATAGCAGTCTCTTCTCATCAGAGCATGGGGATAGTAATCAAAAGGCTCTAGAGAAATGTGTTGGGCTAATCCCTAAGAAAATATCTAGCGAAGATGCCAAGGGTCTGAGCCAAAAGATCTCGTTGGAGGAAATCAAAAGCTCGGTCAATTCACTAGCCAATGGTAAATCTCCAAGATTAGATTGTCTACTTGCTGAATTTTACAAGAAGCACATAGAATGGATAAGTTTGGAACTTCTAAGTCTATATGAGGATGCCTTTGCACAAGGGTCCCTTGGAGCTATTATAAATAAGGGTGTTATCAAGCTGCTTCCAAAAGGTGGTGATAAGACTCTGGTTAAAAATTGGAGACCTATCACCCTACTGAATACCTCATATAAATTCATTGCAAAAGTACTGGCAAAGAGAATTGTTGGAGTTCTAGACAAGTTTATTTCTACCACACAAACTAGATTTATAAAAGGTAGATACATTTTGAAAAATATGGTCACCAGTTGGGAGGCTATGCATTGGGAAAAAGATGATAATCAAGAAGTTGCAATGGTGTTACTAGACTTTGAGAAAGCATATGACATAATAGAATGGCCATTTGTCAAGGGAATGCTTTGAGCATTTGGTTTTCCCCCATATTTTTATAAATGGATAGATATTGTTTTCAAGGATTCTTCCACAGTTGTTGAGATTAATGGTGATAGGTCTGAAGCCAGCCCATTAAGGAGATCTATAAGACAAGGGTGCCCTATTGCCCCAGCCCTATTTGTCATTGTTGTAGATGCTCTTTACTACATTCTAAGGGCCCCAGAACTTGGACCCTCTATCAAAGGGCTTACTCTTCCTAATGATGATATTCTGATTAATGTTTAATTTGCTAACGACACTGCCTTATTCCTAACTCTGTCCGAGGACAATTTTGACAACACCATGGAAAGACTGTAATTCTTCTGCTTGGCTTCTAGAGCAAAAATAGCTCCTCACAAATCTGCTATCCTTGGATGGTTAGACAATCCCCCAAACTAGATCTCAGGTAAAGGATGGCAATGGGCAGGGTTGAACCATATTGTAAGGTACCTTGGTATTCCCTTTGCCATTAATCCGGCTACCCAAGATATGTGGCAATGGTTGTATGCTAAAATTGAAAAGAAACACTTTAAATGGCAGACTCACATGCTTTCTCTGGCTGGCAGAGTGCAGATTGTTCAAAAGGTTCTATCCTCCCATCATGTTTACTGTGCCTCTGCATGGGTGTTTGTGAACTATCAGACTAATAAGCTTGAAAAGATTATGAGGGACTTACTTTGGTCTAATGGGATGGGGCACAAGAAGAGACACTATATAAATTGAAATTGGTGTTGCAGACCTAAAAACATGGGAGGTCTGGGTATCAAGGATATTAGGGCTCATGGGATTACCTTAGCATCCAAATGGATTGTTAAAGCCCTATATGGCACTAATACATTTGGACTAGATTTTTGACTGAGGTTTCCGACGGAGAAGGTATATTGTGGCCAAATTTGATTTTTTTTTTTTAAATGCCTGCATTCATCGTAATTCTGACGAAAATTTCCCATTTGGTTTTGATGAAGAAGGCATTAGCAATGAGAATTTTCTTTTTTCCAAAAAAGTGCTCGAGTTCATCATAATTCCAACGACAACGGCCATTACTTAAAAAAAAGAAGAGGGGAATTCATTTGTATTGCAAATTTCCCGTGTAGGTGTCTGTGGCGACTTCAAACCCCAAGAACATCAAACCCGTGTCGAAGGCTTTTGTGGCATTGCTTGCAATCCCGCGCAGGAGGTAGATTCAAATTGCCCTAGTTTTTAATTTCATGTTGCAAAAAATATACATGTGGTGATTAATTGCCCTGGTTTAATCTCGTAAAATCATAGAACTGTGATTGAGGAGTGAGCGTTCAATTTTGTAGCAGCAATCCCTTCCTCCTGTATACGCGCGTGTTGATTGTTCACATGAGATCACATCTCTTTGTGGCATCGTATCAAACAATTCACGAGCCTTGTCCATGTTTCCACATTTTGCATTCATGTCAAGCAGGGCATTTGCAAGTACAACACCTAACAAAATTCCTCTATCTGTTATGCTTTGATGGATGTCCATACCCTATTCCAAAGCTCCGATTTTTGTATAGGCAGGGAGGATGCTAGCAAAGGTTGTGGAATTTGGCTTTATGCCTTCCAATTTCATTTGCTTGAAAGTGTCTAAAGCCTTTTCGACAAATCCATTTTGTGCATATCCAGCAATCGTTGCAGTCCACGAGACAACATTTCTTTTAGGCATTCTATCAAATAGTTCGCATGCCTTGCTTATGCTTCCACATTTTGCATACATGTCTACCAGGACAGTTGCAACTACAACATCTGACAAAATTCCTCTATCCTTTATGCTTTGATGAATGTCCATACCCTGTTCCAAATCTCCCATTTTGGCACAGGCAGGGAGGATAGTAGCAATGGTCGTGGAATTTGGCTTTACACCTGCCGATTGCATTTGATTGAAAGTTTCTAAAGCCTTCTCAACAAATCCATTTTGTGCATATCCGGCAATCATTCCAGTCTAGGAAACCACATTTCTCTGAGGCAATCTGTCAAACAGTTCCTATGCCTTGTCTATGCTTCCACATTTTGCATACATGCTAACAGAGCAGTTGCAACTACATCTGACAAAATTCCTCTATCTTTTATGCTTTGATGGGTGTCCATACCCTGTTCCAAAGCTCCCATTTTGGCATAGGCTGGGAGTACGCTGGCAAACGTAACTAAAGAAATGCAATGATCAGCTCCAAAGACATCAAACCACTACTAACAAAACCGAGAGTCTAAAATATGATAGGGAATAGTGTGAGTTGTCCTGAAATAAAATATTTTATTTTCAATTTCAACTAAAACATAACTACTCGGCCATTTAATGTTATTAATAAGTGTTTAATTTATGAAAGAGATAAATGGTTGGCCACAAGTATATGAGTTACTAAATGCACACAAATAAGTGAATTTGATATTCAAAACTATCTACAATAAATTCAATTCTTGTCCATTAGTCATTTATGTTTGCAATAAGCATCTTTCTTTGTTTTTCTTAATCTTTATTCATGGTTATGTGCATATTTCACATTCTATAATTAGGATATCAATTGCTATGGCTGAACACTAGCATGATGTTTATGTTGTGGTATAGATGCGTGGAAACATAATTATGGGATTGTTATATTATAGAGATCATTAATCTAGATATCGCATATTAGTTCTAGCTCTTCTTGGATTGAGTCTAAAGTTGACATACAGTCATAAAGCCATTATTAGCAGATCTATCCATTTCTATTAAAGACAATTGAGAAAGTCATTTTGATATTGAGAGTTTCTTATCTGTTTACCTATTGATCATTATTAAGCCATAATATTTAGGTCTATTTATCTCTCTTGCAAAACCTTTGTAAGTGTCCTAGATTGTCCCTACTACTCACTCTTCAATGAAATAGTGGAGTTCTAAAGATTTGTGGCACAAGATGGGGTTGAACGTATCAACAAGGCTAGCATGGAAGGCATGTTCAAGCTTCCACTTGTACAACTTACAACAAATGATTTGTTGATAGATGAAATTCTTGAAATAGGAATACAATCGAAAGACAAGTAAGTACATAGAAACCTCCTCAGTTGAAAGTAAAATCTATGTATAAAAAGAGTACATTGAATCCCAATCCATAAACACAATAGAGATACCGATGGAGACTTAATTGGATGTAGCATGTCACACCAAAGTTGTTAGAGTATGCTAAGCTAGTACATAATGTTTCCTAAAGCCACATTAGTATTTTACCCAGATCATTATCTACCAAAACTAACTATAGTAATCCTTTTGAGGATTCATTTCATGGTGTTAGATCTTCATTTAGTTCCACTTCTTGTTGGAGAAAAGAACAGTTATTTCTTGAGGTAGATGAATATCCCATCAACAAAGGACAAGACCCTTTCTAGAATATAACAAATTCTACTCCAACAAAAGATCATGGGGGTTTCACTAGAGCTATTGAATAAGAGATAGACTTCTACTGTTGCATTAAAAGCATTGGCATGTTCTTCATTTATTGATGTAAACTCTCTGTGACATCACCACAACCAACAAAGGTGTAAAAAGTTGTTTGCCAATGCATGGATTTTTAGGATTGTCCTTTGAGAAAACAGAATTAAAGTATGGAAGCAGGATTTGCCAGCTCCTGAGGGAATCTTGATGAAAAATAACTGTAAAATATTTGCGCAAGCTTATATACAAAAACTCATGCTTCTTGATGGGTTTATGTACAAAAATAAGCATGAATTAAGTGGTAAAGGGGCTTCTGGAAACAAGAGGAACAGAGAGGCAGTGGAAGTGAAAACATTTGGTGTTATGTCTGCTCCATCTCAGAATGGGAATGGCGAAGGTGTTGTAAGAGGAGCTAAGAAGGGTGTTGGAAGAAGCAGGGGTGTTTACATTCCCCCATTTAAGTTGGCTCAAATGATGAAAGATGTGGAAGACAAGAGCAATGTGGAATACCAGCGCATGACATGGGATTCCCTTCGGAAGAGTATCAATGGGTTAGTAAACAAGGTAAATGCATCTAACATCAAGAACATCATTCCAGAGTTGTTTGCAGAGAATCTCATCTGTGGGAGGGGTCTATTTTTTAGGTCTTGTATGAAATCCCAAATGGCATCCCCTGGATTTACAGATGTTTTTGTTGTGTTGGTTGCTGTGGTAAATACCAAATTTCCTGAAGTTGGCAATCTGCTTTTGCGAAGAATTATTTTGCAGCTTAAGAGGGCATACAAATGCAATTACAAGCACATGTTGATAGTAGCATCCAAATTTATAGCTCATTTAGTGAATCAACAAGTTGCACATGAGATCATTGCCTTGGAACTTGTCACCCTTTTACTAGAGAACCCCACAGATGACAATGTAGAGGTTGTTGTATATATCATGAAAGAATGTGGTTCTTTGTTGCAAGACCTTTCACCCAAAGGTCTCTATGGGATTTTTGAAAGATTTAGAGGTATTCTCCATGAGGGGGAAATTGACAAATGAGTACAGTTTTTAATCGAAGGCCTTTTTGCATTTCACAAAGCTAAGTTCGAGGGCCATCCAGCTGTGCGTCCAGATCATGGTAATATTTCATATCATTTGCATTCAAGAATTGTTACTATAGGCATCTAGCTTCTAGTTTCTCACTTCAAGCATTGTTATCATGTTGAAATATTAATAAGAGCAACCATTTAAGATCAACCATTTAAGATCACTAAAGAAATCATTCATCTAATCACCGGTTATCCTATCTATGATCATGCCCGAGCACAGAAAATGATATCACAGAAGGAATTGATCAATTTGACTGGAGTAGAATCTGATTGCAGAGGTCTGGAGTAAAATTGTACAACATTGTTTGGCTTGATTCCAAGAAATGTTTGGGATGTGATGTGCGGTCTCGGTTACAGATTCTTAATTTTAAAACATCCTTTACATTGGGTGACACTCTAGAATTAGAGTGCCAAAATTGTTGAATCTCCTCCTTCACATTGTCAGTCAACTTTCTATCAACACGTGGAAGCCTCCCACCAAAAGCCCATGTATCTTGTTGAAGTGGATCGTCAAGTCTTTGTCTTCGTGCAAGTGCTCTATCCAAAATTTTACGGTTTATGCCCATTTTCTAGGTTAATCATGTTTTCCTAGAAGATGAACTTGATCAAGAAGCTGGTTTGGATGTTTTCAAGCTAGATCCTGATTTCTTAGAGAATGAGGCAACCTATGAAAAATTGAAGAAAGATATCCTTGGAGATGCTTCTTCAGATGAAGCAGAAGGGGAGAATGATTCAGGTAATGATTCAGATGATGATGATGATGATGATGATGATGATGATGATGATGATGATGATGATGATGATGATGATGATGATGATGATGAGGAAGGTGAGGAAGCACTGAGAATATAGGATGAGATGGAGACAAACTTGGTCAATTTAAGACGTACAATTTATTTGACAATCATGTCAAGTGTTGATTTTAAGGAAGTTGGTCATAAGCTACTAAAGATCAAGCTTGAGCCTGGTCAAGAGAGAACATACCTTCATTATTATGGTCTTCTTGGGCAAAGATTTTGTATGATCAATAAAATTTATGAGGAATTTTTTGATAAGTGTTTTGTACAACAGTATTCTATGATACACAGACTAGAAACAAATAAACTGCGTAATGTTGCAAAGTTTTTTGCCCACTTACTTGGCACATATGCTCTTCCATGGCATTGTCTTGCTTATATACGTGAGACAGAGGAAGATACTACTTCCTCTTCCTGTATTTTTATAAAGATTCTCTTATAGGAGCTGGCAGAGCAGCTTGGTATATTGTTGCTTAATGAAAGGTTGAACGATCCAACAATCCAAGAGTCTTTTGATTCAATTTCTTCAAAGGACAATCCCAAAAATTCACGGTTTGCTATCAATTTCTTTACTTCTATTGGTCTTGGTGGTATCACTGAGAGTTTACATGAGTATTTGAAGAATATGCCAAGGCTTGTAATGCAACAGCAAAAGTCTATTCCTGAGTCAGATGAATCTACCTCTAATGACGATTCTTCTAGTTCATCAGGTTCATCAGATTCTGATACATCAGACTTAGATTCTGAGAGTGAAACTGATAGTGAGAGCAGTAAGGAGTCACCAAGAAAGAAAAATAATTCAAAGCATAACAATGAGTATGAAAAAACAAGAAGAAAGAAAAGGGCGAGGGCATCTGACTCGGAGGATGGAAGTGACAGTGAAAAAATCAGAAGGAAAAAGAAAAGGAATTAAAAATCTTTCTAGTCAGTTATTCAAGGCTCCAGTAAACACCATTTTCTTGGACTGTGACAAACAAAAGAATCACTCCCAAGTGTTTTGGTTTTATAATAGATGATTATAAGATGCTACAATGTTGTCTTATGTATTTTAATAGCCACGGGTTTTAGAGTTCTGTACTTGACAAGTAATGGATAAACAGTGTTAGGAGGAGAAAATATTGAAGGCCAAGTGCAGATTGTGATAATACTAGATCAATGAATCCTGTTATTTATTGAGTATTTATTGTTTTCAATGTTGTGTGATGTACCATAAGTAAACTAGAAATCTAAATTCAATAAGATGGTTTGTTCAATGATGATAATTTCTATTTTCTTGCTTGTGAAGAAAGACCATGTCAGACAATATCAACAAACAACAAAATAAGGAGATAGTTGTTAGATTATGGTCTAACTTGAAAAGAAAAGGTGATGGAAAATGTTATTGTCCGTACAAAATTTGTAAGGGGTTAAAAACTAGAAGACTTCTAATCAAAACAACGAAGAAACATTGTAGGCTGCATGGTCACATTGAAGGTGGACATGATTATCATCCATTGGTAAGTTTCTCATTATATCATTTTGACAATTTATATACATAATAAATCACGTGATGATGAGATCATGATCATGGTTTATTTATGTTTATCAATTTTATATAGCTTGAGCACCCTGGAGCACATGGTATGGATCAACACAACCCTGAGAATATGGTTTTTGAAGTGGATGAACATGGAGGTGTGAATATCGAAGCTGAAGATAATGATCCCATGGAAGATGACGATCATGAGCCAGAAAACACAATTGAAGATGATGGTACAAATACATTGATCCATGACTCATTTAGTACTCGCGCAGCTGATCATGATGATGAAGATGACCTTGATGTTGTTCATGATGTCCCTCTACTTGAGAAGGCATCTGAGGCCCTTTACGAAGGCTCGCAGGCAACTCTTCTCTCCGTTGTATTGTTGTTGGTGAACTTGAAGGTTATGAATAGTTTATCCAACATAACAATGTCACGTATGTTAAGGTATGTCATATATGTCATAATAAACTGTGAATCATGTTGTACCATTAATATTCTTTATTATAACAAATTATATTTTTTCGTTGTAGATTGATAGGTGAGTTTTTGTTACCACCATCAAATATTCTACCTCGCTCATACTGAGAATTATCTGTCGTTATGAAAGATATTGGAATGGAGTATCAAGCAATAGATGCTAGTCCCAATGATCATATTATATATCACAAACAACATGAATTTCGAATTGAATGCCCCGAATGTCATATCAATAGATATCGAACAGATCAAATAACAAAAAGGGTTCCTCGCAAGGTTCTTCGCTATATTCCCATTATTCCACGTATGCAATGATTATTCAAGTGCACTAGCTTGGTACAATTTATGGATTACCATGCATGCAATAGAAGTCGAGATGACATTATTCGAATGCCTGCGGATGGTTCAGCATTTATCGACATTGAGGAAAAGTGGTAACACTTTAAAGAAGAACCTCGTAATCTCAGGCTTTCATCAGCAGCAGACGGTGTCAATCCATTTGGAAAGATGAGATCTGTTTACTCAGTGTGGCCTGTTTTTGTTATCAATAATAACATTCATCCATGGATGTCAATAAAGAGGGAGCACATAATATTGGCAATGATTGTTCTAGGTATTTTATCATTTAAATATAGTCGTCTAAATTTAATTATAAATATTGCAGTAAAATGGTCATAATTATTATGTAATGTTTTTGTTCATTTGATTAGGTAAGTACCAAGTTAAAGATATGAATGTATATATCGAGTCTCTTATCGACGAGTTGCTGGAGTTATGGAATGGTGTCACTATGTATGATGTCTCTAGACCAATAGGACAAAGACAATTTCAATTCCATGTGATGCTTCTATGAACTATACACGATGCCCCGGGGCTAACACATTTTTGTGGTATGTTATAGTGTTTAAGTTGTGCATGAACATTATAATTCAAAAAATTATCATATTTAATCCAATTATACATTATCTTGTAGGTCTTCAAACAAAGGGAAAATTTGCATGTCCTGTTTGTGGTCCAAAGATGAAATCTCGTCATATAAAAAGTTTACGAAAGCAGGTGTGTGATGAGTATAGGCACTTTCTCCACAAAAATCATAAGTATCAAAATACTGAAAAACATCTTTTCAATGGGAAAGAAGAGAATACATCAAAGCCACGAAGAATTACACCTCACTTGTGGAAGTTGGAATATAATAGAATTAATAGTCAAGGTAATGCCATTTCATCTATTGGTTTGTCATAAAAAATCTTTTCTATTTTGTTTTGTTTACCGATGATGTGATTTATGATCATGAAGGTCATGAAGGCATAAATGACCACCTTCCTAAGGGAATAAAAAGTTATCCCCGACAATTTAGTAGGTTGCCCTACTACGAGCAGTTACAAATTGTTCATTTGTTTGATAGTATGCATATTGGAAAGAATATAACAGAGACAGTATGGAAAATATTGGATGGAAGGCGTGACAAAGAAAGAATTGTCAAAATATGTAGTGACATTCAAGATTCGAATCATGCAATGATAAATGTCATTCAATCAAATAGCCATGGAGACCAGATTAATATAAGTGAGCTTCCTTGGTTATTAACGGACCAACAAAGCAATGCTATAAAAGAAGTCATATGAAAAATTCGATTTCCCACAGGATTTGCTACAAACATAAACAATCTCATATCAAAGAAAAGTGAATTTGGGTCAGGGATGAAAACGTATGATTGGCATACCTTCATTAAGGTGATTCATGTTCTTATGTTTTTAGTATGTATTTAAGTACTGCGTGTACGTGTACTTTTCATTATGTTACCAAAAAATGAAAAGATAATTTTATAATTGTTGTAGTACGTTCTACCTCTATCTCTCCCAGACGACTTCGACAATAATGTCAAGCAAGTCACATATGATTTTGGAAAATACATGAGGTAAGTAGTGATATTTGTTTAGTTCGTTGTATAGATATTATATTTGTGATTTGTTTTACTTCTTATGTAATATTTTTTTTTGCGTCTCGAATACCTTGTAGGTGGTTGTCATGTAAAGAAATTCATAAAGACAATATAAAATATTGGAAGAGAAAAATTCCTCATTTAATGTGTGAAATGCAAAAGTGTCTACCTCCAGTTTTTTTCAATGCACAAGAACACTACCTCATACACCAAGTTGAGGAGATTGAATTGTGTGGACCTGTACACACTAGGTCAATGTGGATGGTTGAGAGGCACTTGAAATTTTTGAAGGCTTTGGTTCAACAAAGAGCACATCCTAAGGGTTCTATGGTGGAAGGATATATGGTATACCAGACTATGGTGTACATTTATGAATATCTTCCTAAGTTTGCAACAAAGATCCACGTGGATCGAATTTGGGATCCCAACACCATTAACAAATTCGAAGGGGAGTACTTGACGGGGAAAGGTAGATTGAGGAAAGTAAGAGGTAATTATAAGATGTTATTGTAGTTAATTAATTCTTAATCTTCAAAATAAATCGATTGTAAGACGTCTATTTATTTTTTGTATATTTGGTCGAGAGTGGGATGCACTACATTTGTATATTGCAAACAATCTTGATTGGATGACGGTATGGATTGAACGTTGTCAACATTTTGGATGCACATTAACATGGGAAGGTGTGGCTTCATTGGTTAAAGAAGCACATCGTAATGGAGATTCCAATGTTACGCAAAGGGAAATTGATTTAGCATATGGTTTAAGAGATAAATAGGTACGTATAAATTTATTAATCACCCATATGTTTATCAACTCACAATGCAATAAATTTTACATGTTTGACATATCACAGGTCAAACACCACAACGCTATGTGTTACAATGGTCATAAATTTCGCCTAAAAAAGTTGGATGACATGAAGGAAACATGTGATTCTGGCATCATTGCAGTCTTTGAGGTGACAAATATTTCATCGAGAAATGACATTCATCCTCAATAGTCTCAAAATCAATACTATGGCATTTTGGATGATATACTTGAGTGTGACTTTAATTCCTTCAAATTAGTTTTGTTCGTCGTCAAATGGTACAGGCTACGATTGAATAAAAATGATCCTGATAGAACTATTATTGAACATGATAATGGTTTTATAATGCTAAATACAAGGTCATTTGAACCAGTTGGGCATGAGCCCAATGTTCTTCCAAGCCAATGTGAGCAAGTATTTTACTCAGAGGTTCCACATAAACTGGGTTGGACATTTGTTGTTAGACATGATCCAAGAGGAAGGCCGATAAAGTATAATGTGATGGAAGAAGAAGATACCGAAGAAGTAGAAGATGAAGTGGATGATGATCACGATCGACAGTTTGTCAATGATGATGAAGAAGAACAAGAAGAAAAAGATGATGATGATGATGATGATGACGGTGATGGTGATGGTGATGGTGATGGTGGTGATGGTGATGGTGATGGTGGTGATGATGGTGATGATGATGGCGAAGACGTTGATGATGACGATGACGACGATGACGACGACGATGATGATGATGATGATGTTGGCGATGATGACCTTGATGTTCATGATGATGAAGAATGAAATGTATGAGGTATGCGATTAGTATATTATCTATTTAATATTGACTTCTTGATAGAATTTTTTTTACATAATTAATTCATTATGTTTTGAATTCTAATGCCATTACATAATTAATTCATGATGCACCTTTTAATATGGACATGCAGATAGGGAGAGTGACTATTTATGTGACAATTTTTAAACTGTGTTTATTTATGGAAATTGGATTTTTATTAGCTATGTGATGGATGTTATTTAAAATACATATGTGATAGATCACATGTTTATGATGATGCATGTGACATTTTTTGAACTTTGTGTTTATTAATAGAATGTGGATTGTTTATTACCTATGTGATGGATGGTGATTTATGATACATATATGATGGATTACATGTTTATGATGACACATGATATGCGATGCTAATGTTGGCAATATTACAAGGATATTGAGAAAGTTGTTGATGATTATGGACATAACTGATTAAAGATGTTTTACTATCTTGATATTATTATTTTGTCATTGATGTCAAGAAATTGATTTTCTAATTCAGTATGATGTTGCCATATCTTAAGAAATATGATATGAAGATTATAAAGAAGTCGGTAAAGACACAGGAAAGAATATGATGAATAAGGGGATAAGTTATTCAATGGGCAACTCTACCGAGTCAGACAATGATGAGATCTTGATGTTTTAGATTGTTTTAACATCATATACATGTTGTAAAATGTAAAGGTTAATACTATACTATGTTATCAAGCAAAGAACCTAGTCGGTAAACCCTAAGGAACCTAGTCGGTAAGCCCTAAGGTTATCACAGTCGGTTAATGAAAACAGAATGTCTATCGAGTGAAGTTTAGTATTCACCGAGTTGTAACCAAGCTATAACAGAATGCATTAAATGTTTACATGTGATATTTAATGAAAGATGTTGATGAGCTGGAGCAGATCAATGATTGGCAAGTCGTAAAAGAAGTTTGTTAAACGAATCTAAGGCAATGGAAAGTCGGCAAGAAGATCTACAGCTCAGATTGAACCGCATTACACTAACACAAGTTCCAAGGTGATTGTGCAAGTTCCAAGGCGAGGTAAAATGTTTTCAGATCGAAAGATACAATGAACCTGAACAAAGATTGAAGATCTAATGGCTATGATTGATCATGGGAAATGTGATCAAGGAGATTAAGCGGTTAGAAGATTGTTTATAAATAAGGAACTGTTGATAAACAATGTATGCGGGCAAGTGTATGCACAGGGATGCTACATAGTGATTACCGAGCACAGAAGTTTGAAGACCTGTTAGAATAATAGAGTATTGATGCCCAGCAGATAGACAAGATTAGTTCTATGTCTAGATTGTATTGAACAAATAGGAATCTACTTTAGCATTTCAGATGTGAAGTTGCAGATAGATTGTATTACTGTTATTTTGTGAAAGTGACAGGAAATCTCTTAACCGAGTGGACTTAACAGTCTTATATGTAAATCCTCTAACAAGGTGACATTCTGATTTGAGTGTTTGAAATCCTTTGACAATGTCACTTCTAACAAAGTGAAGATCTTAACAAATCTGAGGGAAATCCCTTAACCGGGTCACATCTAGCAATGTGTTTGTAATCTTTAACAAGGTTTGCTTTTAACCGAGCATACTCTAGAAGAGTATATTTCTTAGTGGGTCCGAAATCCCACAGTGGTTTTTCCCTATTTGGGTTTCCACATTAAATCTGGTGTTATGAGGTTTATATTGTTCATATGCTTTTGAGTTTGCATGTTTGACAATTTTTTATTATATGACTGATATATGTTACCGAGGTTGAATCTAATGTTTTTATGGATGATTAAGTTTGTATGATTCACCCCCCCCCTCTCATCTTATTGGCTATTGGATCTGTACTTATATTAAGTATCAGAACTATCAATTGGTATCAGAGCTTTGGACTCCGAAAAGAAAGTTTAAAGGCACTTGAGTTAAAGATCCAAAGATGTATAAGAGGGATGCATCTAAGCTGAATAAGTCAATTTTCTCTACATGGCAGAAAAGGATGAAGCTACATCTATCAAGAGTTGGAGAATATGCTATATACTATTTGGAGAATGATTTTGTTGCACCGAGCACCTATCCATTGACTATGGAAGAGATAAAGGCGAAGCAAGAACATATTTAAGCACTGATTGAAATAACATCTACATTGACCGATTTTGAGTTTAATGATCTAGAAGGCTGCAATGATGCAAAGGCAATGTGGACTAAGCTAATATCTGTATATGGAGGAGATGAACATGTCCAAAGAGCAAAAGTTGATAGTCTAAGAGGACAACTTGAATCTATGAAGATGAATGAAGGTGAGAACATAATCCAGTACAGTACAAGACTAAAGGAGATTGTAAATCAAATCAAAGGAGCAGGAGAAACTACTGAAGAAAAGGATGTGACAAGTAAGTTATTAAGAACCCTTTTACCTGCCTATGCAATCCAAGTCTCTGCAATCAATGAATTGAGATATGTACCTAATATGTTAGTTTCCCTGGATGCTACTATTGGTAAGTTACATGCATTTGAGTTAAGTAATTTTGATAACAGTAGGTCATCGGTAAATAAAGTTGAATCTACATTTAGTTCTTTTCATCTAAATGAATCTAATGATTACAATGAAAGAAAGTATAAGTACTCTGAAGGAGATCACAGTAGATCAAGTGAAAGATTTTGGAAGAACATGGAGGAGGTACACAAAGTGTATGAAGAAATCAGAAAGCAAGAAGAGTTTGAAGCACTATTGGCCAAAAGGTTACCGAGAGGCAAAGGTAAGTATAAAGGAAAACTACCTTTGAAATGTTTCAATTGTGATAAGATTGGACATATGGCTTCTAACTGTCCTGACAAAGATTTCACTGAAAAGAGAGATTACCAAGATGACAGACAGAAAGATAATCATTACAGAGGACATCGAGACTTCAAAAGAAGAAAGACATGCTTAATTGCTGATGAGGAATCTGAAGATGATAAATCAGATGAGACTGATACAGAGGAAGTTGTTTATGTGGCTATCAAGGATGGATCAGATGAAGAAAAAGCCCTAATATCTCACATAAACACTAATGATTCTTGGATTATAGATAGTGGATGTTCACATCATATGACAGAAGATAAACACAAATTTGTTATTTTAGAATATTATGATGGAGGCTATGTTAGATTTGGTAATGATGCACCATGTCTGGTAAGAGGTAAAGGATCCATAACACTTCTTGATAAAGTAAGATGCAATGATGTTTATTGAGTTGAAGGTTTGAAATACAATTTGTTGAGTGTAGCATAGCTAAACAACACGGGTTACCGAATAGAATTTCAGAAAGGAATTGTCAATGTTCATAACAAGAATGGAAAGTTAGCTGCTACCGGGACACAAAACAAAAAGTAATACATTTCACCTTGACTCAACTCACAATAAGTGTTTGCATGCAAAGATTGATAATACCTGGTTATGGCATAAAAGGTTTTGTCATGTTAATTTTGATAATCTGATCAAGATAAGCAAGAAGCACAGAGTAAGAGGTCTACCGAGTCTTGAAAAACCTGAGAATGCTATGTGTCGAGGATGCCAGATGGGTAAGATGACAAGATCCAACTTTACAAGTAAGTCCTACACTTCTAAGGGAATTTTAGATCTTGTGCACACTGATCTTTGTGGTCCTATGAAAGTTCAAAGTTATTATGGTGATAAGTATTTCATATTATTTGTGGATGATTATCCAAGGATGATGTCAGTAATGTTTTTAAAAGAAAAATCAGAAGTTTTTCAAATGTTTAAATGGTACAAGGCTAGAGTTGAAAATGAAACAGGAAGACAACTGAAATGTCTCAGATCAGATAGAGGAGGAGAGTTCACATCTGATGAGTTCAACCTATTTTGCAAGGATCATGGTATTAAAAGATAAGTCTCTGCACCGAGAACTCCACAGCAGAATGGAATAGCTGAAAGAAGAAATAGATCTATTGTGGATTGTGCTAGAACACTGATAATTGAGAAGAAGGTTCCACAAAAATTTTGGAGAGAAGCAATAAGCACAACTGTTTACACCTTGAACCGAGTTCAATTGAAGAAAGGTACTTTGAAGACACCTTATGAAATCTGGTATGGCAAGAAACCTAATGTAAATTATTTGAAGATCTTTGGAAGTAAATGCTATGTTCATAAAGATGATAGAAATGGCAAGTTTGATCAGAAAAGTGAAGAAGGAACATTTCTAGGATATTCTTCTAGAAGCAAAGCATTTAAATGTCTAATCAAATCATCTAACAAAATAGTAGAAAATGCAAATGTGAAAATTGATGAATTTGCAGAAAGAACTGATGAAAGGAATTCCAAAGAACCGAAAGACTATGATGAATTTGTCTATGTGCAACCGAGAAGTCCTACCAAGATAACTGTTGAAGAAAATGAAGAAAATATCCAGTTACCGAGTGATGAAGAAGATCATACGGAGCCTACCGAGCCTGTATTAACCAAGTATGTCAGAAGACACCATGCACCAAGTCAGATTATAGGAGATAATGATGATCTAGTGATGACAAGGAACAAACTGAGACAGAACACATGTTTGATATCTGAATTTGAACCAAGAATAGTGAAAGAGGCACTTAACAGTGAAGATTAGATAAATGCGATGACTGAAGAGATTGATCAAATCGAGAAGAATGACACATGGACACTAGTCCCAAGACCAAAGGACAAAAATGTAATCGGTACAAAGTGGATCTTCAGAAACAAGCTAAATGAGACAAGTGAGGTCATTCGGAACAAAGCAAGATTGGTTTGCAAAGGTTATGGCCAAGAAGAAGGAATTGATTATGGTGAGACTTTTGCACCTGTTGCTAGACTTGAAGGAGTTAGAACATTGTTGGCATATGCTACTTTCAAGAACTTCAAGGTATATCAAATGGATGTCCAATCTGCATTTCTGAATGGAATATTAGAAGAAGAAGTTTTCATTGAACAACCTGAAGGATTTGTTGATGACAATAATAAAGATCAGGTATGTAAATTGAACAAAGCTTTATATGGTTTGAAACAAGCACCTAGAGCATGGTATAAAAGATTGCACTCTTATTTGATTAGGATTGGTTTTATAAGGACAAGTAAGAACAGCAACATGTACATGAAGAATGATGAAAATGGAATATTAATCTCAGCCATATTTGTTGATGATATTATATTTTGTGGAAATGACTGTTTATGCAAGAACTTTGGAAATGAAATGAGCAAAGAATTTGAGATGTCATTAATCGGTAAGATAAAGTATTTTATAGGCTTACAGACACTGCAAATGAAAAATGAGATTTTCATTAGTCAATCTAAATACATAAAGGAAATCTTGAAGAAAATTTGGAATGGAGGATTCAAAGCCAGTAAGTACTCCTATGACTACCAACTGCAAACTATCAAAGAATGATGAATCTGCATCTGTTGATAAGACACTCTACCGATCCATGATTGGAAAACTACAATATGTTGTTCACAACAGGCCAGATATAGCACATGTAGTAGGTATTGTTGTAAGATTCTCTGCAGATCCTAAGGAAATACACATGACAGCAATCAAAAGAATTTTCAGATACTTGAAAGGCACTGAAGTTTATGGCTTAGTATATCAGAAAGGAAATGATTTTGATCTAAAAGTTTATACTAATGCTGATTGGGCAGGCAACATTGATGACAGAAAAAGCACAAGTGGAGGAGCTTTCTTCTTAGGAGAAAGACTAGTGAGTTGGCTTAGCAAGAAACAAGGATGTGTTTCTCAGTCAACAGCCGAAGCTGAATATGTTGCAGCAGCTCTGAATTGTACCAACATTGCATGGATCAAACAACTGTTGGAAGGTATAAATGAGAAAGTTACCGAGGCAGTAACTATATTCTGTGACAATACTAGTGTCATTAATATTTCAAAGAACCCTGTTATGCACTCTAAGACAAAGCACATCTCTATCAAATATCATTATCTTAGAGAAGAAGCTCAAGAGAAGAAAGTGGTGTTGGAATATGTCAACACAAAGGAGCAAATAGCTGATATCTTCACCAAGCCACTACCAAAGGACACTATTGAATATCTCAGAAGTAAGTTAGGGGTCCTACCCCTATCTTTTACTCACTGACCGAGTTCGGTGAAAGCATTACTTCGATGACTCTATTGAATATCTTTTGGGGAGCTGATGCTGGAGTGATACACTTTAGAATGTTTTTCTGAAAGTGCACTGGAAATAATACTAGGATAATACAGAAAATGATACAAGGAACAAGAATTGTAAACAAATGTTCTGATCGAGACTCAGTTGATACACAACAGCAGGAAATTACTTCTTACAGAAAGAAATTATGTTTTAGTTCTATTCTTTTTGGCATTGTTATCAAAGGGGGAGAAGACCAAGAAGGAGAAGACCTACCCAGGGGAAGAAGACCAAGAAGGAGAAGATCTACCAAAAGGGGAGAAGACCTGAGAAGACTGAGAGAAGACTACAGATTAAGAAGTCTGATGTATGGGGGAGAGCATTTCAGCATTTCGGAATCACAGCAATCCGAATTTTTTAAAGGTCAAATCAATTGGTTTTGCCATCAATGCCAAAGGGGGAGATTGTTGGCAATATTACAAGGATATTGAGAAGGTTGTTGATGATTATGGACATAACTGATTAAAGATGTTTTACTATCTTGATATTATTATTTTGTCATTGATGTCAAGAAATTGATTTTCTAATTCAGTATGATGTTGTCATATCTTAAGAAATATGATATAAAGATTATAAAGAAGTCGGTAAAGACACAGGAAAGAATATGATGAATAAGGGGATAAGTTATTCAATGGACAACTCTACCGAGTCAGACAATGATGAGATCTTGATATTTTAGATTCTTTTAACATCATACATATGTTGTAAAATGTAAAGGTTAATACTATACTATGTTATCAAACAAAGAACCTAGTCGGTAAACCCTAAGGAACCTAGTCGATAAACCCTAAGGTTATCGCAGTCGGTTAATGGAGACAGAATGTCTACCGAGTGAAGTTAAGTATTCACCGAGTTGTAACCGAGCTATAACAGAATGCATTAAATGTTTACGTGTGATATTTAATGAAAGATGTTGATGAGCTGGAGCGGATCAATGATTGGCAAACTGTAAAAGAAGTTTGTTAAACGAATCTAAGGCAATGGAAAGTCGACAAGAAGATCTACAGCTCAGATTGAACCGCATTACACTAACACAAGTTCCAAGGCGGGGTAAAACGTTTTCAGATCGAAAGATACAATGAACCTGAACAAAGATTGAAGATCTGATGGCTATGATTGATCATGGGAAATGTGATCAAGGAGATTAAGCAGTTAGAATATTGTTTATAAATAAGGAACTGTTGATAAACAATGTATGTGGGCAAGTGTATGCACAGGGATGCTACATAGTGATTACCGAGCACAAAAGCTTGAAGACCTGTTAGAATAACAGAGTATTGATGCCCAGCAGATAGACAAGATTAGTTCTATGTCTAGATTGTATTGAACAAATAGGAATCTGCTTTAGCATTTCAGATGTGAAGTTGCAGATAGATTGTATTACTGTTATTTTGTGAAAGTGACAGGAAATCTCTTAACCGAGCGGACTTAACAGTCTTATATGTAAATCCTCTAACAAGATGACATTTTGATTGAGTGTTTTAAATCCTTTGACAAGATCACTTCTAACAAAGTGAAGATTCTAACAGATCTGAGGGAAATCCCTTAACCAGGTCACATCTAGCAATGTGTTTGTAATCTTTAACAGGATTTTCTTTTAACCGAGCATACTCTAGAAGAGTATATTTTTTTGTGGGTCCGAAATCGCACAATGGTTTTTCCCTATTTAGGTTTCCACGTTAAATCTGGTGTTATGAGGTTTATATTGTTCATATGCTTTTGAGTTTGCTTGTTTGACAGTTTTTTATTATATGATTGATATATGTTACCGAGGTTGAATATGATGTTTTTATGGATGATTAAGTTTGTATGATTCACCCCCCCCCCCTCTTATCTTGTTGGCTATTGGATATGTACTTATATTAAGTATCAGAACTATCAGCTAATGGTGATGCTCAATTACATATATGATGACACATCATGTGATGCTTCTGATGCTTATGATACGTATGTATTTATTGTTTATCAACTTACAAATGTAGTAATGCTTATGATGCTCAATTGATGGTGTTGATTTCAGGTATAGTCCCTGTGTGATGTTGTCACCCTTGGTGGGAACAGGTCGTTGACTACAGACATCGTCAACCATTTAGTTGAGGATCTTGCATAGTCCATATAAAGTAAAGGTAAGGAATTAAAAAATTTACAATGATTTTGATGACATCTTATTATTTAATACTATCTTTGTCTATAGAGTTCATGTTGTTCATGTTGTGTACTATGTAATTTCGCTAACGTTTTTTATATTTTTTCTTTGTCACAGGCCGACATGGATCCATCACATATCGCAGACAGAGATGTAGCATGCGACACTTCTACCGAGCAGGTAAACCTCATTGTAATTGTACAAATTAGATAGAAGCAAACTGTTACATTATTATGTTCTTTTTTTTAGTGATTTATACTAATTTTGTAATTGTTAATGATATTCTTGACACAGATGGATGTTCGAGGAAAGGGAAAGGGAGTTGCACTACCTGAGCACCTTTCTATGGATGTGGAATCATTAGGGTTAAGCAATGATGACCCTGAAGATCCCACAAACCTTGTGAATTTCTTTAAAATGTCTCTTGTAAAAATTAGAAAAGAGATTGTTGCTTTAGCAGCCGTGCATCCTACCACTGATGTGATATGACAGAGGGTGGAATTATTGTTTAAGACAGCAGAAACTTGCAAATAAGCAGTAATGAAAGCTTTAATTATAACAAAAGTTCAATAATAGTTTATATTTTATTCTCTTTTATGTCATTAACTAAAATATGTACGTATTGTTTTTACAACAATTTATCTGCCCTCATGAAAGTCATTCCCACGATCAGGGTGTTGCAAGATCTTCAGGTGATGACGATTTTCTTGTATTATCACTTGTTTGGCTTATCACTCTAAGTACCCAAAAAACATCATACTTGATAGTATCAATTTTCAAAACAAAGGTTCATCCTTGTTTACAATTCTTGCACTTTTCATATATTTAATGTTTGATATATTTAATGTATTATTCTTTAGGTGTTGTCAATGTTATCAATGTTACTGTGCAAATGTCACTGCCGCCTCATCAGAGGTCACCCTCACCTGTATTGTTGACTGCAATGTCGGCAACACGTGGCATACAGACATCCTCTAGTGCACGCCATATTGGCCCGCCCACTGTTGGTAGATCCCTCTTTTGCTCTATCTTTTGTCATGTGTTTATTTCCCTTCAAGCTTTCTTTCTTGAATTCTAATGCCATTTCATAGTCGATTCATTTTTTGCAAGAGGAGATGCACATGAGGATGTGCCAGAGGCGACTACTACTGATAACATACCATCATTTCCTGGATCTTCTCATATTGCTAGTACGGGAACATTGCAGGCCACATTGGTGGTGAGCGACGAAGAAATGCTTCTGTTAAAGATACAAAAAGTTCCAGGTACTTTAAAATTATTATTATATATACTCTAATTGTAATTTACTTTATGATCACTCGTTTTGGACTAATGACCCCATGAATTTTTTGCAAACAATGATATTTTCTATAAACATCTTAGTGACATTACATTGTAGATATTTGGGCCCACCATATGTAAAAGGTGGTACATCATATGTGAACTAACCTTTATCCACTTTTGATTTCATATCATTGCTAGAATAGTTTTCTTTTAATCCATTTCTTGAAGTGTAATAAATGTAGCTTCAGTTCATTTCTGAATCTAACAGGTTTGTTTTTGCTTTAAAAAGTGGAATGACCAAGAAAAAAGGTTAAAAGATGAATTGACAAACCAAATGGTTGAATGGTTTGAAAATGACACCTTTGACAAAACCAAGCTCCTTGAAAAAGTTGGCACATATCTAAAGTATGTGAGGGACCAATACAGGACCCATTTGGAGAGGAACCTAAAGTACGAGTGTCCCCCCATGATTCCAGAGAGGGAGTGGAAGGACCTGATTTTGGATGCCAAGGAGAGAACTGAAAGGAAAAAAGGAAATACACCACTAGACGCCAGAAGAAGGTATAGGATACTATTAACAATGTAATTATGTACAAATTAATTACTCTTTATATTTATATAATCTAACATATTTCAAATTTTTTATAGACTGCGTGACACGTCAAAGGCAACCAAGGCAAGGCAAGAAAAGCACGGGCAACACAAACTCGGCTCTGGTAGTTACATGAAATTTGCTGCACGAATTGTAAGTATCTCAAGTAAACAAAATATTGCATCAAAATATTAATAAATTGCAAACATTTTTTTTTTATCAAACAATGCAAGCAAAACTCATGGTAGCAAGCAAAAATGCAGGGCTCTGAATTCAATAGAGCGCCCACAGAAGATGACAAGAATTGCCTACCAGCAAGGCTATTCATCTGTGGCTAATCGGCTATGAGAATTGAGTGGCCATACATTTAGTGCCCTGCCAGAAACCCTAAAGGAAAACAACACAACTAGGCAACTAAAGGGTGAAATAATTTTTTTTTTGTTAAAGACTAAGTGTGCTAACTAACACATCGGAAGTCTATCATAAGTTTTCCTAAGGGTAACCAACGAAGATTAATTTTCATAGATTATATTAACACCACAGTTAATCCATTTAATTAAATAAATTGAACTCTTAAGTTTAAAACTACACATACATCCAAATTTCATAATAAAGAAATAAAAGTATTCCAATGTATCCAATTTCCATAAACCATTTAAACATAAGATCAAAACAATAACATTCATTTCACTGACATAATAATATTACAATATCCATAAATACATGGCTTCCAATAATATCACTGGTTACAAGGATACAATATCAAGGTTACATAAAAGTCTGATACAATGACCACAAGGTCTCAACTGAACAATGATCTCGAACAAGAGCTGGTACATAAACCACGATCCAAGAACACCAGCGAAGCCTTTCCTCGCCTGAAGATACAATCTAGAACATCTGATGGGAAGTGGTACTACCACCCGACCATGTGATCCCGAAATGGAACCACCCCACCGTGCTAGGAGATAGTAGAAAACCATCAAGCAAGCAAAGCAAGACAAGTACAAAAAGACTACAAGACTCTGAAACCATCCATGTAACACAACTCACAAAACACTAGTGACTCTAAGAAGAGAGTGTCATCGCATAGCTTGATGGTTACCATGGTACAGCCTCTATAGGTCCCGGCCCCCATACTCGGGTTTCTCCTGGTAACCTCTCCCGAGCCTCCAGTTACAACTAAGTCTCATGCGAACCCTACCAATCCTTTCGTGAAGACAAGGTGGTAAGTTTGTCATTCCATGCCTTCTCGTAACATCATGAGCCCTGTACAAGCACTCATCTATGCACGAGGCACATTTATCTTAATTAATATTTAAATCTACCCACCCCCTAATCAATTATTAGGTTATCACTTTTTAACTAACTTTCGACGGGTTATCCTATCATCCACTTTGGGCACGGCTCCCGCTCAAAAGTCATTCTCTCTCTTAGGACACTAACAGGAAATGTTTCTCTCTACGAGAACTCTAGGGCGAAACAGACAACCATAAACAATCCTGACAAACACAGGTGATGAAAACACAAATACCAACCCAAGAATGACGATTTGGACAAAGACACACAATGGCTCATGTCAAATAGGTTATACAACAACACCTGGTCTAGGAGAAATAATATCATAAGACACAATGACAATTTAATCAAAATTGCAATAAAACTTGACTGAGAACACATTATACGCAAGATCCTGTTACAGGCAATCTTTCCTTAAAAAAAACAGTCAAAGCATAAATGACATGCAATTTACAAATTTCCAGATAACAAGAATTTACAACTTTTTTAAAAAAAACATTCACTTTGTCATTTGTCCAAAAAGATTTAAAATACAAATAATTCTCCTAATGTGTTTTCAACATATTTATTTAAATTAACATTCCAAACTGTAATTAAATAATATTTAAAATAACATTTAAAATATAATAATAACTACCAAAAGAAACATATATATATATATATATATATATATATATATATATATATATATATATATATATATATATATATATATATATATATATATATATATATATATATATATATATATATATAAACTCATATATGAATATACATATATTTATTTATATACATACATATTATAATAATTTTTAATTTATTTAATCCATTGGATCTGAAACCCGAAACAGTGAACAGGGTTTAGAATTTAATTTAAAAAGACTAACAAAGAAAACACTTTTACAATTACCGAAAAGCCCTGTCACGGTAGCCTATGCTACCGTCGGTAGCTAGTGCTCCCGTCTAGTAGCACTGCTACCATCGGTAGTACTGTGTACTACCGCCGGTAGCAGATGCTACCGTGCAGTTTGTTTTATTTTTATTTTTTTATTTTTATTTTTCTAATTATTTTATATATATATATATTTTTAAACAGGAAAATAATTAAAATATTTTCTTTTTTTATAATTTCATTTTAATAAAATTTTAACAATAATAAAAAAAAACAATATTTTTCCAATAATTCCATTTTAACAAAATTTCAAATTTTTTTTTTTCAAATTTAATTAACCCAAATAAATTTAATGTGTAATTAAATTTATTTTTTTAAGGTAATTAAAACCATTTCTCAGGTAAATGCCTTTTCTCCTAAATCGTGCAATTTCCATGCACCATAAAAACTTGGCAAACTTTCTATAATAATTTTCCTAATTTTCACAAAATTACGTTTTCCACAAATAAGAAATACACATCAGGCATGAATTTTCAAACAAAACTCGAATTCACTAGAAGAGAGTTTTGGATTTGGCAATTATTTTACACACATCAAGCAGAAAAAAATAGAAACATTTTTAATAAAACACAAAACTAAGAATTCATCCAACCAACCTAGTATAGCTTTCCTGGAAGAATTTTGTAGAAGAGCCCTAATCGCTTCAATATCTTCCAATAAATTTTCTTCACCTAAATTCTTGACCTGTTCCTGTGTGTTCTTGTCTGTGTTTCTAAAATAAAGACCTAACCTCTATTTAAACTAAAATTCTAGGTTCAATAGTTTTTTCACAAAAAACCTAAATTTAGAATAATAGTAATTTATTTATTTTATTTTCTAAATTTATCACATGCAATAATTTAAAACATTATTCTTTCATTACTTTTCTCATGCACATTAATTAATTTTCTAAATAAAGAATTAATACAATATTTTAATTCCAATTAATTAATTTTCTAAATAAAGAATTAAAACAATACTTTTAATTCCAATTAATTAATTTTCTAAATAAAGAATTAAAACAATACTTTAATTCCAATTAATCTTTTTTTTAATTTATTTAATTATAACTTTAGAATACAATTAATCTAATTTATTTTTAAAATAAAAATATATTTTTAATACCATGCAGATTAATTTAATAATTCCTTTAATTAACTAAATTTATAATCTCAATGCATAAACAATACAATAATGAGATAATTTCATAAACTTAATTAATTAATTAATTAAATCCACTAAAACACTCAAATTAAACAAATCTCAAACAATTACCCATAAAAGATAAAATGACAAAATACGAAGACTGAACTAACTGACAAAACGACTAACTGACGACACTCATACGAGTGTAACTGAGTAAAAATAAGGTCAACTACTATCTCCTCCACTTCCATCGGAAAATATAAGGCACCTTCAGACCTGTGAAGCCAAGTGGAGACGATACCCCGTACATACCCGATATTTGTAACTGCAATGTCCTGCATCACCGAACCACACATGCATACATATATAATATAGAAAACACGGCAAACACACCGATGAAGGAGAATCGCGACATTCCCTGTCTCACCAAAATGAGTGAAGGAAAATCATCCCCTTGCATGCAATACACTCGCAAACACACAACATATAATTCTACATTGCATAAATAAAGTAAAATGTCAGTACATAGCAATAATACATAAAATACCATAAATCACAAATACTGAAATACTGCAAATAAATTATACATCTCATCTCCAAATAAAGCATAATGTCATAAAAATCTGAATAATATGTCATGGTAATGTATCCACTGAAAAAACAACCAATAATAAAATATAAGTCTAATGAGTTCAACTAGCAGGGGTACTACAATACACAACATTCAAGTGCATCCGTCACACGGGTAAATATGCTAAATAGAAGTTGTTTCAAATTGAATACTTTACCAATAATCTAATTGATGTTGAGTTCCAACATAAAGTGACTATATTTGTTTTAAATAAGCAAGCAATGTTAACAATGTGCATGTCATTGGAATGCAGCCTGCTAATTGTGAAACACCACCTACACATGAAGGTCCGGATGTGCATCCCAGTAGTGGAGGTATTCATTTGTTATTCAAATTTATTTATTTAGCTATTAATACAATTAAACATCTTAATTTGTAATTAGAGTAGTAATTAATGTAACATTTTTTGCTAATATTTTAGAGCATGTAGTCGGTGGTGAGGAAGTGGAGCATGATCTGGGTACACAACCTCAAGAACGTGATGTTCCCCACTCAAGTAAAGAGGACCACTGTTATTGCTTTAAACAAATATAATTGCAATTGGTGTTCAACATTAATGTAACCTTTAGTATTTCAACTCCAGATGATCTAGAGGGTGTTCAACATGTTGAGGTTGAGGCTACACAAAATGATGTGGCCCCATCAAGTAAAGAGCACAACAATTATGTTCTCTAAATTAATGAAATATTTATAACAATAATTTTTATTTTTTTTTGAATTTAACCCTTTTCTTTGTTATTGCAGAGGACCCCCCTTCGCTTCAGTGTCCTCATCCTCAGTATAGGACTAGGCATACATTGAGATCATGAGTAGTTGGTGGAACATCTGCAGAGGGGGGAAATGATGAAGAAACCGATGTTCCACTTAGTCTTTTCATAGCTTCAAAGAAAAAACAAAGAAAGAAATGATTGTAATCTAACTTATTTGATAATGACTGATTTTTATGTGTTAATGAAAGTAATTATGTGCTAATTAATGGTTATGGATGATATGTGTTAATTAATATTGATAAATGTTATATGTTAATTAATATTAATCAATGTTATGTGTTAATGAACGTTATGTGATATTAATAAATGAATGCTATATTTTATTAATGGTAGAAAGAATTAATGAATGAATGTTATAAGATGTTAACAGGGAATTTAGAGTGATGTTAGGGGGGGAGAGGGGTCAAATGAGCTTCCACCTTCACATGGTTGGCCCTGTTAAGTAGAGAATATTAAACTATTCTCGAAACCAAGCGAAGCTCAACAAGGTAACACACTTTTCAATATTTCATTATGTTGCACAATTAATCTTATTGAATAATGTATATTGAATCTTAATTGCAGGGTCCAACAAAGCCAACACGAACAACAACACCACAAGTTGCTAGGTATAATGAACTCACATATTGTTTTGTCTGTACACGAACAATATGAGTTGCTTCTAGTGTTGATATTCAAGGTAGGACTGCAAAAGTTATGAATATGCCTCATCCTTGTAAGTTTTTTTATTACTTGTAAGTAATGAATATGTCTCATCCTTGTAAGTTTTTTTATTACTTGTAAGTCATGAATATTGCTCTTTAGTTGATTAAAATTAAATGAAAATCTTTAATGAATACACAAAACTATATACATATGCAGGCGCACCATGGTTGAGATGGTCCAACTCCCTAGTCTCACTCTACGAGACAGAATTGGGCACAATCACCAAGAGAACGGTAAAAAGTGTGTTTGTCCTTATGACTTATGACTGTACCTAGCTTTGTCCTATCTTTGTAAGCTTCCTCTTTGAATTGTGGTAGTAGCTTTGATAATACCTTTTTAATGTTGCACTATTTGTAAGGAGGACAACTCCTAATGCATGTTGCAAATTGTGTTCTAGTGACTGAAACTAACCTAATGCATCTCAGAATGGCATAAATTGCCAAGATGGAGATATAGCAGATGAGTTCAAGATTGTTGTTGTAGAAATTATTCGATTTTTGCGCTTGAAATTTATGTATATATACTATTTATAGTCTACTCTATATTTCCTACTCAGCTACTCCTATTGCTTTAAAATGAAATGTGAACTGATGAATTGTATTCTATAGATGACCAATGCCTTTCTTCGTTGTTTGGGCTATAGAGTCTTTATATTTCTTTAGGACTTATTGTATAAACTTATGAGACAATTTTTAAACCCACCACCTCTCGATGAGTCTATTAGTTACTGTTTCTTATGAGCTCTACTTCAATGTCTATATTGTAAACCGCTTGAATGAATTTAACCCTAGCTTTTAAGAGACCATCCAAGGAAGAAATACCAAGAACAATTACAATTTGCTAATAAATCTTTTTGATCCAAATCTACAATATGAAATACAAAATTTCACTAAAAGAATACGAATAACCTTATCTCCTTTAGATAATATCATAAGCAACTGCCTGTAGGAAATGCAATAATCCACAACATAAACGCAAAGGAAAACGACTGATTCTATTATGTATATTTGCCAAAATAGTACAATGGTAAGCCTAAGGCTATAATCTATTCCTTCTCTAATTCTCTTTCATGTTACATAAGCTCCCCCATTTATATGAGAGTATACATTATTACCAAGCACTGTGGCTTTTCGGCATATAATCGGTAACCAACATTTTTTGTTTAACAAATTGGAAGATAAACAAATTGAGTATTATCGTCTCCTCACCGATACCTATATGGTATCCATCGGTCCCTTTTTATGTCGAAGAAACCCTGGGCTTCGATGACTTCCTTTAATTTTCCATCAAAATGTTTGTTCCATCGATATCACTCTGCTCCTTCGATGAATGGGTTTGTTGTCTCACCGAAGCCCCTTTTATCCTCTCTTTGTCGTCTTCCACCAATAAAGTTGTATCGATGAAACCATGTGTATCAGAGACATGCCTTTTAGTCTCCTCAAAACTCATATTCTCATCGAAATCTTTTTGTTGTCCATCGGGTTTCATGTCGAAGAGACTTTGGACTTCAGTGACTTCTTTTGTCCTCCCATCGAAACTCGTATCCTTATCGATATCATTCATCGATGTAGTTTTCTTCTGTTTTATCGATATCACTTTTTCGATGAGAATGCTTCTTTCGGTGAATCTTCTTTATCTTGCATCGATGATATTGTTTCTTCGAAAGCCTTTTCTCATTAGTGGGGGCCACCTCTGCTTTCTTCAATACCTTTTGTTGGTGGGACCATCTCTTTCGGTGAGTCTTTTTGCACCGATAGTGTTATATCCTCGAAGACCTTTTCTTGTCGATGAGAACCATCTCCACTTTCCTCGATAACTTTTATCGATGGAGTTACTGTCTTCGATGAGTCCTTTCTGAAGTTGATCGGTGTTTGCTTTCTTCGATGCCCCTTTTATATCGATGAGACATCGCTGGGTCTCATCGATACTGTTTGAATCTTAGATACTTCGATAGAATGCTTTTAGACTTGTTCGATAAGTTACGGGTTATTACAGTATCAATGAAAATGATGATTTCTTCCAAAGAGAGATGGCTTCTATGATTTAATTTCTCAAATCAAGATATTTTACTTAATTCAGATTTGATGCTCAATAGAATGACTGCACTATCACCAATCTATCTTGAAGATTTGACTACTCTTTAGATTATGATTATGACTGTCATGATATTTCATGAGACTGCTCTATCCCCATATGAAACCCTTTGTTCCCACAAATCAATGCTTTGAACTTGACTGCAACTTTATAGTGATCACTGTCTTTGTACATGTAGCTTGCTACTTTCTCAACTTTTGATATATGGCTCCTAGGATGGTTTGTATCTTATAGTCACAATACCTTGCTATAATTTGTAGCTATTCTATGTTTATTTGTTTTCCACTCTTAACTCATAGTTCAACCAAATATGGTTCATCTTGGAATCAATGCACATCGGTTATAATCAGATGTGTTAATTTAGCTAAATAAGGGAACCAATGTTGTATTAGGTTTAATTCCATGATGACAGTTGAAGCTTGTTAGAGATAGGGGATTTTTAGCAGTTGGCTTGTTAGGTTATGTCACAATCACATGAAGGTCCTTGTAAACCGTTAATGTTAGTAGACATGAGACTATTATGTAACGAATTGGATCAGCTAAACCTAGAAGTTATGTAACCAATGAATCAACTGACTCAAGTGTATGTTAATTATCTTATGATGGTCATTTATGACCGTTATTCTTAGTAGACATTAAGCAGTTCGCTAGATAGTTAGTTAGTAAACCAGTGAGCCAGTTGGCTCAAGTGTATGCTATTTATCATGTGATGGTTGTTAATAACCATTATTGTTAGTACACATTAAGCAGATGGCTTGTTTAGATGGTTGGTAACTAGTGAGTTTGTTGAGCTCAAGAATTGGATGTACAAGTCGATCAAGGGAGGTGAACACTAACAACGCATTGGTGCTTGCAATGTTAAAACCTTGGCCAAGATGGTGATGCTTTATCTAAGTGATGAAACTGGCCATTTGAATTCCTTTCTCATATAGATTAGCTTAATAATATTTGTTCAATTTTTTTTATCGTTAAAAGATTACCTTCCTTTTAGATAAATTAGTTAGATTCTTATTATGTTGAAGAACATTTAGTTAGTTTTCTCCTTCAACTGAAGTAGTTATGTTTTATTTTGAAATGCTCAAATTTTTTATCTTAATATAGATCACAATTTATTTTCTTTAAGTATAGAATTAATGGAATATTACATATGGTATCAGAGCAACCAAGTTCGACATTGAACCTCAGGCTTTCCACCTATAAACAAAACTATATACATATGCAGGCGCACCATAGTTGAGATAATATGCAAGCGCACTATATACAAAACTATATTCACAAGTAAATCTTTTATTCAAATCCACAATATGAAACACAGAGTTTTACTGGAAGAACACAAGTAACCTTATCTCCTTTAGATAATATCACAAGCAACTACCTATAGAAAGATGCAGTAATCCAAAGCATATACACAAAGGAAAGACGACTGATTATATTATGTATGTTCACAAAATGGTACAATAGTAAGCCTGAGGCTATATTCTACTTCTTCTCTAATGATCCTTATTGTTACAAAAGGTCCCTCATTTATATGAGGGTATACATTGTCACCAAGCATCGTGGCTTTTCAGCACAACTATTAATTAGCACTTTTGTTAACAAACTGGAAGATAAACAAGTTCAACATTCCTATGTGTTGAATGTACTTATCATCTTTATACATTAGAACATCATTGTTTAGTGTCCTCATGTCGCTTTCTATCTGGAAATGATTCGATAGAATATGGTTAACACAAAGTGACAATACTTTGTCCCGATCCAACTCTGCTACTGCTCGATTCTTCTCATCAATGAACTCTTGTTTCCACTGTTCGAACGATACTAACTCACCATTACTGTAAAAAGAGGGCACCCTAGGGGTATTCCCATCGTCCAGCCTCTGAAGCTCCTTCCTTAATTGATTTGCCAATTCATCATGGGACTTCAAGTAAGCCTCGGCTTCAATTTTCTCCCCTAGATTAATCAGATTGTTGTCATTCATCATGTCTTCCAACTGAGACCTAAGCCTTTCATGCTCTTTCAAAGCTCTAACTATTCCAATGTATGTTTTTCAATAGATTTCTGCAACTTGCATCATACTTATAAACCTATGTTCAATGATCTCCAGAATCAACTTATCCATCTTTTGATGTACCTTTTCTACTTGTCGAGATGTCTTTTTGGCCCTGTTCCTCCAATACATAACATCTGTCAAGGCATCCATGGCATCTTTGTCAACACCATATGTTATCCATGTTTGACTGGTACCCGTATCAATCTGAAGCAATCTTGCTTGCAGCCTCTGTTTTTCTTCATCGGTTTTCTCATATAGGCTTTTGTATGTAGAATTTTCTCGGACCAAAAACTCTATCTGATCTTGGTTCAGTTTAGCGACATCCAAATTTAGTTTGGCAGTTGTTCTAGGGTCAGTCTTTCCAACCTGCTACACCATCAAATGTCCAAAAGCTTCTTTTGTATCAACCAATATAGGTCTTTTATCTTTGGGATAGATAGCCCACTATAGAAGAGCCTTCTGATCTAGATCATACCCTGATCCTCTAAAGAGTTTATCAATCTCTTTTGGCATCATTTGCTTACTTGGGTCTTGTTTCTTGAGGAATCCATCAAACAACAAGGCAGAGTTTATGTCCCATCCAGAGTATAATAGCACACCAGCTTCCTTAAGCAACTGTCTTCCCTTCTCAGGTGTCATTTCTCTCATCACAAGATCCATCTCCTCTTGTAACTTTTGAAGTTGCTGATCTTCTTCACTATTTCTCATGTTATTCCTAATTTGAGATCCTTTATGTTGATAGAGGAATGCAGTGAACTCCTTGGAAGCAATGAAGTCACTATCAGCAATGAAATCCTCATGTTCCAGGAATCCAATGTTAGCCTCTTCTTGGACATTCAGTTGTCCTATTGCCAAGTCTATCGATGTATCCTCTGCATAACCAGGGGGATAATCCTCTCGAAGAGTGAATGGAACGATGCCAGATGTGGAAGCAGGAGACATATGAGCCAAAGGCTCTGCATTACTAATAGTATCAATGTAATCCCTAAAAACATGAGGCGAGACTCCCTCAAGTATTTCCAATTCATGCTCCATAAGTTTGTTGGCCAACTCCAAGGGGTCTTTAATCTTTTGTAGCACGTTCTCATCCATTTTCCTTCTAAAAAGCTTCCATTTATAAGCCTACATTGCTTTCTCAAACTTTATTCGCTTCACTCTGGCCTCTTCTCTACCAATGTTCTTAATGAGGTCATCTACTAGGTAAGATTTATGCTCTCCAGCCTTCATCTTTTGTGATGATCGGGCTATCCTTATGTATCCTATTGGAACCCTAAAATTTGCAATTTTTACAATTCCAAATTCCAAGACAAGGAGCAAGAAAAATTCTAAATATATATATATATATATATATATATTGAATAGGTACAAGTAATATATTTTATATTTGTTGCACAATATGAAACCATAACATAAACACAATAATGGGCATAAAAAATGGAGTGTGAAGCACCAAAGGGGGTATTTACATCATTTAAAGACCATTTATCCATTATATACCCATAAAATAGCCTTAAAATACCTCTAATATGCCTAAACAACTTGTAAAGTGACAATTAATTACATAAACTAAGGCGATTTCGGGATTTGAAATTATTTTTATTTTAAAGGGGGGTGTCTTTTCACCCAAAGGGGTATGAAAACCATTCAAACACATATATATGTGTGATGTAAAATGTAAAGAGAGAAGAAGGAGGAGAGATAGAAGAGGTGGAGGCAATTTTATACTTTTAAACTTTTTATCAAAAATAACCAGTTGCATTTTCTTTCTCATATGTGTTGAGAGTTAACATATTTTTAGAAGGCAGTTGCTTGTGATATTATCTAAAGGAGATAAGGTTATTTGTGTTCTTCCAGTGAAATTTTGTGTTTCATATTGTAGATTTGGATAAAAAAAGATTTACTTGTGAATTGTAATTGTTTCATGTATTTCTTCCTTGGATGGTCTCTTAAAGTTAGGGTTAAATTCATTCAAGCGGTTTACAATATAGACATTGAAGTAGAGCTCATAAGAAACAGTAACTGATAGACTCGCCGAGAGGGGGTGGGTTTAAAAACTGTCTCATGAATTTACACAATAAGTCCTGACGAAATATAAGACTTTGTAGCTCAAATAAGAGGAAAGGCACTGATCATTTGTAAACAACCCCTTTAACCATACCAATTACCCTTTAATTTTAAGCATTAGGATTAGTAGAGTAGGTATAGTAGGTAATTTAGCAAAAGTGTAATATATATACTTTTGTAAGATACATAGATCAATAGACACATCTGAAATCGGTCTGTTTAAGAAACTTATGCCATTCTGAGACTAGGAGATATCAGATTAAGACACTAAATCTGCTATAAAAAGCATTGGTTGAAGGAACAACTAGTGAGTAGGTATACCCGCCTAGGTCTTGCACAGCCTAAAGTGAGAGAGTTAGTAACCAAATAGGTTCACCCTATTAGTTGGTCAAGTCAATTGGAGTGTTTAATCATAGGAGTTGGCATTTCCTTAGAACCTATCCAAACTGTTGATTTGAGACCCAACATATCCTTCAGGATCGAAATTGGGCCTTGAATCCCCCATAGCCATGCCATAATAATCCAATTTTGTTTGCAGCAAGCCATAACTCTTTGAACTTTTCACAATAAAATCTGAAAATACTAACAACCCAAGTATAATTGATTGTTTCCCATGGCTTGTCAGATGTTCTGTACTCACTATTGACAGTTGCCTCACAATTTCCAGACAAGCCACTCTGTTAGGGACTGTAAGTGGTAGTAAGCATGGTCTCCCTTTGAACCCGTATACCCTGACTTGTGTGCAGTCTGAAAAACAATACCAATCTCCCCAATTGTGTTCAATTGAGGGATCTTCAGCGAAATCTTTTGGTCTTAGGAATCTTTGAACCTCTGGTGCAAGGGCATGATCTCACGGGCATCCCAACAATCTATATAATGGCTTGACAAAGAACTCCTCAAAATGCCAATATTGATTATTCACATACCTCTGGTCCCATGAAGAAACCCATAGTTGCATTGGTTTTCTCATCCCAGCATTGTCATATGTCCTGACACATAACTCTTTTGGCCATAACCCTTCATCTTGGCCCACATACAATAGCATATGCATAAGTAAGGAATAATGCTTGAAATGAACATTGATGACATCCCCCTTTAACTTTTCTAACCCATGATTCAAAACCTCAACCAAATAAGCAGAAAAATCAAAGAAGCGGGGGTCCTTAGACTGCAAATCGGCACAAATGACCATGGCTGCAATATCCATCAAAGGATGGGCTTTTATCCCTAGCACTTGGGCAACACAGTAATAGGTATACTTGAAATATGGATGGAAAGAGTTGACATCATAGGGAGCTTTGTCATCCTGACCTAGTGGCACTAAGGACCCTGCATTTCTAGGTCTATGTATAGGGAGTCTCCACATTTTGTAAATGTGCTCTAGGTTAAAATATTCACTTGTTAACTTCTTGAGGTCAATCAATTCTTCAAATTCCCAATCCAACTCGAACACGGTGTCAATAACCTCCTATTTTATTGCAAGAATTGGCTCACCCATGTAGTGGCACTAAGGACCCTGCATGCCTTCATGAGCTCCACATTCACGAATACATTAGCCACAGCTAACCTTCCTAAGTTCAATCCCCATAAATTGTTGATAGGTTGAGGGGCAACTCTTCTGTTGTACCCATATATGAATAATTCATACCCTCTCAATTCTGTCCATATGTCTCCAAGATCCTCAAACCGGTCCTCGAGGCCTTCCTCATCAGCTCTAATCTTCTTGGACCTCAAACTGGATGATGGGCACTGGTCAATCAGGTCCTGGGCCAAAGAACGTCCTTCCCTTTTCTATCTTTTAGGTTTTTCTTCTGCAACAATAGGTTCTTTTCCCTTTCTGGTCTTATTAGTTTTAGATGATGATTCCATTTGAATTTTAAAAAACAGATCTGTGTGCAAACAACTTACTTGGAATTACTGAGCTTTATCTCTGAATTCGCCCAATTCCTGCTTTTAGTTCGTCGCCTGTGAATTCCTTAATGTTGTGTCATTTGATGTTGATCCACTACTTATGGCGTATTTAATCAGTTAGTAATGGTCGTTTTGGACAACGGTCACTCTGGCACACGTTCAAATTTAATGGCGATGTGACCTTTCATGGGATTTGTTTCTGATTTTCGCGGCAATCAATAATCATTTCGATGAGGATATGTCTTTCGATCATTTGTTTCTTTAGTCCATCGATCTCTTTGTTTCTATCAACATTACTTTTGTTTCGAATATTACTTTGATCAAGTATTTTTTCCCTTCATCGAAATACTGTATTCGGTCAGTATGGATGTCTCCTCATCGAAACATATCTGATATCCATCGGGTCTTATGTCGAAGAAAACTTGGGCTTCGGTGTCCTCCTTTATTTTTCCATCGAAATACTTCTTTCATCGATATCACTATGCCCCGTCGATGAATGAGTATATTATCTCACCGAAGCTTTTCTTTATTTTCCCTTATCGTTCTTCACCAATAAAGTTACATCAACAAAACCACGCATATCGAGAACATGCCTTTTAACCTCCTCGAAACCTATATCCTCATCGATATCTTTTATCGATGTAGCTTCCTTTTGTCTGATTGATATTATTCTTTCGATGAAAACGCTCCTTTCGGTGGGTCCTTTTTATGTTGCATTGATAGTATTATTTCCTTGAGAACTTTTCCCGTCTATGAAGACCCTCTCTTCTTTCTTCGATATCTTTTGTCGATGAAGTTATTATCTTCGGTGAGTCCTTTCTGGAATTCATCGGCGTTTCCTTCCTTCGATGGCTCTTTTATATCGATGAGACATCGCTGGGTCTCATCGATATCTTTTTATCAATGTAGCTTCCTTTTGTCTAATCAATATTATTCTTTTGATGGAAACGCATAATCGGTGATAATAATTATCTTTGGTGATAATAATTTTTTTTTTTTGATAAAAATTATCATCGTCGGAATTACGACAACTACCAAGCTTTTGACCAACGACTTCTTTGACCGTCGGCAGAGTCCATTGGTTGTCGAATTTCCGACGGGCATGGCATTGTCGACCAATCCGACACTGAGTTTTCGACAGTGGATTTCGTCGACACTCCAACGAAAATTCATCGCAAATCCGACAAACGGTCGTCGAAAATCAGCTCTGAATGTACTAGTGTGGCAATGAACCTTGGAAGGTGCTAATAAGAAACAATATTGAACGATCGGTTGTTAAAAAAGGCAAATCATGCAGGAATATACCCTATGTGATATTGTACTTGGGGAACATAACATGAAAGTGTTTGGTTGTAGTGTTTTTGCATCACTATGGAAGGCATGGTCACAGGTAAGGAGGTTACTACCCTATAAGGATGCACTAGGAAGTTCTTTGGCATATGTTGTTGTGGATAGATCTATTTGGTGGGGTGTGAATCTCAACAAACCCCTTCCTTTGACCCAAAGTTGTTCTGCTAAGATATGAAATGAGAAAGGTATATCCCTGATTAGTAATGTACTAATTGATAACCGGCTTGGCTCTTGGATTGAGATCAAATCCAATTATGAGATTTCGGCTTCACAAAAGAAAACTTATTCTCTCATAGGTAAGGCTACAGGGTGTTTCTTTCCTGGTAAAATCATGGATACTGACTCTTTCTTGAAGTAGCTTAAGTGGTTGGATGGCACCTCGTTTTTGGAAATCTCTACTAAGAAGATCTATATGATGTTAAAAGAGGATGACTCCATCTTCTCTAGAGTCAATCAAGGTTGGGGTTGTGAATGGCCTAAGTCCAGATGGCAGTTTGTTTTTGATTTTTTTTGGCATTCTCTCATTGAACCTAAGAAAGCATGTTTTAGATGGCTCTGCTTGCTTAGAAAACTTGTTGTTGGTTCCTTTTTGTCTGCTGAGGGTCTCATGTATGTTAAATGTGATGTGTGTGATATGCAAGAGTCCTTTGAGCATTTATGTTTTGAGTGTGAATATGCCCAGGGTGTGGTCTATTTTTCTTCGTCCTTCTATTGTTTGGAATCACAAAACCTGGCCTTTCTTGGAGTGAGGTCCTTGCCGACTTTGTAGAGTCATTTGATTTTAAGATGAACCGGTTTTGGTTTGTCCTGTCTTGTGAAGTGTTATGGTTTTTGTGGAAGGAAAGAAATGGAGAGGTCTTTCAAAACAAGAAGAGGAGACTTACTGAGTTTAACAATAAACTCACACACTTCTTTATCATGTCACAGGTTTCTGTTGTTATAGAGATATCTAAAGGCAGATTTATGACCCTGATTCGTGAGGGTGTCCTACAGATCTATAAGGAGGATATCCAGTATGTTCACTATTTCAGAAAGCATATGGACATGTTGCAGCCGAAGGAGATTGAGGCCTTGACCCAATACATGAGAAAACTCAAGCTTGAAGACTCGAATGGATAACAGTGATCAGGATGGTTCATTTTGCTACTTACTATACAGCCAATGGGGCATTTTTGTAATAATCTCTTATTTAATGATGCAGCATATGTAGTAGACACTTAGTGAACTCTAAGCTTCAGCCTATCTTGGGTATATATGTATAAAGGGCACTGTATAAAAGCATAAGTATAAAAACTGCAAAGTAGGTGTAAACAGGGATATGATACTATATTGTATATGGGTTGAACTATGAATATAAAAACCAAATTATTATTTTTTGTTTTTATCTTTAGAGGCATCCCAACGACCCAACCTAGTGTTCAATCCGCCTTACCTTGGTCTTACTTATTGCCATGTTGGCGTCAGGAAAACGATGAGGCAAAGAAGGGGGATTATATTTACTTTGTGCATTATTTTATTAACAATTCATAATTTTATTTTTTTTGTGTTTACCTCTAAAAGCATATCCACACGACTCAGCCTAGTGTCCAATCCGTCTTACCTTGGTCTTACTTATTGTCAAGTTGGGGTCAGAAAGGCGATGAGGTGAAGAAGGGAGCTTATGTTTACTTTGTGCATTATTTTATTAACAAATCATTATTTTTATTTTTATTTTTTATCTCTAATGACATCCCACAGCTTAGCGCAGTGTCCAATCTGCCTTACCTTGGCCTTATTTACTGTCAAGTTGGGGTCAAGAAGGCGTGAAGCGAAGAAGGTGGCTTATATTTTATGAACAATTCATTTTTTTAATTTTTTTTTACCTCTAGAGGCATCCCACAACCTAGCTCACTGTTCAATCTAACTTACCTTGGTCTTACTTATTGTCAAGTTGGTGTCATGAAGGCGCTCAGGCGAAGAAATGGGTCTTTTGTTTACTTCATGCTTTATTTTATTAACATTATTAATTTTTTCTTTTGTTTTTACCTCTAGAGTCATCCCCACGACCCAAAATAGTGTCCAATCCGCCTAACCTTGGTTTTACTTATTGTCAAGTTGAGGTCAAAAATACGCTGAGGCAAAAAAGGCGTCGAGGCAAAGAAGGGGAGATTATATTTATTTTGTGCATTATTTTATTAAAAATTCATTAATTTTTTATTTATTTTTTACCTCGATCGAATCGAGTGTCCAATCCGCCTTACCTTGGTCTTACTTATTGCCAAGTTGGGGTCAGGAAGACACTCAGACAAAAAAAGGGGCTTACGTTTACTATGCATTATTTTATTAACAAATCATTTTTTATTTTTTTCGCTAAAACTACATCCCACAATGCAGCCCAATATTCAATCCGCCTTACCTTGGTCTTACTTATTGCCAACTTAGGGTCAAAAAAGTTCTTAGGCAAATAAGAGGGATTATATTTACTTTGTGCATTATTTTGTTAACAATTCATAATTAATTTTTTTTGTTTTTACCTCTAGAAGCATATCCACACGATGCAGCACAGTGTCCAATCCGCCTTACCTTGGTCTTACTTATTGCCAAGTTGGGGTCAAGAAGGCGCTAAGGCGAAAAAATGGATTATGTTTACTTTCTGCATTATTTTATTAACAATTCATTAATTTTTATTTTTATTTTTAACCTCTAACAACATCCCACAACTCAGCCCAGTGTCCAATTCATTTTACCTTAGTCTTACTTATTGCCAAGTTGGGGTCAAGAATGGTTCAGGTCCTTGCATCTTTTACTTGAACATTTGGAGGAATGATTTTATCTCCCTAGCTCTCAACTGCCTACTTTGTCAAAGGTTGCGACCTCTAGTGGAAGTTGTGAGAGTTGATATATCGTTCTGTCATCTTAGCTTTTTGGAATAGTTGTCGTTGTTTTCTGAATCATTTTGTATCTAGTTATTTTTGTACTTTGGCTTGGACCTCCTAGCCCTTCGAATAGATGTAACTTTATCTGTTAATAATATATATAGTGACTGATTTTTCATTAATAAAAATAATTATAGTCAGCGTACAAAGAACTTTTGCTACACTTAAGATTTTGAGGGGGGGAGGATTTTTAACTATATAAGAGTATATTATAAATCTAAAGTGAATTGCATTCATAATTTAACTATATTAGTAAATGATATTTTTATAATACTCTTTAAAATAATCTAATATGAATTGCATTCGTAATTTTTTATTTTGTTACCTCTAAAAGTATCATCACGATCGAGCCCAATGTCCAATCCGCCTTACCTTAGTCTTACTTATTGTTAAGTTGGAGGTAGGAAGACGTTGTGGTGAAAAACAAGGTTTTATGTTTACTTTGTGTATTATTTTATTAACAGTTAATAATTATTATTTTTCGTTTTTACCTTTAGAGGCATCTGCACGACCCAACCTAGTGTCCAATCCGCCTTACCTTGGTCTTACTTATTGTCAAGTTGGAGTCAGAAAGACGATGAAGCAAAAAAAGGGGATTATATTTACTTTGTGCATTATTTTATTAACAATTCATAATTTTGTTTTTTTTGTTTTTATTTGTAAAAGCATTTCCACACGACCCAGCCTAGTGTCCAATCCGACTTACCTTGGTCTTACTTATTGCCAAGTTGGGGTCAAAGAGGCGATGAGGTGAAGAAAGTAGCTTATGTTTACTTTATGCATTATTTTATTAACAAATCATTATTTTTTTTATTTTTTTTTACCTCTAACGACATCCTCGATCTTATTTATTGTCAAGTTGGGATCAGAAAGGCGTGAGGCAAAGAAGGTGGCTTATGTTTATTTTGTGTGTTATTTTATGAACAATTCATTCTTTTTAAAAAAAATTTACCTCTAGAGGCATCTCACGACCTAGCCCAGTGTTCAATTCGCCTTACCTTGGTCTTACTTATTGTCTAGTTGGGGTCAGGAAGGTGCTGAGGTGAAAAAAGGGGGCTTTTGTTTACTTCGTGCATTATTTTATTAACAATTATTAAATTTATTTTTATTTTTACCTCCAGAGTCATCCCCATGACCTAACATAGTGTCCAATCCGCCTTACTTCAGTTTTACTTATAGTCAAGTTGGGGTCAAAAATGCGCTGAGGCGAAAAATGGGACTTTATATTTACTTTGTGCATTATTTTATTAACAATTCATAATTTTATTTGTGTTATCGCTAAAGACATCCCCACCACCCAGACTACTGTCGAATCCGCCTTAACTTGGTCTTACTTATTGCCAACGTGGGGTCAGAAAGGTGTTTAGGCAAAGAAGGGGAGATTATATTTATTTTGTGCATTATTTTATTAACAATTCATTAAAAAAAAATTTATTTTTTACCTCGATCGAATCAAGTGTCCAATCCACCTTACCTTTGTCTTATTTATTGCTAAAACTACATCCCACAACGCAGCCCAATGTTCAATCCATTTTACCTTGGTCTTACTTGTTGTCAAGTTGGGGTCAAAAAAGTAATGAGGCAAATGAGCGAGATTATATTTACTTTGTGCATTATTTTGTTAACAATTCATAATTAATTATTTTTGTTTTTACCTCTAGAAACATATCCACACGAAGCAACACAGTGTCCAATCTGCCTTACCGTGGTCTTACATATTGCCAAATTGGGGTCAAGAAGGCGTTGAGGCGAAAAAAATAAATTATGTTTACTTTTTGCATTATTTTATTAACAATTCATTAATTTTTATTTTTATTTTTAACCTCTAACGACATCCGCAACTCAGCCAAGTGTCAAATTCGCCTTACCTTAGTCTTACTTATTGACAAGTTGGGGTCAAGAATGGTTCAGGTCCTTGCATCTTTTACTCGAACATTTCGAGGAACTATTTTATCTCCTTAGCTCTCAACTGCCTACTTTGTCAAAGGTTGCTACCTCTAGTAGAAGTTGTGAGAGTTGATATATCATTTCCTTATCTTGGCTTTTTGGAGTAGTTGTTGCTATCTTTTGGATCATTTTGAATCTAGTTATTTTTGTACTTTGGCTTGGATCTCCTAGCCCTTCGAATAGATGTAACTTTTTCTTTTAGTAATATATATAGTGACTGATTTTTCATTAATAAAAATAATTCTACTCAGCGTACAAAGAACTTTTGCTACACATAAAGATTTTGAGGGGAGGAGAATTTTTAACTATATAAGAGTATAATATAAATCTAAAATGAATTGCATTCATAATTTAACTATATTAGTAAATGATATTTTTATAATATACTCTTTAAAATAATCTAATGTCAATTGCATTCATAATTTTTTTTTTGCTACCTCTAAAAGTATCCTCAGGATCAAGTCCAATGTCCAATCCGCCTTACCTTAATCTTACTTATTGTTAAGTTGGGGGTAGGAAGACGTGGCGAAAAAAAGCGTTTTATGTTTACTTTGTGTATTATTTTATTAACAATTCATAATTATTATTTTTTGTTTTTACCTTTAGAGGCATCTCCACGACCCAACCTAATGTCCAATCCGCCTTACCTTGGTCTTACTTATTGTCAAGTTGGGGTCAAGAAGACAATGAGGCAAAGAAGGGGGCTTATATTTACTTTGTGCATTATTTTATTAACAATTTATAATTTTATTTTTTTTGTTTTTACTTCTAAAAGCATATCCACACGACCCGGCCCAGTGTCCAATCTACCTTATCTTGGTGTTACTTATTGCCAAGTTGGGGTCAGAAAGACGATGAGGTGAAGAAGGAAGTTTATGTTTAATTTATGCATTATTTTATTAACAGATCATTATTTTTTTATTTTATTTTTACCTCTAACGACATCCCACAGCTTAGCCTAGTGTCCAATCTGCCTTACCTCGATTTATTTATTGTTAAGTTGGGGTCAAAAAGGCCCGAGGCAAAGAAGGTGGCTTATGTTTATTTTGTGCGTTATTTTATGAACAATTCATTTTTTTAAAATTTTTTTTACCTCCAGAGGAATCCCATGACTTAGCGCAGTGTTCAATCTGTTTTACCTTGGTCTTACCTATTGTCAAATTGGGGTGAAGAAGGTGCTGAGCCAAAAAAATGGGGCTTTTGTTTACTTCGTGCATTATTTTATTAACAATTATTAATTTTCTTTTGTTTTTACCTCCAGAGTCATCCCCACAACCTTACGTAGTGTCCAATCCGCCTTACCTCGGTTTTACTTATTGTCAAGTTGGGGTCAAAAATGCGTTGAAGCGAAAAAGGGGACTTTATATTTATTATTGTCAAGTTGGGGTCAAAATAATCTAATGTGAATTGCATTCATAATTATTTTTTTCGTTACCTCTAAAAGTATCCTCACAATCGAGTCCAATATCCAATTCGCCTTACCTAAGTCTTACTTATTGTTAAGTTGGGGATAGGAAGATGTCGTGGCGAAAAAAAAGGTTTTATGTTTACTTTGTGTATTATTTTATTAACAATTCATAATTATTATTTTTTGTTTTTACCTTTAGAGGCATCCCCACGACCCAACCTAGTGTCCAATCCACCTTACCTTGGTCTTACTTATTGTCAAGTTGGGGTCAAGAAGACGATGAGGCAAAGAAGGGGGATTATATTTACTTTGTGCATTATTTTATTAACAATTCATAATTTTATTTTATTTTGTTTTTACTTGTAAAAGCATTTCCACACGACCCAGCCCAGTGTCCAATCCGCCTTACCTTGGTCTTACTTATTGTCAAGTTGAGGTCAGAAACGCAATGAGGTGAAGAAAGTAGCTTATATTTACGTTATGCATTATTTTATTAACAAATCATTATTTTTTTATTTTATTTTTACCTCAAACGACATCCCACAGCTCAGCCTAGTGTCAAATTCGTCTTACCTCGGTCTTATTTATTGTCAAGTTGGAGTCAGAAAGGCGTGAGGCGAAGAAGTTGGCTTATGTTTATTTTGTGCGCTATTTTATGAACAATTCATTCTTTTTAAATTTTTTTAACCTCTAGAGGCATCTCACGACTTAGCCCAGTGTTCAATCCGCTTTACCTTGGTCTTACTTATTGTCTAGTTGGGGTCAGGAAGGTGCTGAGGCGAAAAAAGAGGGCTTTTGTTTACTTCGTGCATTATTTTATTAACAATTATTAATTTTCTTTTATTTTTACCTCTAGAGTCATCCCCACGACCTAATGTAGTGTCCAATCCGCCTTACCTCAGTTTTACTTATTGTCAAGTTGGGGTCAAAAATGCGCTGAGCTGAAAAAGGAGACTTTATATTTACTTTGTGCATTATTTTATTAAAAATTCATAATTATTTTTTTTGTTATCGCTAAAGACATCTCCACCACCCAGACTAGTGTTGAATCCGCCTTAACTTGGTCTTACTTGTTGCCAACTTGGGGTCAAAAAGGCGCTCAGCTAAATAAGGGGAGATTATATTTATTTTGTGCATTATTTTATTAACAATTTATTAATTTTTTATTTATTTTTTACCTCTATCGAATCGAGCGTCCAATCCGCCTTACCTTCGTCTTACTTATTGTTAAGTTGGGGTCAGGAAGACACTCAGACGAAAAAAGGGGCTTATGTTTATTGTGCATTATTTTATTAACAATTCATTTTTTATTTTTTTCGCTAAAACTACATCCCACAACGCATCCCAATGTCCAATCCATCTTACCTTGGTCTTACTTATTGTCAAGTTGGAGTCAAAATAATCTAATGTGAATTGCATTCATAATTATTTTTTTGGTTACCTCTAAAAGTATCATCACAATCGAGTCTAATGTCCAATCCGTCTTACCTTAGTCTTATTGTTAAGTTGGGGGTAGGAAGAAGTCGTGGCGAAAAACAAGGTTTTATGTTTACTTTGTGTATTATTTTATTAACAATTCATAATTATTATTTTTTATTTTTACCTTTAGAGGCATCCCCACGACCCAACCTAGTGTCCAATCCGCCTTACCTTGGTCTTACTTATTGCCAAGTTGGGGTCAAGAAGACGATGAGGCAAAGAAGGGGGATTATATTTACTTTGTGCATTATTTTATTAACAATTCATTATTTTATTTTATTTTGTTTTACTTCTAAAAGCATATCCACACAACCCAGCCCAGTGTCCAATCTACCTTACCTTGGTCTTACTTATTGTCAAGTTGAGGTCAGGAAGACGATGAAGCAAAGAAGGGGGATTATATTTACATTGTGCATTATTTTATTAACAATTCATAATTTTATTTTATTTTGTTTTACTTCTAAAAGCATATCCACACGACCCAACCCAGTGTCCAATTCGCCTTACCTTGGTCTTACTTATTGCCAAGTTGGAGTTGGAAATGCGATGAGGTGAAGAAAGTAGCTTATGTTTACTTTATTCATTATTTTATTAACAAATCATTATTTTTTTATTTTTTTTTTTGCCTTTAACGACATCCCACAGCTCAACCTAGTGTCCAATCTGCCTTACCTCGATCTGATTTATTATCAAGTTGAGGTCAGAAAGGCGTGAGGCGAAGAAGGTGGTTTATGTTTGTTTTGGGGGTTATTTTATGAACAATTCATTTTTTTAATTTTTTTTTTACCTCTAGAGGCAACCCACGACCTAGCTCAGTGTTCAATCCACCTTACCTTGGTCTTACTTATTGTCAAGTTGGGCTTCGAAAGGTGTTGTGCCGAAAAAATGGGGGCTTTTGTTTACTCTGTGCATTATTTTATTAACAATTATTAATTTTCTTTTGTTTTTACCTCTAGAGTCATCTCGACGACCTAACGTAGCGTCCAATCCGCCTTACCTCGGTTTTACTTATTGTCAAGTTAGGGTCAAAAATGCGCTGAGGCTAAAAAGAGGATTTTATATTTACTTTGTGTATTATTTTATTAACAGTTCATGATTATTATTTTTGTTATCGCTAAAGACATCTCCACCACCTAGACTAGTGTCGAATTCGCCTTAACTTGGTCTTACTTATTACCAGCTTGGGGTCAGAAAGGCGCTGAGCGAAAGAAAAGGGAGATTATGTTTACTTCCTACATTATTTTATTAACAATTCATTAATTATTATTTTTATTTTTAACCTCTAACAACATCCCACAACTCAGCACAGTGTCTGATTCGTCTTACCTTGGTCTTACTTATTGTCAAGTTGGTGTGAGGAATGGTTCAGGTCCTCGCATCTTTTACCTGAACATTTGGATGAACGATTTTATCTCCCTAGCTCTCAACTACCTACTTTGTCAAAGGTTGCGACCTCTAGTGGAAGTTGTGAGAGTTGATATATCGTTTCCTCATCTTGGCTTTTTGGAGAAGTTGTGGTTGTTTTTCGGATCATTTTGTATCTAGTTATTTTTGTACTTTGGCTTGGACCTCCTAGCCCTTCGAATGGATGTAACTTTTTCTTTTAGTAATATATATAGTGACTGATTTTTCATTAATAAAAATAATTTTAGTCAGCGTACAAAGAACTTTTGCTACACTTGAGATTTTGAGGGGAGGAAGATTTTTAACTATATAAGAGTATATTATAAATCTAAAGTGAATTGCATTCATAATTTAACTATATTAGTAAATGATATTTTTATAATATCGTCTTTAAAATAATCTAATGTGAATTGCATTCTTAATTATTTTTTTGGTTACCTCTAAAAGTATCCTCACGATCGAGTTCAATGTCCAATCTGCCTTACCTTAGTCTTAATTATTGTTTAGTTGCGGGTAGGAAGACGTTGTGGCGAAAAACAGGGTTTTATGTTTACTTTGTGTATTTTTTTGTTAACAATTCATAATTATTATTTTTTGTTTTTACCTTTAGAGGCATCCCCACGACCCAACCTAGTGTCCAATCCGCCTTACCTTGGTCTTACTTATTGCCAAGTTGGGGTCAAGAAGACGATGAGGCAAAGAAGGGAGATTATATTTACTTTGTGCATTATTTTATTAACAATTCATAATTTTATTTTATTTTGTTTTACTTCTAAAAGCATATCCACACGACCTAGCCCAGTGTCCAATCCGTCTTACCTTGGTCTTACTTATTGCCAAGTTGGGGTCAAGAAAACGATGAGGCAAAGAACGGGGATTATATTTACTTTGTGCATTATTTTATTAACAATTCATAATTTTATTTTATTTTATTTTGTTTTACTTCTAAAAGCATATCCACACGACCCAGCCAAGTGTTCAATCCGGCTTACCTTGGTCTTACTTATTGTCAAGTTGGGATTGGAAAGTCGATGAGGTGAAGAAATTAGCTTATGTTTACTTTATTCATTATTTTATTAACAAATCATTATTTTTTTATTTTATTTTTATCTTTAACGACATCTCATAGCTCAACCTAGTGTCCAATCCGCCTTACCTCGATCTTATTTATTATCAAGTTGGGGTCAAAAAGGCATGAGGCGAAGAAGGTGGCTTATGTTTATTTTGTGCGTCATTTTATGAACAATTCATTTTTTCAATTTTTTTTTACCTCTAGAGACAACCCACGACCTAGCTCAGTGTTCAATCTGCCTTACCTTGGTCTTACTTATTGTCAAGTTGGGCTTAGGAAGGCGTTGAGCCAAAAAAAGGGGGGCTTTTGTTTACTTCATGCATTATTTTATTAACAATTATTAAATTTCTTTTGTTTTTACCTCTAAAGTCATCCCGACGACCTAACGTAGTGTCCAATCCACCTTACCTCGGTTTTACTTGTTGTCAAGTTAGGGTCAAAAATGCACTAAGGCTAAAAAGAGGATTTTATATTTACTTTGTGCATTATTTTATTAACAGTTCATAATTATTTTTTTTGTTATCACTAAAGACATCCCCACCACTCAGACTAGTGTCGAATCCACCTTAACTTAGTCTTACTTATTGCTAACTTGGGGTCAGAAAGGCGCTGAGGCAAAAAAAGGGAGATTATATTTATTTTGTGCATTATTTTATTAACAATTCATTAATTTTTTAATTTATTTTTTACCTCGATCGAATCGAGTGTCCAATCTGCCTTACCTTTGTCTTACTTATTGCCAAGTTGGGGTCAGGAAGACACTCAAACGAAAAAAAGGGCGTATGTTTATTGTGCATTATTTTATTAACAAATCATTTTTATTTTTTTTCTCTAAAACTACATCCCACAACACAACCCAATGTTCAATCCGTCTTACCTTGGTCTTACTTACTACCAAGTTGGGGTCAAAAAAGTTCTAAAGCAAATAAGGGGGATTATATTTACTTTATTTATTATTTTGTTAACAATTAATAATTAATTTTTTTTATTTTTACCTCTAGAAGAATATCCACACGACGCAGCATAGTGTCTAATCCACCTTACCTTAGTCTTATTTATTGTCAAATTGGGGTCAAGAAGGCGCTGAGGCGAAAAAAATGGATTATGTTTACTTTCTACATTAATTTATTAACAATTCATTAAGTGGAAGTTGTGAGAGTTGATATATCATTTTCTCATCTTGGTTTCTTGAAGTAGTTGTGGTGGTTTTTTGGATCATTTTGTATCTAGTTATTTGTGTACTTTGGCTTGGACCTCCTAGCCCTTCGAATAGATGTAAATTTTTCTTTTAGTAATATATATAGTGACTGATTTTTCATTAATAAAAATAATTCTACTCAGCATACAAAAAACTTTTGCTACACTTAATGTAGTACCCCTGCTCTAATCAATTTCTAATCTCGGTTTAATCTTGGTTAGTTTATCATAATATAATGATTATAGTCAGATGTGTTGATTTAGTGCATATCTGTTAATGTGGTTTTCGCACCAGTTGTATGCAAGTTGTTTAGTGTTCCTATTTCGTGGTATTAAAATCGGGCTAACACTTTCATTAAGTTTATATATGTATGCATGTATGACTCTTGGTTGCATGAGATTTCAGGTACAACACCGCATGAGTACAAAGCTCGTCTTCACCTGGATTTGCAGGTTTGAGTGTACCTCTTTAATCCTTAGAGTTGGATTAGGTGGTCGTAAGACCCTAGTTTGACCATAGTCGTGCTCAAGTGAGCACCGTCAATCGCCGTCGGTATTCCCTTTTGGTTGGGTTTGTGAGTCGTCAGTTTGGTTGACCTTCTTGGTTTGCGTGTTTGGTGTGTATGGTTAAATTGAGTAATTAGTCCTTAGTACTTAATTCGATTAAATATGTGTTTGCGCATTAAAGATTAATGGACTAAATTAAACAGGGTTTCCTTATGTGTTTAATCGCTATTTGAATTGCTCGAGTCAGTTTGGTAGCAAATTCAAGTAAATGGTTAATTTTAAATATTAAATATATTCTGTATATGCTGTTGAAAAAGAAAGTTTCGAATTTAATTGCAATAGAATTAATTGTATTCTGTTGGCTTTTTAAATTAGAAAGGTTAATTTCAGTTAATTGAAGAAATCAATTTTAGATTGAAAATCAAGTGAATATATTGATATAGTTGGAAAATAAAGATTTTTGTGATTTATTTTAAATAAAAAATTTAAATCCAAAAATGAGATTTTTGGTCAAACTTTTCCATATAACCTAGACTTGTGGAAAATATTGGGGATTGAATTTTTTGGAGAAAAATATATTTTTGGAAAATATTTTGGATGAAAGATTTGGGGATTTTGGAAGGAGAAAGATTTCTTGAGCTGCAGGTTGGGGCTCTTCATCAGATCTTTTCTAGGAATGCTTATTGAAGTAGGAATTCTGGTTATCAATTAGTTATTGTTTAAATTTTAAAAAACAATGGACATTGGATGTTCTTCATGCTATTTGGTTTTAAATTCTCCATTGTTTTTCTCAAGACTTAGAATTATTGTGGAAATAAGTTAAAGATTGGCTTATTGTTGGATCTTTGTGTGAGAAATGAGTTCTATTATGCCCAAAAAGATTATTTATTTGGTGGGTTATTCCAACAAATCCTTTCAATTTTGAAAACCTCTCATATTCTGGAAATTATTCCCAATCTATTCTTAGGAAATTTCTGAGTATTGTTTTTAAAAAAAAAGATTATTTTAAAGTCTCTGGGAGACTGTATTTTTTTACTGTGTGTTTTGACAGTAAATATTTTTTTTTTTTTAAATATAAAACCTATGTTACTGGAAATTGGGACTGTTTATTTTATTTTTAACTATGTTTATACACAGCAATTAATTTTAGAAAGAAAAAATAAATAAACAAATAAAATTTGAAATGTGAAACCCCAACCACGTGGGAGAGTTCCCCACCACGTGGAGGGGTGCTACATGTCCCTTTGGGCAGTAGCGCTTCCCATGGGGGCTGCATGCTCCCATTGGGAAGCAGCGCTTCCCCAAGGGGAAGCATGAGCTCCCAAGGGGGGGCCCACGTGGGGGTCCACATGGGTACCCTCCCCCATATAAATGTTTTTTTTTTTAGTTTATAAAGGAACATTTTTTTTAATGTATTTTTTTAATCAAAAAAATATATATATAATATTTTAATATTATTTAATATTAATTTTTAATTAAGTTTTTAATTATGATTAATGTGGCATAAATTATAATTTATGATTAATTTGATATTAATTAATTGTATAATGGAATATATACGTTAATTAATATTCAGATTTCATTTTATGATTAACGCACTTTTTCTAATTAAATTCTAGAATTCCTAATTTCGCAATTAAATATTAATTGGTTATATTTTATTAATCTTGGATTAATAAATATATATACCTTAATTAATAGTTATTTTGGGTATTTGTCTAATTGAGGAAGTATTGTTTTAAAAAAAAAATAGAATATTATTTTATTGGAAAATTGTTGAAATAAGATATATTTACTAATTGATTATTTTAAATAATATTTTATTCAAGAACATATCATATGAGTAATTGAGAAGTAAATGAAATATTTTATCATTCGATATTTTGATCATTTAAACGATATACTATTGGAAATTAATAATGTATTGTTTGGAATGTTGGTGAGTTAATGGTATTTTCAATTTGTAAAATAAATGGTATAGTTCTAATTTTCCTCTGTTTTGAGACATAGGCGAATGGACCATTGAGATTGTGGTATTGTACTCACCTGGTAACGTTGATTTTTCTGTCAATGTTTTTTGAAAACTTAGATCAATTAGAGAATTGGATCAACTTTTATGTTTAAATCAATATGGGAAAATATTGTCTTTTCCGGTTATTGTCTATGCAAGTTTAATTTCTGTATTCACTTTTGCTTAAGTAATGGCAAGTTTTGATTTGTTCGATTGGACCTTGTCGTATGGATTGATTTGGGTACCTGTTTCAGTTCTTGGTTTCGAGTTTGACTATTGTTTTGTGGTAGTGTCGTAATTGGTCATATCCTTTGTGTGGGTGTCGAATGATGATTCATGGTTGACCATAGTTGGTCAGGTCTCTAGTTAGAGTACCGTCAGTAAGTGTACCTCTTTTGAGTCGTGTTTAACCAGATGGTTGTTCCCTCCTTTTGAACTACGTTTGCTTGACCATGTGTGTTCATTGGTTTATGAGGTTGCTTGGGTATAGTCTAGTGTCGTAAGGGAGAGTGGCTTTCGATTGGGGGTCGCGCCCAAAGTGGCTGCTGAGTAACCCATCGAAAGTGAGTCTAATAAGTGATAACCTAACAGTAGATTAGAATGTTGATCTCTAAGTAAAATAATTGTGTCTCACACATGGGACGAGTGCTAACACAGACTCGACATGTTGTGAGAAGACCTGAAATGGCAAACCATCATCCTTGTCTTCACGAAAGGATGTGTGGGTCCACATGAGGCTTGGATGGGCCGGAGGTACGGATTAGGTTGCCAGGGTAACCCAGTGTATGGGGCCGGAACCTATGAAGACCAGCCATGGTAACCATACCAGGTTGTGTGATGACACTTGTCCCTACGTTCGCTAGTGTGTTGTCGTATTGTCCTGTTAGGAGCACATTTGTGGGTCGTCCTATTGTCTATGCCCTTGTGAGTATCGGGTTTCATGTTAGACCTTGGGAGGTGATGACTCAGTTTTGTGGATGTCCTAATGGACCTTTGTATTAGCTTCGATTTTGTTCAGCTGGAACATTTCCTTTTCAAGGATCGTTTATATCTTAATTGACCGATGTGGTCATTTGTATATTGATTATGTTTCGCCTTGACGGCAGAATTGTAAATTATGAGAACCTCATGTATTCTTAACTTTATTAATTATCAAAGGGGTCTTGCAGTTGAGCAGACCCGGAGATGTAGCCCTTTAGGGGTGAACTCCGAGATCATTTTGGTGTTATGTGATGTTATTCTCTTATGTTTCCCTTATTCAACTTTATCATGTATGAATAGCTTGTCTTAGAATGTATAAGTGGATAAGATGGAACTAACTTTAAATGCTTATATGCAGTCCTTTCTTGAATGCAGTAAATGGGAATATGAAAGAATGTAGCTTAGGATAATGGATTTTATTCGGTTGTTGTTAAGGAAATTAAGTATGCATGGAAAAATCTCATATGTTTATAATGAAATTCTAGTGTGTTAGAATATTAGATGCATGGCTTATATTTAATGAAAAGTATGAATGATGGTTATGAATAAATCTTAATGGATGAACCTTATCCTGTGAATTATATTTCCATCTTTTGAAAAAAATTGTCCTTGTATAAGAATCATCTCATTATAAGATAATAAGCTTATTGGATTTAATTTTGTGAGTTAAGTTAAATGTGTAATTAAGTAATCTCATTGGGAAACTCTTTAGGTGTTAGTTGATGTCTTCCGCTATGTAATCTGAATCTTTGATATCTCATTGTATCTTAATGTTATGTTTATCTTAAAAAAAAATTATTGCACTCTATTCTTGTGTTATGGCTTAATCCCTTCGGGGTTTCCTAGCGGGGCATTACACTTAAGATTTTGAGGGGAGGAGGATTTTTAACTATATAAAGGTAAATTATAAATCTAAAGTGAATTGCATTCATAATTTAACTATATTAGTAAATGATATTTTTATAATATATTTTCTTTAAAATAATCTAATGTGAATTGCATTCATAATTATTATTTTTTGTTACCTTTAAAAGTATCCTCACGATCAAGTCCAATGTCCAATCCTCCTTACCTTAGTCTTATTTATTGTTAAGTTGGGGGTAGGAAGACGTTGTGGCGAAAAATAGGGTTTTATGTTTACTTTGTGTATTATTTTATTAACAATTCATAATTAATATTTTTTGTTTTTGCCTTAAGAGGCATCCCCACGACCCAACCTAGTGTCCAATCTGCCTTACCTTAGTCTTACTTATTGCCAAGTTAGGGTCAGGAAGACGATGAAGCAAAGAAGAGGGATTATATTTACTTTGTGCATTATTTTATTAACAATTCATAATTTTATTTTTTTTGTTTTTATTTGTAAAAGCATTTTCACACGACCCAGCCCAGTGTCCAATCCGCCTTACCTTGGTCTTACTTATTGCCAAGTTGGGGTTGGAAAGGCGATGAGGTGAAGAAAGTAGCTTATGTTTACGTTATGCATTATTTTATTAACAAATCATTATTTTTTTATTTTGTTTTTACCTCAAACGACATCCCACAGCTGAGCCTAGTGTTCAATCCGTCTTACCTCGATTTTATTTATTGTCAAGTTGGGGTCAGAAAGGCGTGAAGCGAAGGTGCCATATGTTTATTTTGTGGGTTATTTTATGAACAATTCATTCTTTTTTAAAAAAAATTACCTCTAGAGGCATCCCACGACAAAGCCAAGTGTTCAATTTTTTTTACCTTGGTCTTACTTATTGTCAAGTTGGGCTCACGAAGGCACTGGGGTGAAAAAAGGGGGCTTTTGTTTACTTAGTGCATTATTTTATTAACAATTATTAATTTTCTTTTGTTTTTACCTCTAGAGTCATCCCCACGACCTAACGTAGTGTCCAATCTGCATTACCTCGGTTTTACTTATTGTTTAGTTGGGGTCAAAAATGCGCTGAGGCGAAAAAAGGGATTTTATATTTACTTTGAGCATTATTTTATTAACAATTTATAATTATTATTTTTTTTATCACTAAAAACATCCCCACCACCCAGACTAGTGTTGAATCCGCCTTAACTTGGTCTTACTAGTTGCCAACTTGGGATCAGAAAGGCGCTAAGGCAAAGAAGGTGAGATTATATTTATTTTGTGCATTATTTTATTAACAAATCATTAATTTTTTATTTATTTTTTACCTCGATCGAATCGAGTGTCCAATCCGCCTTACCTTCGTCTTACTTATTGCTAAGTTGGGGTCAAGAAGACATTCAGACGAAAAAAGGGGCTTATGTTTATCGTGCATTATTTTATTAACAAATCATTTTTTATTTTTTTCGCTAAACTACATCCCACAATGCATCCCAATGTCCAATCCGTCTTACCTTGGTCTTACTTATTACCAAGTTGGGGTCAAAATAATCTAATGTGAATTGCATTCATAATTAATTTTTTGGTTACCTCTAAAAGTATCCTCACAATCGAGTCCAATGTCCAATACGCCTTACCTTAGTCTTACTTATTGTTAAGTTGGGGGTAGGAAGATGTTGTGGCGAAAAACAGGGTTTTATGTTTACTTTGTGTATTATTTTATTAACAATTCATAATTATTATTTTTTGTTTTTACCTTTAGAGGCATCCCCACGACCCAACCTAGTGTCCAATCCACCTTACCTTTGTTTTACTTATTGCCAAGTTGGGGTCAGAAAGACGATGAGGCAAAGAAGGAGGATTATATTTACTTTGTGCATTATTTTATTAACAATTCATAGTTTTATTTTATTTTGTTTTACGTCTAAAAGCATATCCACACAACCCAGCCCAGTGTCCAATCCGCCTTACCTTGGTCTTACTTATTGTCAAGTTGGGGTCAGGAAGACGATGAGGCAAACAAGGGGGATTATATTTATTTTGTGCATTATTTTATTAACAATTCATAATTTTATTTTATTTTGTTTTACTTTATAAAAGCATATCCACACAACCCAGCCCAGTGTCGAATCCACCTTACCTTGGTCTTACTTATTGTCAAATTGGGGTTGGAAATGCAATGAGGTGAAGAAAGTAGCTTATGTTTACTTTATTCATTATTTTATTAACAAATCATTAATTTTTTATTTTATTTTTGCCTTTAACGACATCTCACAGCTCAACCTAATGACCAATCTGTTTTACCTCGATCTTATTTATTATCAAGTTGGGGTCAGAAAGGCTTGAGGCGAAGAAGGTGGCTTATGTTTATTTTGTGCGTTATTTTATGAACAATTCATTTTTTTAATTTTTTTTACCACTAGAGGCAACCCCACAGCATAGCTCAGTGTTCAATCCGCCTTACCTTGGTCTTATTTATTGTCAAGTTGGGCTTAGGAAGGCGCTAAGCCAAAAAAAAGGGGGCTTTTGTTTACTTCATGCATTATTTTATTAACAATTATTAATTTTCTTTTGTTTTTACCTCTAGAGTCATCTCGACGACCTAACGTAGTGTCCAATCCGTCTTACCTCGGTTTTACTTATTGTCAAGTTAGAGTCAAAAATGTGTTGAGGCTAAAAAGAAGATTTTATATTTACTTTGTGCATTATTTTATTAACAGTTCATAATTATTATTTTTGTTATCACTAAAGACATCCCCACCACCCAGACTAGTGTCGAATCCACCTTAATTTGGTCTTACTTATTGCCAACTTGAGGTCAGGAAGGCGTTGAGGCAAAGAAAGGGAGATTATGTTTACTTTCTGCATTATTTTATTAACAATTCATTAATTTTATTTTTATTTTTAACCTCTAACGACATCCCACAACTCAGCCCAGTGTCTGATTCGTCTTACCTTGGTCTTACTTATTGCCAAGTTGGTGTGAGGAATGGTTCAGGTCTTTGCATCGTTTACTCGAACATTTGGATGAACGATTTTATCTCCCTACCTCTCAACTGCCTACTTTGTCAAAGGTTGCGACCTCTAGTAAAAGTTGTGAGAGTTGATATATTGTTTCCTCATCTTGACTTTTTTAAGTAGTTGTGGTTGTTTTTCAGATCATTTTGTATCTAGTTATTTTTGTACTTTGGCTTGGACCTCTTGGCTCTTCGAATAGATGTAACTTTTTCTTTTAGTAATATATATAGTGACTAATTTTTCATTAATAAAAATAATTTTAGTCAGCGTACAAAGAACTTTTGCTACACTTGAGATTTTGAGGGGAGGAAGATTTTTAACTATATAAGAGTATATTATAAATCTAAAGTGAATTGCATTCATAATTTAACTATATTAGTAAATGATATTTTTATAATATACACTTTAAAATAATCTAATCTGAATTGCATTCATAATTTTTTTTTTGTTACTTCTAAAAGTATCCTCACGATCGAATCCAATGTCCAATCTGTCTCACCTTAGTCTTACTTATTGTTAAGTTGAGGTTAGGAAGACGTTGTGGCGAAAAATAGGGTTTTATGTTTACTTTGTGTATTATTTTATTAACAATTCATAATTATTATTTTTTGTTTTTACCTTTAGAGGCATCCCCACGAAACGTAGTGTCCAATCTACCTTACCTTGGTCTTACTTATTGCCAAGTTGGGGTTACGAAGACGATGAAGCAAAGAAGGGGGATTATATTACTTTGTGCATTATTTTATTAACAATTCATAATTTTATTAGATTTTGTTTTACTTCTAAAAGCATATCCACACAACTCAGCTCGGTGTCCAATCTGCCTTACCTTGGTCTTACTTATTGCCAAGTTGGGGTCAGGAAGACGATGAGGCAAAGGGGGATTATATTTACTTTGTGCATTATTTTATTAACAATTGATAATTTTATTTTATTTTGTTTTACTTCTAAAAGCATATCCGCACGACCCAGCCCAGTGTCCAATCTGCCTTAGCTTGGTCTTACTTATTGCCAAGTTGGGGTTGGAAAGTCGATGAGATGAAGAAAGTAGCTTATGTTTACTTTATTCATTATTTTATTAACAAATCATTTTTTATTTTTATTTTTTACCTTTAACGGCATCCCACAGCTCAACCTAGTGTCCAATCTGCCTTACCTCGATCTTACTTATTATCAAATTGGGGTCAAAAAGACGTGAGGCGAAGAAAGTGGCTTATGTTTATTTTGTGCATTATTTTATGAACAATTCATTTTTTTAATTTTTTTAACCTCTAGAAACAACCCAGGACCTAGCTCAGTGTTCAATCCGTCTTACCTTGGTCTTACTTATTGTCAAGTTGAGCTTAGGAAGATGCTGAGCCAAAAAAAAGGGGGCTTTTGTTTACTTCGTGCATTATTTGATTAACAATTATTAATTTTCTTTTGTTTTTACCTCCAGAGTCATCCCGACGACCTGACGTAGTGTCCAATCCGCCTTACCTCGGTTTTACTTATTGTCAAGTTAGGGTCAAAAATGTGCTGAAGCAAAAAGTGGATTTTATATTTTCTTTGTGCATTATTTTATTAACAGTTCATAATTATTTTTTTTGTTATCGCTAAAGATATCCCCACCACCGAGACTAGTGTCGAATCCACCTTAACTTGGTCTTACTTATTGCCAACTTGCGGTCAGAAAGGCGTTGAGGCAAAGAAATGGTGATTATGTTTACTTTCTGCATTATTTTATTAACAATTCATTAATTTTTATTTTTATTTTTAACCTCTAACGACATCCCACAACTCAGCCCAGTGTCTGATTCGTCTTACCTTGGTATTATTTTGTTAACAATTCATAATTATTATTTTTTGTTTTTACCTTTAGAGGCATCCCCACGATCCAATCTAGTGTCCAATCCGCCTTACCTTGGTTTTACTTATTGCCAAGTTGGGGTCAGGAAGACGATGAGGCAAAGAACGGGGATTATATTTACTTTGTGCATTATTTTATTAACAATTCATAATTTTATTTTGTTTTGTTTTGTTTTACTTCTAAAAGCATATCCACATGACCCAGCCTAGTGTCCAATCCGCTTTACCTTGGTCTTACTTATTGCCAAGTTGGGGTCAAAAAGACGACGAGGCAAAGAAGGGGGATTATATTTACTTTGTGCATTATTTTATTAACAATTCATAATTTTATTTTTTTCTATTTTACTTTTAAAAGCATATCCAGACGACCCAGCACAGTGTCCAATTCATCTTACTTTGGTCTTACTTATTGTCAAGTTGGGGTTGGAAAGTCAATGAGGTGAAAAAAGTAGCTTATGTTTACTTTATTCATTATTTTATTAACAAATCATTATTTTTTTATTTTTTTTTTACCTTTAACGACATCTCACAGCTCAACCTAGTGTCCAATCTGCCTTACATCGATCTTATTTATTATCAAGTTGGGGTCAGAAAGGCGTGAGGCGAAGAAGGTGGCTTATGTTTATTTTGTGCGTTATTTTATGAACAATTCCTTTTTTTAATTTTTTTTTACCTCTAGAGGCAACCCACGACCTAGCTCAGTGTTCAATCTGCCTTACCTTGGTCTTACTTGTTGTCAAGTTGGGCTTAGGAAGGCGCTGAGCCGAAAAAAGGGGGGCTTTTGTTTACTTCATGCATTATTTTATTAACAATTATTAAATTTCTTTTGTTTTTACTTCTAAAGTCATCCTGACAACCTAACGTAGTGTCCAATCTGCCTTACCTCGGTTTTACTTATTGTCAAGTTAGGGTCAAAAATGCGTTGAGACTAAAAAGAGGATTTTATATTTACTTTGTGCATTATTTTATTAATAGTTCATAATTTTTTTTTTGTTATCGCTAAAGACATCCCCACCACTCAGACTAGTGTCGAATCTGTCTTAACTTGGTCTTACTTATTGCTAACTCGGGGTCAGAAAGGCGTTGAGGCAAAGAAAGGGAGATTATATTTATTTTGTACATTATTTTATTAACAATTCCTTAATTTTTTATTTATTTTTTACCTCGATCGAATCGAGTGTCCAATCCGCCTTACCTTTGTCTTACTTATTGCCAAGTTGGGGTCAGGAAGACACTCAGACGAAAAAAGGGGCGTATGTTTATTGTGCATTCTTTTATTAACAAATCATTTTATTTTATTTTTCGCTAGAACTACATATCACAATGCAGCCCAATGTTCAATCTGTTTTACCTTGGTTTTACTTACTGTCAAGTTGGGGTCAAAAAAGTTCTGAAGCAAATAAAGGGGATTATATTTACTTTGTTCATTATTTTGTTAACAATTAATAATTAATTTTTTTTGTTTTTACCTCTAGAAGCATATCCACACGACGCAACACAGTGTCTAATCCGCCTTAGCTTGGTCTTATTTATTGCCAAGTTGGAGTCAGGAAGGCGTTGAGGCGAAAAAAAAGGATTATGTTTACATTCTGCATTAATTTATTAACAATTCATTAAGTGGAAGTTGTGAGAGTTGATATATCGTTTTCTCATATTGGCTTTTTGGAGTAGTTGTGGTTGTTTTTTAGATCATTTTGTATCTAGTTATTTGTGTACTTTGGCTTGGACCTCCTAGCCCTTCGAATAGATGTAAATTTTTCTTTTAGTGATATATATAAGGACTGATTTTTCATTAATAAAAATAATTCTACTCAACGTACAAAGAACTTTTGCTACACTTAACATTTTGAGGGGAGGAGGATTTTTAACTATATAAAGGTATATTATAAATCTAAAGTGAATTGCATTCGTAATTTAACTATATTAGTAAATGATATTTTTATAATATATTTTCTTTAAAATAATCTAATGTGAATTGCATTCATAATTATTATTTTTTGTTACCTTTAAAAGTATATGCTCACGATCGAGTCCAATGTCCAATCCGCCTTATCTTAGTCTTACCTATTGTTAAGTTGGGGGTAGGAAGACGTTGTGGCGAAAAACAGGGTTTTATGTTTACTTTGTGTATTATTTTATTAACAATTCATAATTTTTATTTTTTATTTTTACTTTTAGAGGCATCCCCACGACCCAACCTAGTGTCCAATCCGCCTTACCTTGGTCTTACTTATTGCCAAGTTGGGATCAAGAAGACGATGAAGCAAAAAAGGGGGATTATATTTACTTTGTGTATTATTTTATTAACAATTCATAATTTTTTTTTTTTTGTTTTTACTTGTAAAAACATTTCCAAACGACCCAGCCCAGTGTCCAGTTCGCCTTACCTTGGTCTTACTTATTGCCAAGTTGGGGTCAGAAAGGCAATGAAGTGAAGAAAATAGCTTATGTTTACGTTATGCATTATTTTATTAATAAATCATTTATTTTTTATTTTGTTTTTACCTCAAACGGCATCTCACAGCTGAGCCTAGTGTTGAATCTGTCTTACCTCGGTTTTATTTATTGTCAAGTTGGGGTCAGAAAGACGTGACGCCAAAAAGGTGTCTTATGTTTATTTTGTGGGTTATTTTATGAACAATTCCTTCTTTTTTAAAAAAAATTACCTCTGGAAGCATCCCACGACCTAGCCAAGTGTTCAATTCTTCTTACCTTGGCCTTACTTATTGTCAAGTTGGGGTCAAAAAGGCGTTGGGGCGAAAAAAGGGGGCTTTTGTTTACTTCGTGCATTATTTTATTAACAATTATTAATTTTCTTTTTTGTTATCGCTAAAGACATCCCCACCACCCAGACTAGTGTCGAATCTGCCTTAACTTGGTCTTACTTGTTGCCAACTTGGGGTCAGAAAGGCGCTAAGGCAAAGAAGGGGAGATTATATTTATTTTGTGCATTATTTTATTAAAAATTCATTAATTTTTTATTTATTTTTTACCTCAATCGAATCAAGTGTCCAATCCGCCTTACCTTCGTCTTACTTATTGCTAAGTTGGGGTCAGGAAGACACTCAGACGAAAAAAGGGGCGTATGTTTATTGTGCATTATTTTATTAACAAATCATTTTTTTTTTTTTTCGCTAAAACTACATCCCACCACGCATCTCAATGTCAAATCTGTCTTACCTTGGTCTTACTTATTACCAAGTTGGGGTCAAAATAATCTAATGTGAATTACATTCATAATTATTTTTTTGGTTACCTCTAAAAGTATCCTCACGATCGAGTTCAATGTCCAATCCACCTTACCTTAGTCTTACTTATTGTTAAGTTGGGGGTAGGAAGACGTTGTGACGAAAAACAAGGTTTTATGTTTTTACTTTTAGAGGCATCCCCACGACCCAACCTAGTGTCCAATCCATTTTACCGTGGTCTTACTTATTGCCAAGTTGGGTCAGGACGACGATGAGGCAAAGAAGGGGGATTATATTTACTTTCTGCATTATTTTATTAACAATTCATAATTTTATTTTGTTTTGTTTTACTTCTAAAAGCATATCCACACGACCCAGCCCAGTGTCCAATCCGTCTTACCTTGGTCTTACTTATTGCCAAGTTGGGGTTGGAAATGCGATGAGGTGAAGAAAGTAGCTTATGTTTATTTTATTCATTATTTTATTAACAAATCATTTTATTTTTTATTTTTTTTGCCTTTAACGACATCTCACAACTCAACCTACTGTCCAATCCGTCTTACCTCGATCTTATTTATTATCAAGTTGGGGTCAGAAAGACGTGAGGCGAAGAAGGTGGCTTATGTTTATTTTGTGCGTTATTTTATAAACAATTTATTTTTTTAATTTTTTTTACCACTAGAGGCAACCCCACAACATAGCTTAGTGTTCAATCCACCTTACTTTGGTCTTACTTATTGTCAAGTTGCGCTTAGGAAGGCCCTGAGCCGAAAAAAGGGGGGCTTTTGTTTACTTTGTGCATTATTTTATTAACAATTATTAATTTTCTTTTGTTTTTACCTCCAGAGTCATCCCGACGACCTAAGGTAGTGTCCAATCCGCCTTACCTCAGTTTTACTTATTGTCAAGTTAGGGTCAAAAATGCACTGAGGCTAAAAAGAAGATTTTATATTTACTTTGTGCATTAATTTATTAACAGTTCATAATAAAAAAAAATTGTTATCACTAAAGACATCTCCACCACCCAGACTAGTGTCGAATCCGCCTTAACTTGGTCTTATTTATTGCCAACTTGGGGTCAGAAAGGCATTGAGGCAAAGAAACGGAGATTATGTTTACTTTCTGCATTATTTTATTAACAATTCATTAATTTTTTATTTTTTTTTAAACCTCTAACGACATCCCACAACTCAGCCCAGTGTCCGATTCATCTTACCTTGATCTTACTTATTGACAAGTTGGTGTGAGGAATGGTTCAGGTCCTTACATCTTTTACTCGAACATTTGGATGAACGATTTTATCTCCCTAGCTCTCAACTGCCTACTTTGTCAAAGGTTGCGACTTCTAGTGGAACTTGCGAGAGTTGATATATCGTTTCCTCATCTTGGCTTTTTGGAGTAGTTGTAGTTGTTTTTTGGATCATTTTGTATCTAGTTATTTTTGTACTTTGGCTTGGACCTCCTAGCCCTTCGAATAGATGTAATGTAGTGTCCAATCCGCTTTACCTCGGTTTTACTTATTGTCAACTTAGGGTCAAAAATGCGCTGAGGCTAAAAAGAGGATTTTATATTTACTTTGTGCATTATTTTATTAACAGTTCATAATTATTATTTTTGTTATCGCTAAAGACATCCCCACCACCCAGACTAATGTCAAATCCACCTTAACTTGGTCTTACTTATTGCTAACTTGGGGTCAGAAAGGTGCTGAGGCAAAGAAAGGGAGATTATATTTATTTTGTGCATTATTTTATTAACAATTCATTAATTTTTTATTTATTTTTTACCTCGATCGAATCGAGTGTCCAATCCACCTTACCTTTGTCTTACTTATTGCCAAGTTGCGGTTAGGAAGACACTCAGACGAAAAAAGGGGCGTATGTTTATTGTGCATTATTTTATTAACAAATCATTTTTATTTTTTTCGTTAAAATTACATCCCACAACGCAGCCCAATGTCCAATCCGTCTTACCTTGGTCTTACTTACTACCAAGTTGGTGTCAAAAAAGTTGTGAGGCAAATAAACGGGATTATATTTGCTTCGTGCATTATTTTGTTAACAATTCATAATTAATTTTTTTTGTTTTTATCTCTAGAAGCATATCCACACGACGCAGCACAGTGTCTAATCCGCCTTACCTTGGTCTTACTTATTGCCAAGTTGGGGTCAGGAAGGCGCTTAGTTGAAAAAATGGATTATGTTTACTTTCTGCATTATTTTATTAGCAATTCATTAAGTAGAAGTTGTGAGAGTTGATATATATCATTTCCTCATCTTGGCTTTTTGGAGTAGTTGTGGTTGTTTTTTGGATCATTTTGTAGCTAGTTATTTGTGTACTTTGGCTTGGACCTCCTAGTCCTTTGAATAGATGTAACTTTTTCTTTTAGTAATATATATAGTGATTGATTTTTTATTAATAAAAATAATTTTAGTCAGCGTACAAAGAACTTTTGCTACACTTAAGATTTTGAGGGGAGGAGAATTTTTAACTATATAAAGGTATATTATAAATCTAAAGTGAATTGCATTCATAATTTAACTATATTAGCAAATGATACTTTTATAATATATTTTCTTTAAAATAATCTAATGTGAATTGCATTCATAATTATTATTTTTTGTTACCTCTAAAAGTATGCTCACGATCGAGTCCAATGTCCAATATGTCTTACCTTAGTCTTACTTATTGTTAAGTTTGGGGTAGGAAGACATTGTGGCGAAAAACAGGGTTTTATGTTTACTTTGTGTATTATTTTATTAACAATTCATAATTATTATTTTTTTTTTTTCTTTAAAGGCATCCCCACGACCCAACCTAGTGTCTAATCCGCCTTACCTTGGTCTTACTTATTGCCAAGTTGGGGTCAGAAAGACGATGAAGCAAAGAAGGGGGATTATATTTACTTTGTGCATTATTTTATTAACAAAACATAATTTTATTTTTTTTGTTTTTACTTGTAAAAGCATTTCCACACGAACCAGGCCACTGTCCAATCTGCCTTACCTTGGTCTTACTTATTGTTAAGTTGGGGTCAGAAAGGCGATGAGGTGAAGAAAGTAGCTTATGTTTACGTTATGCATTATTTTATTAACAAATCATTATTTTTTTATTTTGTTTTTACCTCAAACGACATCCCTCCGCTGAGCCTTATGTCCAATCCGTCTTATCTCGGTCTTATTTATTGTCAAGTTGGGGTCAGAAAGGCATGAGGCGAAGAAGGTGTCTTACGTTTATTTTGTGGGTTATTTTATGCACAATTCATTCTCTTTTAAAAAAAATTACCTCTATAGGCATCCCACGACCTAGCCAAGTGTTCAATTCTTCTTACCTTGGTCTTACTTATTATCAAGTTGGGGTCAGGAAGGCGCTGAGGCGAAAAAAAGGGGGCTTTTGTTTACTTCGTGCATTATTTTATTAATAATTATTAATTTTCTTTTGTTTTTACCTTCAGAGTCATATCCACGATCTAACGTAGTGTCCAATCCGCCTTACCTTCGTTTTACTTATTATCAAGTTGGGGTCAAAAATGCGCTGAGGCGAAAAAGGGGACTTTATATTTATTTTGTGCATTATTTTATTAACAATTTATAATTATTTTTTTTGTTATCGCTAAAGACATCCCCACCACCCAGACTAGTGCCAAATCCACCTTAACTTGGTCTTACTTGTTGCCAACTTGGGGTCAGAAAGGCGCTATGACAAAGAAGGGGAGATTATATTTATTTTGTGCATTATTTTATTAACAATTCATTATTTATTTATTTATTTTCTACCTCGATTGAATCGAGTGTCCAATTCAACTTACCTTCATCTTACTTATTGCTAAGTTGGGGTCAGGAAGACACTCAGACGAAAAAAGGGGCTTATGTTTATTGATTTTACCTTTAAAAGCATCCCCACAACCCAACCTAGTGTCCAATCTACCTTACCTTGGTCTTACTTATTGCCAAGTTGGGGTCAGGAAGATGATGAAGCAAAGAAGGGAGATTATATTTACTGTGTACATTATTTTATAAACAATTCATAATTTTGTTTTTTTTGTTTTTACTTCTAAAAGCATATCCACGCAACCCATTCTAGTGTCCAATCCACTTTACCTTGGTCTTACTTATTGCCAAGTTGGGGTCAGAAAGGCAATGAAGTGAAGAAAGTAGCTTATGTTTACTTTATGCATTATTTTATTAACGAATCATTTTTTGTTTTTGCTTTTTTTACCTCTAACAGCATCTCACAGCTCAGCGTAGTGTCCAATCTCTCTTACCTCGGTCTTATTTATTGTCAAGTTGGGGTCAGAAAGGCATGAGGCGAAGAAGGTGGCTTATGTTTATTTTGTGGGTTATTTTATGAACAATTAATTCTTTTTAAATTTTTTTTACCTCTAGAGGCATCCCACGACCTAGTCCAGTGTTCAGTCTGTCTTACCTTAGTCTTACTTATTGTTAAGTTGGGGTCAGAAAGGCGCTGAGGCGAAAAAAGGGGGCTTTTGTTTACTTCGTGCAATATTTTATTAACAATTATTAATGTTATTTTGTTTTTACCTCCAGAGTCATCCCCACGACCTAACGTAGTGTCCAATCCGCCTTACCTCGGTTTTACTTATTGTCAAGTTGGGGTCAAAAATGCGCTGAGGCGAAAAAGGAGACTTTATATTTACTTTGTGCATTATTTTATTAACAATTCATAATTTATTTTTTGTTATCTTTAAAGACATCCCCACCACCGAGACTAGTGTTGAATCTGTCTTAACTTGGTCTTACTTATTGCCAACTTGGGGTCAGAAAGGCGCTAAGGTAAACAATGGGAGATTATATTTATTTTGTGCATAATTTTATTAACAATTCATTAATTTTTTATTTATTTTTTACCTCGATCGAATCGAGTGTCCAATCCGCCTTACCTTCGTCTTACTTATTGCCAAGTTGGGGTCAGGAAGACATTCAGACGAAAAAAGAGGCTTATGTTTATTGTGCTTTATTTTATTAACAAATCAATTTTTTATTTTTTTCGCTAAAACTACATCCCACAAAGTAGCCCAATGTTCAATATTTCTTGTCTTGGTCTTACTTATTGTCAAGTTGGAGTCAAAAAAGTTTTGAGACTAATAAGGGGGATTATATTTACTTTGTGCATTATTTTGTTAGTAATTCATATTTATTTTTTTTTGTTTTTACCTCTAGAAGCATATCCACACGACGCAACATAGTGTCCAATCCGCCTTACCTTGGTCTTACTTATTGCCAAGTTGGTGTCAAGAAGGCGCTAAGGCGAAAAAAAATTGATTATGTATACTTTCTGTATTATTTTATTAACAATTTATTAATTTTTATTTTTATTTTTAACCTCTAACGACATCTCACAACTCAGCCTAGTGTCCAATTCGTCTTACCTTGGTCTTACTTATTGCCAAGTTGGGGTCAGGAATGGTTCAGGTCCTTGCATCTTTTACTCAAACATTTGGATAGACGATTTTATCTCCCTAGCTCTCAACTGCCTCCTTTGTCAAAGGTTGTTACCTCTAATGGAAGTTGTGAAAGTTGATATATCATTTCTTCATCTTGGCCTTTTGGAGTAGTTGTGGCTGTTTTTGGGATTAATTTGTATCTAGTTATTTTTGTACTTTGGCTTAGACCTCCTAACCCTTCGAATAGATGTAACTTTTTCTTTTAGTAATATATATAGTGACTGATTTTCCATTAATAAAAATAATTCTAGTCAGCGTATAAAGAACTTTTGCTACACTTACGATTTTGAGAGGAGGAAGATTTTTAATTATATAAGAGTATATTATAAATCTAAAGTGAATTGCATTCATAATTTAACTATATTAGTAAATGATATTTTTATAATATACTTTTTAAAATAATTTAATGCGAATTGCATTCATAATTTTTTTTTTGTTACTTGTAAAAGTATTTTCACGATCATGTCAGATCTTCAATCCGCCTTAACTTAGTCTTACTTATTGTTAAGTTGGGGGTAGGAAGACGTTGTGGCGAAAAACAGGGTTTGATGTTTACTTTGTGTATTATTTTATTAACAATTCATAATAAAAAAATTTTGTTACCAATTCATAATTATTATTTTTTGTTTTTACCTTTAAAGGCATCCCCACGACCCAACCTAGTGTCCAGTCCGCCTTACCTTGGTCTTACTTATTGCCAAGTTGGGGTCAGGAAGACGATGAGGCAACGAAGGGGAATTATATTTACTTTGTGCATTATTTTATTAACAATTCATTATTTTATTTTATTTTGTTTTTACTTCTAAAAGCATATTCACACGACCCAGCCCAGTGTCCAATATGCCTTACCTTGGTCTTACTTATTGCCAAGTTGGGGTCTGAAAGGCGATGAGATGAAGAAAGTAGCTTATGTTTACTTTATACATTATTTTATTAACAAAACATTATTTTTTTATTTTATTTTTACCTCTAACGACATCCCACGGCTCAGCCTAGTGTCCAATCCGCCTTACCTCAGTTTTATTTATTGTCAAGTTGGAGTCAGAAAGGCGTGACGCGAAGAAGGTGGCTTACGTTTATTTTGTGCGTTATTTTTTGAACAATTCATTTTTTAAATTTTTTTTTTACCTCTAGAGACATCCAACGACCTAGCCCACTGTTCAATCCGCCTTATCTTAGTCTTAGTTATTGTCAAGTTGGGGTCAAGAAGGCACTGAGGCGAAAAAAGGGGGTTTTTGTTTACTTCGTGCATTATTTTATTAACAATTATTAATTTTCTTTTGTTTTTACCTCTAGAGTCATCCCCACGACCTAATGGAGTGTCCAATCCAGTCTTACCTCAGCGTTACTTATTGTCAAGTTGGAGTCAAAAATGCACTGAAGCGAGAAAGGAGACTTTATATTTATTTTGTGCATTATTTTATTAACAATTCATAATTATTTTTTTTTGTTATCTCTAAAGACATCCCCACCACCCAGACTAGTGTCGAAACCGCCTTAACTTGGTCTTACTTATTGTCAACTTGGGGTCAGAAAGGCGCTGAGGTAAAGAAGGGAAGATTATATTTATTTTGTGCATTATTTTATTAACAATTCATTAATTTTTTAATTATTTTTTACCTAGATCGAATCGCGTGTCCAATCTGCCTTACCTTCGTCTTACTTATTGCCAAGTTGGGGTCAGGAAAACACTCAGACGAAAAAAGGGGCTTATGTTTATTGTGCATTATTTTATTAACAAATCATTTTTATTTTTTTCGCTAAAACTACATCCCACAACGCAGCCCAATGTTCAATCTTTCTTACCTTGGTCTTACTTATTGTCAAGTTGGGGTCAAAAAAGTTATGAGGCTAATAAGGGGGATTATATTTACTTTGTGCATTATTTTGTTATCAATTCATATTTAATTTTTTTTGTTTTTTTACCTCTAGAAGCATATCCACACGACGCAGCATAATGTCCAATCTGTCTTACCTTGGTCTTACTTATTGTCAAGTTGGCATCAGAAAGGCGCTGAGGTGAAAAAAATGGATTATGTTTACTTTCTACATTATTTTATTCACAATTCATTAATTTTTATTTTTATTTTTAACCTCTAACGACATCCCACAACTCAGCCCAGTGTCCAATTCGTCTTACCTTGGTCTTACTTATTGCCAACTTGGGGTCAGGAATGGTTCAGGTCCTTGCATCTTTTACTCGAACATTTGGAGGAACGATTTTATCTCCCTAGCTCTCAACTGCCCACTCTGTCAAATGTTGTTACCTCTAGTGGAAGTTGTGAGAGTTGATATATCGTTTCCTCATCTTGACTTTTTGGAGTAGTTGTGGCTGTTTTTTGGATTAATTTGTATCTAGTTATTTTTGTACTTTGGCTTGGACCTCCTAGCCCTTCGAATAGATGTAACTTTTTCTTTTAATAATATATATAGTGACTGATTTTTCATTAATAAAAATAATTCTAGTCAGCATACAAAGAACTTTTGCTACACTTAAGATTTTGAGACGAAGAGGATTTTTAATTATATAAGAGTATATTATAAATCTAAAGTGAATTGCATTCATAATTTAACTATATTAGTAAATGATATTTTTATAATATATTTTTTAAATAATCTAATGTGAATTGCATTAATAATTTTTTTTTTTGTTACCTCTAAAATTATCCTCACGATCGAGTCCAAAGTTCAATCAGCCTTACCTTAGTCTTACTTATTGTTAAGTTGGGGGTAGGAAGATGTTGTGACAAAAAACAAGGTTTGATGTTTACTTTGTGTTTTATTTTATTAACAATTCATAATTATTATTTTTTGGTTTTACCTTTAAAAGCATCCCCATGACCCAACCTAGTGTCCAATCCACCTTACCTTGGTCTTACTTATTGCCAAGTTGGGGTCAGGAAGACGATGAGGCAAAGAAGGGGAATTATATTTACTTTGTGCATTATTTTATTAACAATTCATAATTTTATTTTTTTTGTTTTTACTTCTAAAAGCATATCCACACGACCCAGCCCAGCGTCCAATCTGCCTTACCTTGGTCTTATTTATTGCCAAGTTGGGGTCAAAAAGGCGATGAGATGAAGAAAGTAGCTTATGTTTACTTTATGCATTATTTTATTAACAAATCATTTTTTATTTTTATTTTTACCTCTAACAACATCCCACAGTTTAGCCTAGTGTCCAATCTGCCTTACCTCGGTTTTATTTATTGTCAAGTTGGAGTCAGAAAAGCGTGAGACGAAGAAGTTGGCTTATGTTTATTTTGTGTGTTATTTTATGAACAATTCAGTTTTTTTTAATTTTTTTTTACCTCTAGAGGCATCCCACCACCTAGCCCAGTGTTCAATCCGCCTTACCTTGGTCTTAGTTATTGTCAAATTAGGGTCAGGAAGGCGCTGAGGCGAAAAAAGGGGGCTTTTGTTTACTTCGTGCATTATTTTATTAACAATTATTAGTTTTCTTTTATTTTTACCTAGAGAGTCATCCTCACGACCTAACGTACTGTCCAATCCGGTCTTACCTCGGTTTTACTTATTGTCAAGTTGGGGTCAAAAATGCGCTGAGGCGAAAAAGGAGACTTCATATTTACTTTGTGCATTATTTTATTGACAATTCATAATTATTTTTTTTGTTATCTCTAAAGACATCCCACCACCCAGACTAGTGTCGCATCCGCCTTAACTTGGTCTTACTTATTGCCAATTTGGGATCAGAAAGGCGCTCAGGCAAAGAAAGGGAGATTATATTTATTTTGTGCATTATTTTATTAACAATTCATTAAATTTTTATTTATTTTTTACCTCGATCCAATCGAGTGTCCCATCCGCCTTACATTTGTATTACTTATTGCCAAGTTGGAGTCAGGAAAACACTCAGACGAAAAAAGGGGCTTATGTTTATAGTGCATTATTTTATTAACAAATCATTTTATTTTTTTTCGCTAAAACTACATCCCACAATGCAGTTCAATGTTCAATCTGTCTTACCTTCGTCTTACTTATTGTCAAGTTGGGGTCAAAAAAGTTATGAGGCTAATAAGGGAGATTATATTTACTTTGTGCATTGTTTTGTTAACAATTCATAATTAATTATTTTTGATTTTACCTCTAGAAGCATATCCACACGACGCAGCACAGTGTTCAATCCTCCTTACCTTGGTCTTACTTATTGTCAAGTTTGGGTCAGTAAGGGGCTGAGGCGAAAAAAATGGATTATGTTTACTTTCTGCATTATTTTATTAACAATTCATTTATTTTTATTTTTATTTTTAACCTCTAACGACATCCCACAACTCAGCACAGTGTCCAATTCGTCTTACCTTGGTCTTACTTATTGCCAAGTTGGGGTCAGGAATGGTTCAGGTCCTTGCATCTTTTACTCGAACATTTGGAGGAACGATTTTATCTCCCTAGCTCTCAACTACCTACTTTGTCAAAAGTTGTTACCTCTAGTGGAAGTTGTGAGAGTTGATATATCGTTTCCTCTTCTTGGCTTTTTGGAGTAGTTGTGGCTGTTTTTTGGAATAATTTGTATCTAGTTATTTTTGTAGTTTGGCTTGGACCTCCTAGCCCTTCGAATAGATGTAACTTTTTCTTTTAATCATATATATAGTGACTGATTTTCCATTAGTAAAAATAATTATAATCAGCGTAGAAAGAACTTTTGCTACACTTAAAATTTTGAGAGAAGGAAGATTTTTAATTATATAAGAGTATATTATAAATCTAAAGTGAATTGCATTCATAATTTAACTATATTAGTAAATGATATTTTTATAATATACTCTTTAAAACAATCTAATGTGAATTGCATTAATAATTTTACGTCTAAAAGTATCCTCACGATCGAATCCAATGTCCAATCCGCCTTACCTTAGTCTTACTTATTGTTAAGTTGGGGGTAGGAAGACGTTGTGGCAAAAAACAAGGTTTTATGTTTACTTTGTGTATTATTTTATTAACAATTCATAATTATTATTTTTTGTTTTTACCTTTAGAGGCATCCCCACAACCCAACCTAGTGTCCAATCCGCCTTACCTTGGTTTTACTTATTGCCAAGTTGGGGTCAGGAAGACGATGAGGCAAAGAAGGGGAATTATATTTACTTTGTGCATTATTTTATTAACAATTCATAATTTTATTTTTTTTGTTTTTACTTCTAAAAGCATATCCACACGACCCAGCCCAGTGTCCAATCTGCATTACCTTGATTTTACTTATTGCCAAGTTGGGGTCAAAAAGGCGATGAGGTGAAGAAAGTAGTTTATGTTTACTTTATGCATTATTTTATTAACAAATCATTATTTTTTTATTGTCAAGTTGGGGTCAAAAAGGCGTGAGGCGAAGAAAGTGCCTTATGTTTATTTTGTGCGATATTTTATGAATAATTTTTTTTTTTTAATTTTTTTTACCTCTCGAGGTATCCCACGACCTAGCCCAGTGTTCAATCCGCCTTACCTTGGTCTTACTTATTGTCAAGCTAGGGTCAGGAAGGCGCTGAGGTGAAAAAAGGGGGTTTTTATTTACTTCGAGCATTATTTTATTAACAATTATTTTATTTTTTTTGCTTTTACCTCTAGAGTCATCCCCACGACCTAACGTAGTGTCCAATCCGCCTTACCTCGGTTTTACTTATTGTTAAGTTGGGGTCAAAAATGTGTTAAGACGAAAAAGGGGATTTTATATTTACTTTATGCATTATTTTATTAACAATTCATAATTATTTTTTTTGTTATCGCTAAAAACATCCCCACCAGCCAGACTAGTGTTGAATCTGCCTTAACTTGATCTTACTTATTGCCAACTTGGGGTCAGAAAGGCGCTGAGGCAAAGAAGGAGAGATTATATTTATTTTGTGCATTATTTTATTAACAATTCATTAATTTTTTATTTATTTTTTACCTCGATCGAATCGACTGTCCAATCGGCCTTACCTTCGTCTTACTTATTGCCAAGTTGAGGTCAAGAAAACACTCAAACGAAAAAAGGGGCTTATGTTTATTGTGCATTATTTTATTAACAAATCATTTTTTTTTTTTTTCGCTAAAACTACATCCCACAACGCAGCCCAATGTTCAACCTGTTTTACCTTAGTCTTGCTTATTGTCAAGTTGGGGTCAAAAAAGTTACGAGGCAAATAAGGGGTATTATATTTACTTTGTCCATTATTTTCTTTACAATTCATAATTAATTTTTTTTGTTTTTACCTCTAAAAGCATATCCACACGACGCAGCACAGTGTCCAATCCACCTTACCTTGATCTTACTTATTGCCAACTTGGGGTTAGGAAGGTGCCGAGGCGAAAAAAATGGATTATGTTTACTTTTTGCATTAATTTATTAACAATTCATTAATTTTTATTTTTATTTTTAACCTCTAACGACATCCCACAACTCAGCCCAGTGTCTCATTCATCTTATCTTGGTCTTACTTATTGCCAAGTTGGGGTCAGCAATGGTTCAGGTCCTTGCATCTTTTACTCGAACATTTGGAGGAATGATTTTATCTCCCTAGCTCTCAACTGCCTACTTTGTCAAAGGTTGCTATCTCTAGTGGAAGTTGTGAAAGTTGATTATCGTTTCCTCATCTTGGTTTTTTGGAGTAGTTGTAGCTGTTTTTTGGATCATTTTGTATCTAGTTATTTTGTACTTTTGTTTGGACCTCCTAGCTCTTCGAATAGATGTAACTTTTTCTTTTAGTAATATATATAATGACTGATTTTTCATTAATAAAAATAATTCTAGTCAGCGTACAACGAACTTTTGCTACACTTAAGATTTTGAGTGGGGGGGGAAGATTTTTAACTATATAAGAGTATATTATAAATCAAGTAGTCATTTTGATGACTACCTTTTATAAGAAGTCATTTATTCTCAATTTTTAAATTCTTATTCAAAATCAATAATCATAATGAGAATGTATTCATAAAGCACACAAGTTCTTCGAACTAATCTTATTAACAAAAAGACAGACATGCATCATCAAAGTCATGCTTTTGCATTGAGAGACTTTTGGTGGATGTGATGTATTATATACGTACCTTGCCTCACAATTTTTATTTTATTATTTTTATTTATAATAAAAATTATAATACAACATGACAACATAACACATTTTACTTTTATTTATAATAAAAATTATTTACATAGTTTTAAATATGCAACTTAAATATGATTAGTATGTTGTCATATTTTATAATTTGTTGTTAGATATCAAATATGTAAGTGTTAATATTTTATAGATCAACATTTTTCAAATAATTGTGTGAATTGTATTAGTAAATGATATTTTTATAATATACTCTTTAAAATAATCTAATGTGAATTGCATTCATAATTATTATTTTTGTTACGTTTAAAAGTATGTTCACGATCGAGTTCAATGTCCAATCTGCCTTATCTTAGTCTTATTTAGTGTCATGTTGGGGTTAGGAAAATGTTGAAACGAAAAACAGAGATTTATGTTTACTCTGTGTATTATTTTATTAACAATTCATGATTATTATTTTTTGTTTTTACCTTTACAAGCATCCTCACAACCCAACTTAGTGTCTAATCCGCCTTACCTTGTTCTTACTTATTGCCAAGTTGGGCTCAGGAAGACAATGAGGCAAAAAAGGGGGATTATATTTACTTTGTGCATTATTTTATTAACAATTCATAATTTTACTTTTTTGTTTTTACCTCTAAAAGCATATCCACACGACTCAGCCCAGTGTCCAATCTGCTTTACCTTGGTCTTACTTATTGCCAAGTTGGGGTCAGAAAAGCGATAAGATGAAAAAGGGAGCTTATGTTTACTTTGTGCATTATTTTATTAACAAAACATTATTTTTTTATTTTATTTTTTTACCTCTAACGACATCCCACAGCTTAGCGTAGTGTCCAATCCAGCTTACCTCAGTCTTATTTATTGTCAACTTAGAGTTAGGAAGGTGTGAGGTGAAGAAAGTGTCTTATGTTTATTTTGTGCATTATTTTATGAACAATTCATTTTTATTTTATTTTTTACCTCTAGAGGCATCCCACGACCTAACCCGGTGTTCAATCTGCCTTACCTTGGTCTTCCTTATTGCCAAGTTGGGGTCAAAAGGCGTTGAGGCGAAGAAAGGGTGTTTTTGTTTACTTTGTGCATTATTTTATTAACAATTATTAAAAAAAAATTGTTTTTACCTCTAGAGGCATCTCCACGACCCAACGTAGTGTCCAATCCGCCTTACCTTGGTTTTACTTATTGCCAAGTTGGGGTCAAAAATGCACTGACGTGAAAAATGGGACTTTATATTTACTTTGTGCATTATTTTATTAACAATTCATAATTTTTTTTTTTTTGTTATTGTTAAAGGCATCCCCACGACCCAGACTATTGTCAAATCCACCTTAACTTGGTCTTATTTATTGCCAACTTGAGGTCAGAAAGGCGCTGAGGCAAAGAAGGGGAGATTATATTTATTTTGTGCATTATTTGTTAGCAATTCATTATTTTTTTTTTTTTATTTTTACATCGATCGAATCGAGTGTCCAATCCGCCTTACCTTCATCTTACTTATTGCCAAGTTGGGGTCGGAAAGGCACTCAGACGAAAAAAGAGGCTTATGTTTACTGTGCATTATTTTATTAACAAATCATTTTTTAATTTTTTCGCTATAACATCTCACAACGCAGCCCAATGTCCAATCTACCTTACCTTGGTCTTACTTATTGCCAAGTTGGGGTCAAAAAAGTTTTGAGGTAAATAAGGGGTATTATATTTACTTTGTGCATTATTTTGTTAACAATTCATAATTAATTTTTTTTGTTTTTACCTCTAGAAATATATCCACACGATGCAACACAGTATCCAATCCGCCTTACCTTGGTCTTACTTATTGTCAAGTTGGGGTCAGGAAGGCGCTGAGGCGAAAAAAATGGTTAATGTTTACTTTCTGCATTATTTTATTAAAAATTCATTAATTTTTTATTTTTTTTAACCTTTAACCACATCCCACAACTCAGCTCAGTGTCTGATTCACCTTACCTTGGTCTTACTTATTGCCAAGTTGGAGTCAGGAAGGATTCAGTTCCTTGCATCTTTTACTCGAACGTTTGGAGGAACGGTTTTATCTCCCTAGCTCTCAACTGTCTACTTTGTCAAAGGCTGCCACCTCTAGTGGAAGTTGTGAGAGTTGATATATTGTTTCCTCACCTTGGCTTTTTGGAATAGTTCTGGTTGTTTTTTGGATCCTTTTGTATCTAGTTATTTTTGTATTTTGGTTTGGACATCCTATCCCTTCGAATACATGTAACTTTTTCTTTTAGTAATATTTATAGTGACTGTTGTTTTTCATTAATAAAATTAATTCTAGTCAGTATACAAGAAACTTTTGCTACACTTAAGATTTTGAGGGGAGGAGGATTTTTAACTATATAAGAGTATATTATAAATCAAGTTGTCATTTTGATGACTATCTTTTATAAGAAGTCATTTATTCTCAAATTTTAACTTCTTATTCAAAATCAATACTCATAATGAGAAGGTACTCATAAAGCACACAAGCTCTTCGAATTAATCTTAGTAACAAAAATATGGACATTCACCCTCAAAGTCATGCTTTTAGATTAACAGACTTTTGTTGGATGTGATGCCTTATATACATATCTTGCCTCGCAATTTTTTTTTATTTTTTTTATTTATAATAAAAATCATAACACAACACATTTTATTTTATTTATAATAAAAATTATTTACATAGTTTTAAATATGCAACTTAAATATGATTAATATGTTGTCATATTTTATGATTTGTTGTTAGATATCAAATATGTAATAGTTTTAATATTTTATGGGTCAATATTTTTTAACTAATTGAGTGAATTGTATTAGTAAATGATATTTGTATAATATACTATTTAAAATAATCTAATGTGAATTGAATTCATAATTATTAATTTTTGTTACCTTTAAAGGTTTCCTCGCGATCGAGTCCAATGTTCAATCCGTCTTACCTTAGTCTTACTTATTGTCAAGTTGGGGGTAGGAAGACGTTGAGGCGAAAAACAGGGTTTTATGTTACTTTGTGTATTATTTTATTAATTCATAATTATTATTTTTTGTTTTTATCTTTAGAGGCATCCCCACGACCCAACCTAGTGTCCAATCCGTCTTACCTTGGTCTTAATTATTGTCAAGTTGGGGTCAGAAAGGCGATGAGGTGAAGAAGGGAGTTTATGTTTACTTTGTGCATTATTTTATTGACAAATCATTATTTTTTATTTTAATTTTTACCTCTAACGACATCACACAGCTCAACGCAATGTCCAATCTGCCTTACCTCGGTCTTATTTATTGTCAAGTTGGGGTCAAGAAAGCCTGAGGCAAAGAAGGTGGTTTATGTTTATTTTCTGCATTATTTTATGAACAATTCTTTTTTTAATTTTTTTTACCTCTAGAGGCATCCCACTACCTAGCACAGTGTTGAATCCGTTTTACCTTGGTCTTACTTATTGCCAAATGGGGGTATGAAGACGCTGAAGTGAAGAAAGGGGGCTTTTGTTTACTTCATGCATTATTTTATTAACAATTATTAATTTATTTATTTTGTTTTTACCTCTAGAGGCATCCCCATGACCCAACGTAGTGTCCAATCCGCTTTACTTTGGTCTTACTTATTGTCAAGTTGGGGTTAGGAAGATGATGAGGCAAAGAAGAGGAGATTATATTTATTTTGTGCATTATTATTAACAATTCATTATTTTATTTTATTTTTTACCTTGATCGAATCGAGTGTCCAATCCACCTTACCTTCGTCTTACTTATTGCCAAGTTGGGGTCAGGAAGACACTCAAACGAAAAAAGGGGCTTATGTTTACTGTGCATTATTTTATTAACAAATCATTTTTTTATTTTTTTCGCTATAATGACATCCCACAACATAGCCCAATGTCCAATCCGCCTTACCGTGGTTTTACTTATTGTCAAGTTGGGGTCAAGAAAGTTCTGAGGCAAAGAAGAGGGATTATATTTACTTTGTGCATTATTTTGTTAACAATTCATAATTAATTTTTTTTGTTTTTACCTCTAGCAGCATATCCACATGACGCAGCTCAGTGTCCAATCCGTCTTACCTTGGTCTTACTTATTGTCAAATTGGAGTCAGGAAGGCGTTGAGGCGAAAAAAATGGATTGTGTTTACTTTTTGAATAATTTTATTAACAATTCATTAATTTTTTTCTTTTTTTTTAACCTCTAACGACATCTCCCAACTCAGTCCAATGTCCAATTCGCCTTACCTTGGTCTTACTTATTGCCAACTTGGGGTCGGAAAGGGTTCAGTTCCTTGCATCTTTTATTCAAACATTTGGAGGAACGATTTTATCTCCCTAGCTCTCAACTGCCTACTTTTTCAAAGGTTGCTACCTCTAGTGGAAGTTGTGAGAGTTGATATATCGTTTCCTTATCTTGATTTTTTCGAATAGTTGTGGTTGTTTTTTGGATCCCTTTGTATCTAGTTATTTTTGTACTTTTGCTTGGACTTCCTAGCCTTTCGAATAGATGTAACTTTTTCTTTTAGTAATATATATAGTGACTGTTATTTTTCATTAATAAAAATAATTCTAGTCAGCGTACAAAGAACTTTTGCTACACTTAAGATTTTGAGGGGAGGAGGATTTTTAACTATATAAGAGTATATTATAAATCAAGTTGTCATTTTGATGACTACCTTTTATAAGAAGTCATTTATTCTCAAATTTTAACTTATTAATCAAAATCAATAATCATAATGAGAAGGTACTCATAAAGCACACAAGTTCTTCGAACTAATCTTATTAACAAAAAGACGGACATGCACCATCAAAGTCATGCTTTTGGATTGAGAGACTTTTGGTGGATGTGATGTCTTGTATACGTACCTTGCCTCACAATTTTTATTTATAATAAAAAATTATAACACAAAATAACACATTTTACTTTTATTTATAATAAAAATTATTTATATAGTTTTAAATATGATTAGTATGCTGTCATATTTTATGATTTTTTGTTAGATATCAAATATGTAATAGTGATAATATTTTATGAGTCAATACTTTTTAAATAATTGTGTGAATTGTATTAGTAAAATGATATTTGTATAATATACTATTTAAAATAATCTAATGTGAATTGCATTCATAATTATTTTTTTTGTTACCTTTAAAGGTATCATCACGATCGAGTCCAATTTCCAATCCGTCTTACTTATTGTCAAGTTCGGGGTAGGAAGACATTGAGGCGAGAAACAGGGTTTTATGTTTTACTTTGTGTATTATTTTATTAACAATTCATAATTTTTAATTATTATTTTTACCTTTAGAGGTATCCCCACGACCCAACCTAGTGTCCAATCCGCTCTACCTTGGTCTTATTGTCAAGTTGGGGTCAGGAAGACGATGAGGCAAAGAAGGGGGATTATATTTACTTTGTGCATTATTTTATTAACAATTCATAATTTTGTTTTTTTGTTTTTACCTCTAAAGGCATATCCACATGACTCAGCCCAATGTCCAATCCGCCTTACCTTGGTCTTATTTATTGTGAAGTTGGGGTCAGAAAGGCGATGAGGTGAAGGGAGCTTATGTTTACTCTGTGCATTATTTTATTAACAAATCATTATTTTTTACCTCTAAAGACATCACACAGCTCAGCGCAGCGTCCAATCCGCCTTACCTCGGTCTTATTTATTGTCAAGTTGGGGTCGGGAAGGGGTGAGGCGAAGAAGGTGGCTTATGTTTATTTTGTGCATTATTTTATGAACAATTCATTTTTATTTTTTTTATTTTTTACCTCTAGAGGCATCCCACGACCTAGCCCAGTGTTCAATCTGTCTTACCTTGGTCTTACTTATTGTCAACGTGGGGTCAGGAAGGTGCTGAGGCGAAGAAAGGGGGCTTTTGTTTACTTCGTGCATTATTTTATTAACAATTATTAAAAAAAAAATTGTTTTTACCTCTAAAGACATCCCCATGACCCAATGTAGTGTCCAATCCGCCTTACCTTGGTTTTACTTATTGTCAAGTTGAGGTCAAAAAAGCGCTGAGGTGAAAAAAGGGACTTTATATTTACTTTGTGCATTATTTTATTGACAATTCATAAAATAAAAAAATTGTTATCGCTAAAGGCATCCCCACGACCCAGACTAGTGTCGAATCTGCCTAAACTTGGTCTTATTTATTGCAAATTGGGGTCATCAAGGCATTGAGGCAAAGAAGGGGAGATTATATTTATTTTTTGCATAATTTTATTAACAATTCATTATTTTTTTATTTTTTTTACCTCGATCGAATCGAGTGTCAAATTTGTCTTACCTTCGTCTTACTTATTGCCAAGTTCGGGTCACGAAGACACTCAAACGAAAAAAGGGGCGTATGTTTACAGTGCATTATTTTATTAACAAATCATTTTAATTTATTTTCGCTATAACGACATCTCACAACGCAATCCAATGTATAATCCGTCTTACCTTGGTCTTACTTATTGTCAAGTTAGGGTCAAGAAAGTTTTGAGACAAAGAAGGGGGATTATATTTACTTTGTGCATTATTTTGTTAACAATTCATAATTAATTTTTTTTATTTTTACCTCTAGAAGCATATCCACATGACGCGACTCATTGTCCAATCCGCCTTACCATGATCTTATTGTCAAGTTCGGGTCAGGAAGGCGCTGAAGCGAAAAAAATTGATTATGTTTACTTTCTGCATAATTTTATTAACAATTCATTAATTTTTTTAATTTTTTTAAACCTCTAACAACATCCCACAACTCAGCTCAGTGTCCAATTCGTCTTACCTTGGTCTTACTTATTGTCAAGTTGGGGTCACGAAGGGTTCAATTCCTTGCATCTTTTACTCAAACATTTGGAGGAACGATTTTATCTCCCTAGCTCTCAGCTGCCTACTTTGTCAAAGGCTACCACCTCTAGTGGAAGTTGTGAGAGTTGATATATCGTTTCCTCATCTTGGCTTTTTTGAATAGTTGAGGCTGTTTTTTGGATCCCTTTGTATCTAGTTATTTTTGTGCTTTGGCTTGGACCTCCTAGCCCTTTGAATAGATGTCACTTTTTCTTTAAGTAATATATATAGTGATTGTTATTTTTCATTAATAAAAATAATTCTAGTCAACGTACAAGGAACTTTTCCTACACTTAAGATTTTGAGGGGAGGAGGATTTTTAACTATATAAGAGTATATTATAAATCAAGTTGTCATTTTCATGACTACCTTTTATAAGAAGTCATTTATTCTCAAATTTTAACTTCTTATTCACAATCAATAATCATGATCAAAAGGTACTCATAAAGCACACAAACTCTTCGAACTAATCTTAGTAACAAAAAGACAGTGCATGCTAACACATCCACCTAAGGACATGCACCCCCAAAGTCATGCTTTTGGATTGATGGGTTTTAGGTGGAAGCATAGTTAAGAAAGGTCCTCACTATATAGTTTGAGGTGGAAGAAATTAAAATGTGAGGTCATTGTAGAAGAATAACTACACCATGCCCATGTACACAACACAAGATTAATGGAGTCATTCCTAGTCAATACGTCTAGAGATTTCAATTGGGGAGAAAATGCAACAAACAGATTCATCATCTCAATGTGTCAAGCTAAGAAACTAAAAACTCTTTCTAACCTAAGTAGAAGTCCAAACTAGGGATTGGTTGGTGATGACATTTACTTTGCCAAAACGAGGAAAAACGAGAACATGAAGCAAGCCAATACCTTGATTCACAACAATCTCAGAAGGAACAATGTGGAATACATACACCGTTTTCATGGCTCGCCATGAAAATATTTTTAGCCCTGCACAGATTGAGCAATTACAAGAAATAATCAAGGGTCTATGCACCCTCTTCCATTGTCTATCCTAATGAAAGACCATATAAGGAACATTGTATCTTTTTTCATTTTTCAATATGATATAGTGAGAGATGTCCCCTTGGTAGCCATTTGCCAAAAATACGGTATTGTTGTGGATTTACTCTGTCCTCTTTGCTTGAAGAAGCCCAAAACGGTTGATCATCTCTTTCTTCATTGTGAATTTTCTATCAACTATCGATATTGGGTGTGGAGTCAACTTAATGGTACAATGATTGTCCTAAAACTTTATTGAACTTAATCCAATTTCAAAATTATAACTTTGGCAATCTATGGATTATAATCCCTTCATTGGTTTTACGGAAAATTTAATGGGAAAGAAATTCCAAGATTTTCCAGGATTTTGAAAAATAATACAAATTCTTGACATTTTGTAATTCACAAATTGGAATTTCGCAATCTCTAAAACAGTGACTAATGTTTTTTTCCATTCAACACAATAAAACAAGTGTCATGGGACTCAGAGGTTATCAAATTTTGGCCTCTTCTAAAAATTCTCGACTCATGGCCCAATAACAAGTTCTTAAAAATTGCATCCTTGAATAAATGTCAAGTGGTTACCACCTATCCTTCTCACAAAATTAAATTTTGATGGATCATCCAAGGGAAACCTTGGGGTCTTTGGTGTTGGTTGTGTCCTCTGTGAAACTAAGGGTGAGACAATTATTGTTGCTTAAAAAAAAGTTACAAGAATGCACATAAAATAAAGCAGGCATCTAGGCTCTTACCTTAGGTCTCGATCTTGCCCTAAAAATAGATGTTCAAAAGGTCCTAATTGAAGGAGATTCTATAATAACAATCAATAGTTTGAAAAAAGAAAGGATTTAATTCTTGGGAATTGTCTTATTTGATGGAGCAAGTTTGGGATTTCCTCGAAAAATTTAACTATTATGAGTGTATTCATTGTTTCAAAAAAAGTTATGGGCTTTGCTGACAGACTTGCAAATTGGGTGATAGACAATGATATTCCTTATGTTAAAAATGTTCTCTCTATATGCTTGGAAGGATGTGTATCTCTCTAAGCTTGCATCTAAGGAATTATTTGCAAATTTAATAAATGAATTATGTCCAAAGTTATGATTGTAAATTGCAAAGGTTAATAGAAGTGTGAGATGAGTTAGCAATTTTTTTTTTAATTAACATTCTTATGTGGTATGGAGAATACCAAGGAGGACTAGCTTGATTTGTGACAAAATAAATGTGATGTCATGTGAGAGCAAGTGTCCTTTACTCCTTTGGCGTGGTTGTAATGATTTGTTAAACCGGTAATAAAAAATTTTAGGTTTGGCAGTCTATCGTGTTCATGCAAATTTGGGCAATTATCTGATGAATAATAATGAACAACAGATACCCCAACCGGTAATGAGAGGAGGGGGTGAATCAGTACAAGCAAAAAAACTTTCTCAACAACTTATCTAGTTAACGCAATACCAACTGGTTGTCACCATTATTGAACTTAACCATGGCAACACCGGTTAAACACAGTAAGACATCAGATACCATAAATTGATAAGTCTGATCACTTCAAATACGATCAATACTAGATATCAACTTCACGCATAAACATATGCATCTGGTACACTAGAAATACCATAACCTATTAACTTTGCATGCATAATCTTTCAACCAAATACTTCATAAACATCAAATGAAAAATGCATAACACATAACACACAGATTCTTCACGTGGAAACCCAAATGGAAAAAACCACGGTAGGGATGAATACCCACAAGCTTGTTTTTGAACTCTTTTGAAGCTCACCCCGGTAGGAGCCTAGTCCGGTTAAAGACTTTACAATAAGGTTCTGCTAGGAACCGACCCTGTTAGAGATCACTTAGTTAAGGGATGGCTATATACCCTGTTAAAGGTTGAAACCCTGTTAGAGGTTACCTCGCTAGAGGATTTGAAGAACTCAATGATCTTGAGTCACCTGGTTAGAGGTTTTAGAATAAGCCTGTTAAAGCTACCCGGTAAAGGGATTTTCCATCTGTTGAAATGATTAGAAGACAACAGGAAAAACTTTTGATCTGATAACAGCACTACATGCCAAGGCAGATCCTTTTCATTTCCTCTATTCTGCAATCACACTCTATAGTTTTCCTCTTACTGGTCTGGCAAGTATCTCGGATACACACAACATTTGCCAACAAATTTTCAATAACAAACATCATCGACCTTATAGACAATAGATATGTCGATAGCATAAACCCTAAACCCTAAGCATCTTAGATTTACAACGCAGGCGGTCCAATCCTGACCGTCCAAACGCATTGCATAGAGTATTACAATTTCAAACAGATCACAACACAATCTGCATCGTTCATTCATCACCCCTCATGGGAATCAATAACCCATCACGCTTTCTTCTCATACCACTAACAAGAATGATCATTCCCCAAGTAGACTTCAAACGCAGTCAATCTTCTCATTTCTCAATCCTTCACGCGCAAAAGGTTGACATGGCACCTCGATCTCATTCATATCTCTTAGCGAATCATCACCTGGATCGCCAAACCGATAACCATAGAGCTGAGACTGCCAACCAGTAGTCACACTTAGTGAAACCCTGACACCGATTCACTGCATCTCTTCATACCTCTTCATATTGATTCACTTGAACTTTATTGACATCAATGACAACATACATTATCATCATATCAACATATTGGTTCATCATATGCTAACAATATCCAACAATCTCCCTATATGCCAACAATATCCAACATTATCTACAATGATGATCACTTTAGAGTACTTTGCTTCTTGGCTTAACATCCAAATCTTTCACTGCGGATCAATCTTGATCGCAACCTTTATGCTAACATTTCTTTTTGGTCTGCAATGCAAGCTTTCGATACTTGTCTTGGAACCTAGGTACTCTTCTATGGAGGACTTATGTGCCACTTCCTTTCCCAAATTTGGTTTCTAATTATTCTATTGAGAGCTCCTATACTCTGACATTGTTTCACTTGTGGTGGTGTTGGGCCAACTTGATTTGCATATTTCACATTGTCTGAAGCTAAATATCTTCACTAAAGTATTTGTCATAAATAGGAAATTATGGAATACCCCATAATCGTTTGGATTCTATACTCTATTGTTGGTTGTGTTGTGGGTTTCTTCATGTTTGATTCTTGGCGAGTATCACTTCCTAGGTGCTTGTAAGAGAAGAGTGATTATCATATCTTTAATAGAGAAAAACTGAGTCGGATCTTGATTCTTTCTTACATTCCTATTGAGATGGCTATCAGAGTGATTGTTGGTAGGGACTGACTAATGCAAAATATGAGTGCTTAATTGTAGTGTCTATTTTCTATTCTAACTACATGGACATCTTACTCGAAAAAGAGATGGTTGTGCTACTAGTAAATACAATGTTCAAGCCTTCATTTATTCTCTTTCTTCGTTGGATGTGTAATGCCTTGCATATATATTCCCCATTTAGTCTCCTTGCGTCGAAGTATGGGTCCCCAGGGTTTTGTCTTTGCTTTTGCCTTTTTTTTTCTTTTGGTTTCTGACCTCGAAACTCCGGAGTCCCGGAGTCCCGAGGTCCCTTTTCTTTTGTTCTTTTCTTTTTCCTCAGAGTCCCGACGTTGGTTCCTCTTGTTCTTTTGTTGTCTTCTTGCCTCAAAACTCCAGATCTCCGAAGTCCCGAGGTTCGTGTTCTGCGTCTTTTGCCTCAGAACTACGGAGTCCTGAGGTGGAGCATTTTTTTTTGCTTGCTTCGAAACCCCAGACCCCGGGAGTTTTGGGGTAGGGTGTTTCATTTCTTTTGTCAAGCTCGGAACCTCGAGACCTCGAAGTCCCGAGGTCTTGTTTAAAGCCTTCGTACAGACAGGCTTGGGAGGGGGTATAAATAAGAATGAACTTTTAAAGTTCATTGCGCATTCAGAGCTCCTTCTGCCTTGCTTCCAAGCCGCAAACCTCCGGACTTCCGAGTTTTTCTTGGCGTTTTGGGCATTTTGATTCACCAGGTTGGTGATTTTTTCTTGCCCCTTTTGGTTGTTTTGTAGATTAGATTTTCTTTCCTTGCTGAGTGTTTGTTTTTGTTTGCTTTCTTTTTGTTTCCTTCGTTCTTTTCATTTGCCCGCGTGGCCTAGTTTTATCAAGCCGGGAACCCCGGACACCCAGAGTTCCAGGTGGTTGGTTTTTTCGAGCCCAAAACCCCAGAGTTCCGGGTGTTTGGCTTTTTAGAGCCCAATACCCCGGACCCCCGAAGTTCCGGGTGGTTCTGGGATTTGTTGATTGTACTTTTAATGACCCCAGATCCTCAAAATTTTGGATTATTCCTTTTTGCGAAGGACTTCCTATCACGCAGCCCGAAACCCCGGAGTTCCAAGGCCGATCTTTTTTTGAAAGTAATTTTGCTAAATCCTATTTAACTCGGGATCCCGAGATGAGCTTAATTTCCCAGCTCGGAACCTCGGAACCCCAGAGTTTCGAGGCCGATCTTTTTTTGAAAGTCTTTTTGCTAAATCCTATTTGACTCGGGATCCCAAGATGAGCTTAATTTCCCAGCCCGGAACCTCGGAACCCCGAAGTTTCGAGGCCGATCTTTTTTAGAAAGTCTTTTTGCTAAATCCTATTTGACTCGGGATCTCGGGATCTCGGGATGAGCTTAATTTCCCAAGCTCGGAACCCTGGAACCCCAGAGTTCTGAAATTAAGTGTTATTTACCCAATTCGAAACCCTGGAACCCCGAAGTTCCGGACCGCATCAGTGAGTATTTATCTCGGAACCCCAGAGTTTAGGACCACATTCATATGTACCTAGCCCGAGACCTCGGGACCTTGAATTCCGAAGCAAATGAACTTTTATGATTATAATCAAGGACTGAAAATTTGTTTTCTTCTTGCAGATTCGAGTGGTTAGATGGACTCATCCTCTAGCAAAAGAGGCAAAGAAATTGATAGACTCCCAGCCACCATGAAGTATCATTATCAGGGACAGGTCTACGCTTCGAAGCTGGATGATCAAATCAGGTGGGTCACAGATACAGAAATTGGCCATATAGAAATTGAGGATATCCAGACTCAGTTAGACAAACCTAGATTAGAGGCCCTCCACCGGAGAATCAAAAGATCGGGTTTGGTGGAAGCCACTATCTTTCCGCAGTCAATACAAGCACCTGAGTTCATAATGATAATTGCCCAATTTTATAACCCAGATACTAGAAAGTGCACAAATGCACAAGGGAAAACAGTTATAAACTTGTCTCCTGATATGATGGGGTTTGTTTTCGGTATCCCAACCAAAGAAGAGATATTCCTTTTAACAGAAGAAGAGGCCTTAAAGGCGTGGAATGACAAAATTGCAACAAATAAAAGGCACATGAATGAAAACTGGTTGGAAGAAGAAAGGAAAACCGGACTCAAGGCAACAGAGATCCTGAGGGTAAACTTCAAGGAGTCTCAGAAGGACTTAATCATTATGTTGAACAGGGTCTTTGGCAAGCCCAATTGCAAGCATTTCCATCCCTGGATGTTCCAGTTTATGATCACTATCTTAATAGGGAAGCAATATTTTGATTGGCCGCAGATCCTCTCCGATAATATCTGCAATCAAATGAAAGAAGTTCACCAGACCCAAAAGTTCTTTTTCACATCTTAAGTCAACTGGGTAGCTGCCAGAGTTGGAAAGTTCTCAGGGCTATAGGTAGAGGGTCAATTGGGAGAGGAGGAAGGACAGAAGAAGGTATGGGAGTATTATTCCCACCTCACTCTAGCCAATGCAAAGGCACATTTCAAGAGAATTAATGATGTCTTCATTTTCCCAGTAATAATCAAATTAACAGGGGATATAGGATACCAGATTAGTCCGGAGGCCATCGCTATTATCCGAGAGTGGGCATGTTGGTTCGTCCAAAACCCATGCTCAACCTACATCAAGGTTAGCGGATTCACAGGGAACCCAATGTTGTTGCCCTGATACTGCAATGATAGAGTAATTTTGTTGGAGTAAGTAAGGCAACTTTTGGGCCTCCAGTCTCTTTTGTCTTCAAAACATAAAACAGGTATTGATTTCTCGGTTTCAATTGGATATTTCGCGTGCTCAAAAATACAAGTTGCAAAATTAGTAGAGCTAAAGCTTCAGGATTTGAACCTGAAGGAATATGATAATGCTAGGGAGTTCTATGATCCCTACGGGAAACTCAAACAAGCTATGCCTAAGGCATATGAGGGACACAAGCCGAATATAGAGGATTTTTGGGTTAACCTTCAGGATAGTTTTGAAGTCAGAGAAAAGAGTTATAGTCAGTTGTTCGTGCCACAGATCAAAGATTTTGGAATTGAAACCAATCTCCCCAAAGACCTCAGAGACGATGGAGACTTGCTCGATACGGCATACAAAGGACTAGAAATTGATAAGAAACCTCTCTCTCCAATGAAGTGGTCGCTCAATGAAGATGTACATATTGAAAAAGTTTCTCAAGTGGTCATCAATAGGACCAAGCAATGGTTAAGCCAGAGGGTAAGGCCAAGTGCCTCAATGGGGAAGCAGAAGGAGTCCACTTCAGAGGTACCTCGGTCAAGGGGTTACAAGTAGTATGCCTGAAAGACGAGGTTAAGCTCAAGGCAAAATACCTCTACTGACCCCGATGAGGAAGGGAAACCTCAAGAAAGCACTGAGGACTTATTAAAGAAACTCCAAGATAAGATGAAGGAGTCTGAGCTATTGAAGAAGGCAGAAGACATTGGAGTGACTAATGGATTAGGAGCAATACCACTCGCCAAAGTCCTTCCACCAAGGACAGGTATAGGGCAAACTGCAGGAGAGGGTACCCAAGAGCAGGAAGAAGAAATAGAAATTACTGAGGATATACCTACTCAACCACCTTCAACAGATGCCACACAGGATCCAGGTATCAATGCCCCTACACCGTCACTAGTTAACATACCTATAGGACAACCTAGAGTGCAAGGCTTCAGGTCTACTACTGAAGGAATAAAAGTTAGGAACATTGAATCTGATTTAGATCAGGAAGAAGAGGATCTTGAGCAACATCGACCGCTAGAAGGCGAGAAAGAAGGGGATGAGGCAGATGACCTACTGAATGAAAGACTAGTTCTAACCCCTCAAGATGAAGAGGACCTCCTCAAGGATATAGCAGTCGAGCAAAGTGAAACAGAGGCAGGCAAGGAAGAGATGACATTTAATGAAGAGTTCAGTGGCAAACTGGGAGAGTTACATAAGCAACAGGCTCTCCAAACCAATCTAGCCCGCCAAGTTACCTCACCTCAAGATCTCAAGCAAACAGAGGTAGAGGAAAGAGATGAAGCACAGGAGTAGGCGGATGTCCATGTTATAACTGCAGACATAGTGTCACATCAAGGTGACAAAGATGAAAATATACCGCAATGGCTTGAGTTCACTTTTGCGAAGAAAAAGAGAAAAGCGGAGCTTCCTAAAGTCACTTTGCAACAAGTAATCACCGAAAAGCCACCAAAGGCTAAGAAGCTAAAAATCGTACATCATTTGTCAAAAACAGACTCCAGTGAAGTGATTGCAGATGTGGCAGTTCCACTCCAAGCTGAGGGACAATTTTCCCCCAAGTATCAAATATCCCATGTAAATTTGGGTAGACAAACCAAGTGGGGAGAGCTAGATACTTTGGAGCTAGCCACAAGTGTTGTCAGGGGGCATGTAGAAAAAGAGCATATTTCAAACATGGAGCTCAAAGCGCAACTAGGGCAATACAAGAAACTCCTGATTGAAATGAGTAAACCTCTAGACTCTCATAGGGCTGATAACCTACCTTCCACCTCATCACTACCAGAGCGAGAAATGAAGGCACTAGTGGAGGTGAGATGAGTGACCGTTGCAGCCAAGTCATGGACCCAAGTAAATACAACTAAGATTAGGCTATTTCTGTAGGATACAATGAAGATATACCAGAGGGCAGTATAGGCAGGCGGAGCCTTAGCTTCTTGTGCTACGCAATGGGAATGGAAGCTAAGTATTTTTGATAAGCAGTTCTAAGTTTTGAATAAAGTGTTGCAGTTAGGGGCGGAGACAATAATGGAGGAGGACCTCTTAGGTGGGGGCAGTTGTGAAAACTTGCAGTCCTTTGTGTACATTTTGGAGCTAAAGATTGAAATGTTTCAACAGTATATAAAGGATTTGGCAGAGATTCGGGTTCCTATCCTCAAGAAAATTTTGTCATATGAGAATTTCATAAAACATAATCTTGGACCCTTTGGTTTAGGATTAACTAGTGCCGGAATAATGGAGCAACAGCAAGTTTTGAATCAGTGGGATGCATACGAGGCTCAACACTTAGGACCTTCGGCCCAGTTTTATGTCGCCCTCACGGACAAGTACATAAACTTGATCACTCAGTGTCAAGAGGTGGCAAAGACAATAGGAGAACTAGAGAAAGAAAAGAAGCATACAGATGAAGTGTTGAAGAAATATAAATTTAGAGTTAAGCACGTAGTTGATCCTCTTGTTCAAGCAATTGCATGTATAATTAATAATTATAGAGCTTTTGCGAAGAAATAAGGAATAAACACACAGTTGCTAAAGATAGCAAAGCTTTTTCATAATTCCTTAATTTTGTATTTTTACCTGCAACTCCTACTCAAGTTCTGATTTTGAGAGAAATCCTGCATGACTACGAAATTGTGGCTCACTTAGCATGGTCTTCGTAGAGATCATGCAGTCCCCATTCCGTAGTTGTTAAGTGGAGTGTCAAGGCAGAAACTTGCAAGTTAACTGTGACTCCTACTTTCAGTTCTTAATTTAGGTTAGATTTATTTCCTAGATAATAGGGCAGAAAACTTCTATAAATTGAGAAGTTGGATTTATTTGTAAGGGTCCCCAAATTGATGATTTGTGGCCCACTTAGATATTTTAAGAGTATTTTGCAGATTGTTTAGAAGTTCAGTTATTTTTGTTATACATTCATTGAGATTAATACAAGAAGCAGCTTGTAGATTGTCTGATCTACTTCTATATTCTACGAAATTGTTCAGTGTAATCTGGTAATGTCTATTATTTGGAGTTAGCAAACTGGTTTAATCTTTTTGTTTATTACTTTATGAATCATATTGCGCACGTCAGTGGTGTATGAGAATTATTGTGATAGGTCGTATTGTTGATGATTTTATTTCCATAAATCTGTGAAATTGATGATTTTGGAGGTTTACTGGAGGTTCGTTGTTGAATGCTAACTTGGATGATATTTGACAATTTCTTAGACTGCAGGGAACTAACTAAGTAACTCATTAAGTTGTTATTGTATTGGTTTTATTGTTATTTTCTGGTTTCCTTGATCTATCTTTTGCAGTTTATTTTCCAGAGAAACTTAAATTTTAAAATACAAAAAAAAGGAAATATGACCATTAATAACCATCGAGATTAGTTTCAACCAGCAAGCCCCTTAACAGGTATAGCTACATCAACCATTGGGTTGCCCATCACCGTCGTGACCCGACTATAGAGACCTTGGAGTAGTGAGTTTTCCTAAACTCATTGCTTTTCAAGAATAGGTGGTGAGTGTTTACATTGGCTACCTGATTGTCGGCAGGTGTGTCAAAAACAGTTGTCAAAGGAAAAAGGCAGTAGAAGGAGGGCCTAGACAAGTCCCCTCGTTGGTTAACCACATATGGTACTTCGAGGAGACGGATTGATGCCCTTTACCCAACCTAACATCAACAACGAGCTAGATGACATTCTTACCCAATTATACGATTTTGCTTGGGATAGTACAAGAGATTATAACGATTGGTTACGAGCACGACAAGCCTTAGACAACAAGAGACAAAAGGCTATACGTATAGAAGCAAAGGCACAAAGATAACTTAATCCTCAGGTGAACCCACAAGAAAATCCAAAACCATCTCCTCAACCAGAGAATTGAGGTACTAAGTTGGATCGTATACCATCTTTCTCTCCCGAGAGATTCCACCGAGTCCTTAGGAGTGGTTCTTCACCATCCAACTTAGTAGAGTTAGGACGTGCCACTACGATAAGGAGGAACAAAGCTAAGAAACAACCCTCAACAACCTCACCAGTACAGTCATCCATACTTAACGTAGAAGATCAGCTAATTCCTAGTCCTCAGCGTATCGTTGCACCTTTTGTGACTCAATGTCCACCGTCACCAACTTCAATGCCCTGCTTTAACCAAGACACCACACCACTAGGAACCATACCAGGGGGTATACATGACCTACCTAGAAACCCTGAAAAAATTTGCAGCAAATTTTACTATTTAGGGGGACGAACGGCTGATGAACATATTGAAGCATTCAAAGATGCGGTCATTCGTAACCATATTGAACACCAAGATGTAGTATGTAGACTCTTCCCATTTTCACTTGGAGAGAATGAATACAATTGGTACCTAACCTTACTTGCAAACTCTATCACAGGATGGGACGTCTTGGAGAAGGCTTTCATTGATCAATTCTGAGTGTATGTAGACCCCGGAACACTATACCACCAATTTGCTTCTCTTAAGAAATCGCCAAATGAGTCATTAACAACTTTTAATACAAGCTTCCAAAGGGCATTCAAGAGGCTACAAGCTCCTTACCAAGTAGCGCCTAATGTAGCCATCGACTCATATCTAAAAGCTATCAACCCTTGGACTGCTATGTTTATTAAGAAGAGTGTTCCCCAAGATCAAAGGGACACCTTGGCAAAAGTCTTCGCACTAGCAATCAGCATGAACAATGAGTTGAATCAAACCCCAGGAGGGATCGGATATAATCTACCTATAGGGGTGAATCAAGGAAACTACAATCAACTCCCATGCGTACCCTCACCTCTACCTGTAGGTGCCCCAACGATGAACCTGGTGCCAATATATGCACCCCAACCTCAAGCGAATCAACAGTTTGCTGCTCAAGCTTTGACTTGGCAAAATGATACCAATACCGCCCCCACTCAAATGCAATATGTTGGTCAAGCACAAGGGGGAAGTCAACAATTTGGTAATACTAACTCAACAAACCAACCTCCAACCACGGCGCCTAAGAATCAAGGATCTCATATATCTGCTGAAGTAGAAGCCTTAAAGAAAATGATCTCATAGGTTACTTCAGACTTGAGCCAGCTAAAAATGAATCCTCCAGGAGGGTATAATCAATCCCAACCATATAATAATCAGCGGAACTACAATAACCAGAACCAAAATCAAAGGTATAACAACAAATCTTATAATAGGCAGTGGAACACAAGTCCGAATAATGGAGGAGTGAACCATGATCACACTGACGCACAAGATAACCCAAACCACACACAAAGTGTTAACCTTGTGGATGTGAATTTGCTAACAAATTGGTGTAGGTTGCATGATACAACTGCGCATTCTGAGGTTAATTGTGTTCAGTTCGAGAAGAACATAAGATTTGCTCAAGCTGACTCTCAGCCAAAAGATTGTTCCAATGATGAACCTGATAAGGTTAATACTGCCATGTTGGTCGATACCTTCCTGTGCAAAGAATTTCAGGGTGAAGTTGAAGGTGAACCATGTGTCTACGATGCTCAGGCCTTTCAGACCAGAAACAACTACAATCTTAGGAGTCAAGGCAAAGCTCCATTAACGGAGCCACCTCCCCCGACGAGTGGGTTTGTACCTCCTGATGCGAATGCAAGCAACAATCCTCACCCTCCTCGGGCTTTTCAAGGAGCACGCCCTAGACAAGCTCAAGGGCAAGATTATGTTCTGAAAGGATCATTTGACGTTACTAAGGAGATGGAGAGGACTGCAACCACTATGTCCCTGGTGGAAGTACTGAGATATTGCCCTGAACAGAAGAGGGCTCTCCTTAGAAAGTTGGAATTATTAGACTCACAGAGCAATGAGGTTAAGATGGCAGACCTTAATGAAGTCAACGCTAACGTCAGCGGTGATGCAATAGAAAATCCACCATTTTTACTAAGTTTGCGGATATGAGGAAAGAATTTACACAACTGTTTCGTAGATTCAGGGGCTCCAGGAAACATAATGCCCTACTCTATATGTTAGAAGCTTGGACTTAAACCAATACGTGCAAATAGTAAGCTGGTACAACTAGACAAAACTGAGGTTAACGTAATCGGAGAATTAAAAGATGTATACATCCAATTAGGTGTTGATCCCCGAATATCTCGTTATATTGACATTCAAGTAGTGGATATTCCAGAAGTATATGGGATGCTCCTTAGTAGAGATTGGTCAAAGACATTGGAAGGATATTTCTTGACTTGTTTTGTAAATGATGTTCAATTTACATTCAATATGCAAGTTATATTCTAGTTGATATTATCTTGTTCTATGTATTACTGATTTAAAATATAAACCTTACTATCTTCCTTTGTATGGACCTTACTATCTTCCTTTGTATGGCAGGTGAGAGGAGCATTTATTAATTTCGATGTCCTTTCTCACAAATGCCATTTGATATCTATAGCAAGCTCGGTACGATCAAGCAATGCCTTGACCGGTCATATCTTTTAGACATGGCCGATCAAGACATTACTTGATTGTGCCCCTTCGCTAATCTTAATAATCATACACGATGGTTATTTACCAACCGAGACCAATCGGTGTATGCTTACATTAACACCCGATAACAATCGGTGTATATTTATTCTGCCACCTGATGTTAATCGGTGTATCACCCGATATCAATCGGTGCAAACATATGTTAACATCGATTCTAAGCGATGTTTGGTTGACCCGATAATTGTTTTGTTTATCATTAAATAAGTTAACCGATATAAATCGGATTGCAATGGTTAACCTGATTTAATAATCGGTGAACACAAATAATGTAACCGATATTAAATAAGGATTCTATGCTATAGAATGATAATCGACAATTAAGCACTTTGATCGAACTAATTAGATTCATCGTATACAAATGAAGAATGGTTTATGAAATGAAGGCTTGAAGTTATTCATCATAATTATCGATAGGATAAATGATTGAACGAGAGACTTCATTTATCTCTCATTCAATCATTTATCTTACCGAAGCTATCATGCATTAACACTCCCTCTTAGCCAGGTAAAATAAATGCAAATAAGATATCAAGCATCATAATTCAAATGGTGGTTAGCATTCTTTACACAATCTAACTCTCTAGAAAATCATATCACCTAATCACATGATATGAAGTATCACCTAAACACATGATACAAAATGTCCATTACGTCAATCATGTGATGACAGGATATCAACTAAGCATGTGATATCAGTATTGCCTAAACACGCAATACTTAAGGATAATCATATGAGAGATTAAATTCTCATATTATCCAAGTTGTGATATGTGCACTAACACCTTATACAAGTGTTTTACCACAACACAGTCATGGCACATTCATGATACACCAGAGATCCAACATGATAGCTGGTTTGGACATTATAAGATCATCACCTTATAATGTCTACATACAAGTGTTCATTATCTTGAGAGATCATCACCTCTTAGATAAGAACCCAGGGGATAAAATCCAAAATGTCCTATCATGACAAATAAGTTTACACATTAAACATCTTATTGATACGCAAATACAAATTTACAAAGTAAATTACCTTTCTATCATACCTAAACCTTTTCTGAAGTGATCAACCTTCACTCTGGAAATAGTTTTGGTCAGAATATCTGCAGTTTGATCTCATGTACAAACATATTCTAATTGGATCACATTCATGTCTATCATATCTTGCACATAGTGGTATGGAATCTCAAAATGCTTGGATCTGTCATGGAACACTGGATTTATTGAAAGTTTTATGCAGCTCTAATTGTCACAATGTATAATAGTGGGTTTTGTAGGCTCCCCAAACAACCCCACAAGCAACTTCCTAAGCCATACTACTTCTCGGGGCAGCCATAAAAGCTGCAATGCATTCGGCCTCGGTGGAGCTTTGAGCTACAGAAGACTGCTTCCTGCTAATCCAACATATCATAGTTGAACCTAGACTGAAACAACACCCTGAAGTGTTTTTTCTGTCAGTCACACTTCCAACCCAATCTGAATTTGTAAATCCATGTAGGTCTATATCAACTTTCTTATATTTAAGACCAAGGTTTAGGGTACCTTGTAGGTATCTCATAATGTGTTTTACTGCAACCATGTGTATCTCCTTAGGTTCACACATAAACTGACTTAGTGCATTAACTGCATAACAGATATTTGGCCTTGTATTTACCAGGTACATTAGGGATCCAATCATCTGTTTGTATTGAGTAGGGTCGGTGGGTTGCGACTCTATTGCTGCTTCTTTAAGTTTATGTAAATTGGTATCCATAGGAGAGGTCATAGGCCTACAGTTTAGCATTCTGAATCTCTTCAGAATATCCAAGGTATACTTTCCTTGGTTGAGTATAATGTTGTCAAAATTCTGCCATACTTCCAATCCTAGGAAGTAATGAAGGAGACCCAAGTCCTTCATATCAAATTCTTTGGATAGATATTTCTTGCATTGTTCTATAAGGTGATCATTTCCTATGATTAATAAGTCATCAACATATAAAATCAATATTAGCATATCACCTTTATTTCTTTTGTAATAGAGATTAGGATCTGCATCATTCTTGGAGAAGCCTAGTCCTGAGAGATAGGTGTCAATTCTTTCATACCAAGCCCTGAGAGCCTGTTTAAGCTCATAGAGAGCTTTCTTGAGTCTACACATATGAGACCCAGCATCATAAATTTCAAACCCTTCAGGCTACTCTAGGTAGACTTCTTCTAAGATCTCACCATATAGAAATGTTGTCTTAACATCCATCTGGTGTATCTTACATCCCTTTGTTGTTGCAATGGCCAATATAGCTCTTATTGATGTATACCTGGCAACAGGTGCAAACGTTTCTTCATAATCTATTCCTTCTCTTTGTGAGAACCCTCTAGCTACAAATCTAGCCTTGTGTTTTTCTATACTGTCGTCTGCACCATGTTTGATCTTAAAGAGTCATTTAGATGAAACAACAAATTTGTTAGTTGGCCTCGGGACAATCTCCCAAAAATTATTTTTCATAATGTACTGATACTCTTCAGACATGGCATCCTTCCATACTTTATGTTCAAGTGCATCTAATACATGGTTTGGTTCGGCTTTAGATAGATCATTCATAAGGGCAACATAGCTAGTGAATTTATTAGGCCTTTTGTTTTCCCTGAAGGTCCCTGAAGGAGCAACAAACTTATGAGCTTCTTCTACAGTCTTGGTGGCCCATAGTGGTCTTTCATTGAGGTTTTCTCTAGGTGGACTTTGAGTTTCACTTATAGTTTCCTCAGGATTCTCCCTCTGAAACTCAAGAGTAGGATCTCTTTCTATGCTAGGGGTGGGGATATAGACTTCAGGGTCTAGAGAGCTTTGGGCTCTTTTGAAGGCTAAGTCTTCTTCAAAGATCACATCCCTACTTAGTTCAATATTCTTTTGACCAGGTATATAGATCCTGTAGGCCTTGGAGGTTTCACTATATCCTACAAGGATTCCCCTTTTTCCAGAAGGCTCTAATTTTAATCTTTTCTCCCTAGGTACATGAATATAGACAGGGCATCCAAATATCCTAAGGTGGCTAATATCAGGTTTTGATTTCGTAAAGACTTCCTCAACGGTCTTATCTTCAAGATGAGAGTGAGGACATATGTTTTGAATATATACAGCAGTGCCAGTTGCTTATGCCCAAAGATTGACATTTAGATTCTGATCAAGAATCATAGCTTTGGCAGCTTCAACGATTGTCCTATTTTTCCTCTCAGCTATCCCATTTTGTTGAGGGTTATAAGGTATTGTTAACTCCCTCTTAAACCCTGAATTTTTACAAAACTCTTTAAATAATTCTAATGTGTATTCCCCCCGATTATCAGTTCTTAGGGTTTTAATTTTATTTGTTGAGTAGTTCTCTGTTAGTGATTTGAATTAATTAAACCTATTAAGGATCTCTTCTGATTCTTTACATTTCAGAAAGTAGATCCAAGTTTTCCTAGAGTAGTCATCAACAAATATTACATAATACAAAAATCCCCCCAATAAAGGTATGGACATAGGTCCACATACATCAAAATGAACTAACTCTAAAATTTTACTTATTTTCCTAGTACTATTCTGAAAAGCACCCTTAGTATTTTTACCTAGGGCACATCCTTTGCATGCCCCTGAATGATATTGCTTTAACTTAGGTAGACCTATGACAAGGTCTCCCATTGATGATAAAGCTCTAAAATTTAGGTGACCTAGTCTTCTATGTCAGACTTCATTAGCATCTGTAGTTTCATGGATTAGGGCTAGGTTGGGCTCTGTACATAGCTCATACAAGTAGCCTTGTCTTTGACCAATCGTTTTAGCTTTCTTGATGGATGAGTTCTTTGGCCAAACCAATACTTTGTTGTCCATGAAGGTCACTCTATATCCATTGTCCTCCAGTGCTGATATTGAGACTAGATTTATCTTGATGCCTAGTACATATAGTACTCCTTTAAGTTGTAATGATACACCTGACTTTAGTTTGATGGTGCAGGTTCCAACTCCTTTGACTGGATGTGTAGAGTCATCCCTGATAGTTACTTCCTCATCATTCTCCTCTTTCATGGAGTCTAGTACTTCTCTGAAACCTGTAATGTGTCTGGATGAGCCATTGTCGATCACCCAGGAGTTAACTTTATTAAATGTTTGGTTTGTGAGTGTTGAATAGAGTACATACTTCTCAAGGTCCTCTTCCCTTTAAGATTTTCTTGTTTTGGCAAATGTGGCTTGCTTAGCTCTTTCTAGACATTTGCCAACATAGTGCCCAAATTTGTCACATCTGTAACATTGAATCTGAGAAAGGTCCTTCTTGAAGGTGTTCTTGTCGTGACGACTTTTTCTCTTCCTGAACTGTTTCTGCTTGCTTTTTTTGTTTGAGTTCGTATTTAGAACTTGGAGATCTTCATCTATATTCTTTTGCTTGATCCCTTTCTTATTTTTCCTTGATTCTTCCTGGAGACAATCAGCCTTTAGCCTATCGAATTTTGGAAATTCATCCCTTGCACTGATGGCTTGGATGAATGTTTCTCATATGCTAGGCAACCCATCTAGAGCAATGAGTGTTAATTCTTTGCTATGGATCTCATATCCAAGGGTTGTCAGTTCATCCCTTAGGGCAGATATTCGCATGAAGTAGGCATTGACTGATTCTCCTTTGATCATGGCTATGTGATTTATTTCTCTTTTTAAAGCCAAGGTTCTACTGGAATTAGATATCTCAAATGCATCTTCAAGTGCTTTGAACATGTTGAAGGTTGTTTCATGTTTCCTTATGATGGGCATTATATTGTTTCTTACCCCATCAACTATGATTTTAATAGCCCTTTCATTTCCCTCTCTCCAAGTTGTTTTGTCAGGTTGAGTCTCAAGTTCTGCAGTTTCAGTTTTTACAAATGATTCGACTTTATTTTCTTTTAGAATCATTTGAATTCTGAACTTCCATGTTGAGAAGTCATCACCTCCTCTGAGTCTGTCTTCAAATCTAATAGCGCTAGTCATTGAAAGAATTGTCATGATGAATATATTTTTGGTTTGAATTTCCGCAAAATTGAATAGCCTCAAGTTCAATTTAACTATAGCTCCAATACCATGTAAATGATGTTCAATTTGCATTCAATATGCAAGTTATATTCTAGTTGATATTATCTTGTTCTATGTATTACTGATTCAAAATATAAAGCTAACTATCTTCTTTTGTATGGCAGGTGAGAGGAGCATTTATTAATTTCAATGTCCTTTCTCACAAATGCCATTTGATATATATAGCAAGCTGGGTACGATCAAGCAATGCCTTGACCAATCATGCCTTTTAGACATGGTCGATCAAGACATTACTTGATTGTGCCCCTTCGCTAATCTTAATAATAATACACAGTGTTTATTTACCAACCGATACCAATCGATGTATGATTACATTAACACCCGATAACAATCGGTGTATGTTTATTCTGCCACCCGAGGTTAATCGGTGTATCACCCGATATCAATCGGTGCAAACATATGTTAACATCGATACTAATCGATGTTTGTTTGACCCGATAATTGTTTGTTTATCATTAAATAAGTTAACCGATATAAATCGGATTGCAATGGTTAACCTGATTTAATAATCGGTGAACACAAATAATGTAACCGATATTAAATCGGGATTCTATGCTATAGAATGATAATCGACATTTAAGCATTTTGATCGAACTAATTAGATTCATCATATACAAATGAAGAATGGTTTATCAAATTAAGGCTTGAAGTTATTCATCATAATTATCGATAGGATAAATGATTGAATGAGAGACTTCATTTATCTCTCATTCAATCATTTATCTTACCGAAGCTATCATGCATTAACATGTTTTACATACCTGTGGCTTCCATGCAAGGGGGTAAGCAACCAGATCCGAATCGATAGTGAACCTAAGTTGAAGAAGTTAGTAACGGATTGTGGTGCTCCCAATGAGGTCGTGTTTGCTTAAGTGAGTCCAGGAGTTTACAGGGTAAACGAAATCCTCACTTTCTCTGCACCGGCTCCTCTCCAATTATTTTGAGCAGACATGACCGCATATAAAGGGCGAGTCAAAGATTTCACTACAGCAATGCAAGGAATGTGTTTTTTGGGGGACACTATGAAGATACAAGATTTGTTGCTTCCGAAATGATGTCGAATACATCATGAGGAGCACTCAGAGATGTCATGTATCCCATGTCAAAATGAGATTACGAAATTGATGAGTCTGGTTCCATACAAAGAAGATGATCATACCATCAATATGGAAGAAGTTCAAAGTCTAAGTTGTGAAGGATTAGAGCACCAAACAATAGATTCTATAAGTAAGACTACCCTCCCTAAAGAATACAACCAGGAGATTCCTGCAATTGAGATTGTCAAACATGAGAAGGAAGATATTCCTCTTGAGCAAGCGAAAGAAGAAACAAAATCTCAACTTCAACATCAATCGGAACAGATTGTTCTTAACACTACTGAAGCGTTCATGCAACCAGAAATTGAACAATCTCAATTGTCACAAGACCTCGAGTCAGATAAGCAACAATCGTCTCTGAAAGCTAACCTGATCACTGACCCTAAGGTGAAAAATGTACAGAGACCAAAGGATGAAATACGGTTTTCAAAGTTTGATGGGTCAAGATCCAAGCAAGGCAGTGGAGCAGGCATAGAGTTCACAAACCCAAAAGGGAAAACTCTTTTAACCTCTTACCAACTCCAATTCCCTTGTACTAATAACGTGATGGAGTACAAGGCCTTTGATGAATAAAGATGAACAGTAAATACTCAACACATACTGAGAGGGGGGGATGAATCAGTATAGACAAAAACTTCTTTAACAACTTAAACTACAAAGACTGCATTAACTGGTAAACAGCACCAACGATCTAAATCAGGGCACTACCGGTAAAACACAATGAGATTGTGAAAGACAAAAACCGGTAACACTTAGATCTTCACAAAACCTAATATCTCATTTCCACTTCACCCATATGCTTAAACAAGTAATACATCAGAAATATAATGACCATTAGATCAGTATGCTTTACCGCTTAACAGAAAACACTAAGACATCACATGAAAAAGCATCACACATAACACACTGATTTTTCACGTAGAAACCCAACTAGGAAAAACCACGATGCAGATGAATACCCACAAGTTGTTCTTGAACTCTTTTGAAGTCCGCTCTATTAGGAGCCTAGTCCGGTTAAGGACTTTACAACAGGGTCTGCTAGGAACCGATCCTGCTAGGGATCACCCGGTTAAGGGATGGCTAAATACCCGGTTAGAGGTCAAAACCCTGTTAAAGGTTACCTTGTCAGAGGATTTAAAGAACTCAATGATTTTGAGTCACCCTGTTAAAGGATTTACAAAAAGCCTGTTAAAGCTACCAGGTAAAGGGATTTTCCAACAGCTGAAATGGTTAGAAGTCAACGAGTAATACATTGATCTGATAACAGCACTTAATGCCAAGGCAGATCCACTTTAGTTCCTTTACATCTGCAATCACACTCTGCAGATCTCTACTCACTGCACCGGTCTGGCAAGAATCACTTCACACACATACATTTGCCAACAAATTCAAATGAGAATCATCATCGACCTTATAGACAATAGTTAGGTCAGTGGCAAAAACCTAAAACCCTAAGCATCTATGTTAACAATACAGTCAGTCCAATCCTGACCGTTTAAACACATTACATAGGTTAAAACAATCTTGAACAAATCTCAAGACATTCTACATCGTTCGTTCTTTGCCGCTTCTGGAAGCGGATAACCCATCACACGCTCTCCACCGTTTATTAAGATTTTGCACATTCTCGAGGTAGATAGAATCAATCTTCTTCATGCAAGATCCTCAAGGAGATTCTTCATGCGCACAAGGCTAACGTGGCAACACGATCTGATCACCATTTCAATGCTAACTCATCATAGGATGTCGTCGGTCGAATCACACATACTTGGAATGCATCAACTGGAAACCCTGAAGCCAAGACTACCAACCGGTAGCCATATCAAATGAAACCCCGATAAAAACTTTGCATATATCAGTTCACATTCCAACACACCGGTTCACCTTTTCGTATATACCGGTTCACATCATCATACCGATTCTCTTGCTAGTTTGCTTACTTCAATATACCGGTTCATACTTCAGCATGTTGACATCAATGACAACATACAATATCATCATGTCATCAAACTCTGCACATATGCCAACAATCTCCCCCTTTGGCATTGATGGCAATACACAAAGTTATCTCTACATCTTCTTTCATATAATATGTTTTCAAAACTGCATATATCTTCTCTGCTTCACATCTTCTCCCCCTTTGACAACAATGTCAAAGTGGAGGCACAAACATCCATGTTCCATTATGTTGCTCCCCCTGAGGACTAGCATCCTTCAACACACCAAACCTTGAAAAGATTTGACAATGCAATACCTAACTGATGTTGAGCACATACCTTTGGTTCACCTCTTGAAGGGGCAGCACCCCTAATTCACCTCTTAAATAGGTAAATGTAGCCTTCGGTAGAGGCTTGGTGAATATATCTGCTAACTGCTCCTTACTAGAAACATGTTCCAATACAATCTCTTTGTTCTGAACTTTCTCCCTCAATAAATGATACTTGAGCTCGAAGTGCTTGGTTCTAGCATGCAATACCGGATTCTTGGAAATATTAATTGCACCTGTGTTGTCACAAAATATACTCACCGGTTCAGATACAGGGACTTTGAAACCACTTAATACATGCTTCATCCAAATTGTTTGAGTGCAGTTCATAAATGTTGCTACATATTCTGCTTCTGATGTAGACTGAGAGATACAACTCTACTTCTTGCTCATCCATGAGACTAGTCTACCACCAAGAAAGAATGCACCACCGGTTGTGCTCTTCCGATCGTCCACATTACCAGCCCAATCGGCATCTATAAATACATTGAGATTGAAATCATTATTGTATGGATACCACAATCCATAATCTATGGATACCACAATCCATAATCTATAGTTCCCTTCAGATATCTAAGAATCCGCTTGACTGCTACCAAGTGGGATTCTCTTGGACTTTTCTGAAAACGTGCAGCAATGCCCACTGCATGTGCAATGTCCGGTCTATTGTGTACTACATAGTGCAATTTACCAATCATTGACTGGTATTCCTTCTCATTCACCAATGTTGAGTCATCTTCTTTTGACAATTTACAACCAGTCATCATTGGTGTACCAACCGGTTTGTTGTCTTCCATGTCAAGGGTCTTCAACACCTCTTTGACATACTTGAACTGAGTGATAAAGATTACATCTTTCATTTGTTAAGTTCGTAGTCCAATGAAGAACTTAATCTCTCCGATTAGTGACATCTCAAATTCCTTCTTCATTTCATCTGCAAATGAATGGCTCATCTTGTCATCTCCACCAAAAATTTTGTCATCAACAAACACTTCACAGATCAGAATCTGATCTCCTTCTAACTTCAGATAGATATTGCTATCTTCACTTGTTCTTTCAAATCCAATCTTCACAAGATGGGATTGTAAACGTTCATACCATGCTCTAGGTGCTTGCTTCAATCCATACAAGGCTTTATGTAGCCTACACACCATATCACTATCTTCTAATAGGGCAAACCCATCTGGTTGCTTTATATACACTTCCTCTTCAAGTATTCCATTCAGGAATGCAGATTTCGCATCCATCTAATACACTTTGAATCCCTTGAAGGCAGCATATGCAAGTAGCAGTCGAACTCCTTCCAATCTAGCTACTAGAGCAAAGGTTTCTCCATAGTCTTCTCCTTCTTCTTGAGCATATCCCTTACATACCAATCTTGCTTTGTTTCTTATCACTATGCCATTTTCATTCAGCTTGTTTCTAAAAACCCATTTGGTGCCAATAACATTTTTGTGCTCAGGTCTGGGTACCAAAGACCATGTACTATTCTTTTCTATCTGGTCAAGTTCCTCTTCCATAGCCTCCAGTCTTCATCTTTATGTGCCTCTTTAAATGTTTTGGGCTCAAATTCAAAAATCATGCAAGAATTCTCTCTGACCTTTCTTCTTGTAAGTATTTATGCATCCTTATCCCCTATAATCTGTTTTGGATCATGATGCAGCTTTACATACCTAGGAATGATCTTAATTGATTCCTCTTGCTTTTCTTCTTCATCCTCATCTTCATCAGCATCTATTGGTGTAGGAGCACTGTTACTAGTAGTCGGTTGGTTTGCAACCAGTTCCCAGAAGGTTACATCTGGTTCATCTATCGCTTGCTCGTTGTAGGTTTCCTAAGGTTTCTCAGAGGTTTCATCAACTCTAACATTGATACTTTCAACAATTCTCTGAGTTATATTGTTAAAACACTTGAGAGCTTTTCTCTTGGTGGAATACCCTAGGAATATTCCCTCATCACATTTTGCATCAAACTTGCTTTGGTGTTCACTTTTCTTAATATAACACTTGCTACCAAACACTCTAAAGTAGCTTACTATGGGAGTCTTACCAGTCCAATACTCATAAGGAGTTTTATCCTTACCTTTCTTGATGAATACCCGGTTCATAGTGTAGACTGCAGTGCTCATCGCTTCTCTCCAAAAAGTGTGAGCAACCTTCCCTTGAATCAACATTGCTCTGGTTGCTTCAACTACAGTCCGATTGTTCCTTTCTGCTAGGTCATTCTGTTGTGGGGTCCAGGGGCAGACAGTTGCCTCTTGATGTCATTCTCTTCACAATACTTATTGAATTCTCCAGAAGTGAACTCACCTCCTTGGTCGGTTCTAAGGCATTTGATCCTCTTACCGCTTTCATTTTCAACTAGTGCTCTGAAGACTTTGAACTTTCCAAAAGCTTCAGACTTGTCTTTCAAGAATGTGACCCACATCATTCTTGAGCAATCATCAGTAAGAATCATAAAGTACCTATCTCCCTGAACACTCCTAGTTTTCATAGGACCACACAAATCAGTATGCACAAGATCAAGTAAATTATCTATTGTGAAAGATTTACCTTTGAAGGTTGAGGAAGACATTTTCCCCAGTTGACATTCTTTGCAGAAAGGATTCTCTGGTTTGTTCAACACTGGCAATCCTCTAACTGCCTTGATCTTACTGGCCTTAACAATATTATCAAAATTTACATGGCAGAGTCTCTTATGCCATATCCAACTGTCATCAAACTTAGCCATTAGACATTGACTGATATTTGTATTTAACCGACATAACTTACCTTTGGTCTGCATACCGATGGCCATCAATTCACCACTCTTTCCTTTTATTTTGCACACTCCATCTTTGAATTCCAGAGTGAGTCCTTTATCATTCAGCTGAGCAACACTCAAAAGGTTATGTCTGAGACCTTCTACCCAATACACATTATCAGCACTGCTTTTTTCATTTAGAAAGATGGAACCTTTTCCTTTTACCATACATGGTGCATCATTACCAAATCGGGCTACACCTCCATCATACTCTTCCAAAGACAGAAACTTTCTCTGGTCACTAGTCATGTGGTGAGAACAACCACTATCAATAATCCACTCATTAGAATTATCAAAGCGGGAGATAAGAGCCTTCTTGTCTGACACATCTTCCTTCACGGCTACAAACACTATGTCTTCGCTTTCTTCATCTTCTGATTCATCATCAATGACACCTTCATCAACCACAACAAGATAGTTTCTCCTATTTCCTCCTTTGAACTTTTTAAACTTCTCTGGTTTGTCCTTACTATCGCTATTAGGACAATTGGCAGCAATGTGTCCTATCCTATTGCAAGAAAATCATTTCAAAGGAAGCTTACCTCTGTATTTTCTAATTCCCTTAAGAAGTCTCTTGGCCAGAAGAACTTCAAATTCCATCAGGATCTCCTCATCATCCATATCTCTACTTTGTCTAGGTTCACAGCTAATAGTAGCTTCTTTTCCCTTTCTAGATAGTGCAGCAGATGCTCTAAAGGTTGAATCAGTCTTCTGAACATTGCCATCATAACTGTTTAGCTCATATGTGGTCAACTTAGCAATGATGGAATCTAGGGATACCTTTGTCTTGTCAATAGATCTCAACTCCTGAATACCGGCAACCCTTATTGCATAGACCGGTAATAAGGATCTCAAAACTTTGCTAATAATGGTGGAATCATCCATTGTACCTCCTGCACTCTTGATGTCTCCAACAACAGTTTTAATCCTTATCTCATATTGTTGAATGGTCTCTCCTTCAACCATCTGCATCTCTTCAAACTCTCCTCTACGGCTTTCTTCCTTAGCTTGCTTCACATGCTCATCACCACCATAGATAGACTCCAAAGTATCCCATACATCTTTGGGATTGTCTTTATCCTAAACATCTATAAACTCAACATCAAATAGACTGTTGATAAGAGCTTCCATGACTTGCCCATTCTCTTGAATTTCTCTTCTTTGATCATCGGTGAGAGTACTGGTAGGGACAACATAAGTATTCTCAACATAGTTCCAGTGTTGAGCACCCATGCTTTTAATGTATAGCTTCATTTTGTCCTTCCATATCTTAAAGTTATCTATGTTGAACTTAGGACCTTCCCTCTTCATCATTAGAATAGGATCTTTTCCTCAAGCGGTTAAACTTATAACACAGAGGACCTGCAGGATGCTCTGATACCAATTGATGAATAATGATGAGCAGTAAATACTCAACAGATACTGAGAGGGGGGTGAATCAATATAGACAAAAACTTCTTTAACAACTTAAACTGCAAAAACTGCATTAACTGGTAAACAGCACCACCGATCTAAATCAGGGCACTACCGGTAAAACACAGTGAGACTGTGAAAGCCATAAACCGGTAACACTTAGATCTTCACAAAACCTAATATCTCATTTCCACTTCACCCATATGCTTAAACAAGTAATACATCAGAAATATAATGACCACTGGATCAGCATGCTTTACCGCTTAACAGAAAACACTAAGACATCACATGAAAAAGCATCACACATAACACACTGATTTTTCACGTGGAAACCCAACAAGGAAAAAACACGGTGGGGATGAATACCCACAAGTTGTTCTTGAACTCTTCTGAAGTCCGCTATGTTAGGAGCCTAGTCCAGTTAAGGACTTTACAACAGGTTCTGCTAGGAACCGATCCTGCTAGGGATCACCCGGTTAAGAGATGGCTAAATACCCGGTTAGACGTTAAATCCCTGTTAAAGGTTACCTTGTCAGAGGATTGAAAGAACTCAATGATTTTGAGTCACCCTGTTAAAGGATTTACAAAAATCCTGTTAAAGCTACCCGGTAAAAGGATTTTCCAACCGCTGAAATGGTTAGAAGTCAACAGGTACTACACTGATCTCATAACAACACTTAATGCCAAGGCAGATCCACTTTAGTTCCTTTACATCTGCAATCACACTCTGCAGATCTCTACTCACTGCACCGGTCTGGCAAGAATCACTTCACACACATACATTTGCCAACAACTTCAAATGAGAATCATCATCGACCTTATAGACAACAATTAGGTCGATGACAAAAACCTAAAACCCTAAGCATCTAGGTTAACAATACAGTTGGTCCAATCCTGGTCGTTTAAACACATTACATAGGGTAAAACAATCTTGAACAAATCTCAAGACATTCGGCATCGTTCATTCTTTGCCGCTTTTGGAAGCTGATAACCCATCACGCGCTCTCCACTGTTTATTAAGATTTTGCACATTCCCGACGTAGATAGAATCAATCTCCTTCATGCAAGATCCTCAAGGAGATTCTTCACGCGCACAAGGCTGACGTGGCAACACAATCTGATCTTCATTTCAATGCTAACTCATCATAGGATGTCGTCGGTCGAATCACACAGACTTGGAATGCATCAACCAGAAACCCTGAAGCCAAGACTACCAACTAGTAGTCATATCAAATGAAACCCTGATACAAACTTTGCATATACGGGTTCACATTCCAGCATACCAGTTCACCTTTTCGCATATACCGGTTCACATCATCATACCAGTTCTCTTACCAATTTGCTTACTTCAATATACCGGTTCATACTTCAACATATTGACATCAATGACAACATACAATATCAACATGTCATCAAACTCTGCACATATGCCAACAGCCTTAGTTAGAGGATTACTTTTTGCTCATAAGAAGGGAGCAAAGTGTTTGAAGGTGCAAGGAGATTCTGAGCTAGTGGTTAAACAAGATCGAAGCCAATATGTGTGTCACGATACAAGGTTAGCAGAGTATAGGAATAGAGTGTGGGATTTGATTGAGGATTTTGATGCTTTCGACATTCAGTTGGTACCCAGGAAAGTAAACGGAATTCCTGATGTGTTGATCGTAGCCGCCAATACATTAGAACCAGTAAGCCAATCCCCTTTGAAGAAGTTTTCCGTAGAATTAATCTCCATACTTGTTGTACCTGATAATATCAAACACTTTCAAGTTTTCCAGAATGATGCCCACATTCTAGCCTTTCTTGCCAATTCAGGGGCTTTTGAAGAGCAAATTATTGATGAGGAAGATAAATCGGATGATCTTAATGTCGAAAGTAATGCTGATATTTTGGATTTACCAACTAACGTTATTCCTAAAGGGGTGGTCACCTTAGAGAGACTTTTTTATTTTGAACCCTAGAGTAAAGGAGAGATTAACAACAGATTCAGATGTCGGAAAGTACAAGCCACATAATATTGGTCCAAAAGGACAAGAGAGGATTGTCTATATTGGGAAGATTTGCACTCAAAATGAAAGAGAAAAACTTTTACAAATCTTGAAAGAGTTCATCGATGTAATAGCATGGGGGTATGAAGATTTAAAGACATTCGTACAATGATCATCACCCATGTGATCCCCTTAAAACCTAACATAAAGTCGTTCCGGCAAAAGCAACGACCGATCAATTCACTAATAGAACCCTTAATTTTCAAATACAAAAGTTGTTCTTTGCCAAGATTATTTTTCCAATACGACATTCTACTTGGGTTGCTAATTTGGTACCAGTACGAAAAAAGAATGGAGAAATACGGCTTTGTGTGGACTTTCACAATCTCAACAAAGCCTCCGAGAAAGATAATTACATACTTCCTTCTTTGGATGAAGTACTACAAATAGTAAATGGTTCACAAATGATGTCATTTTTAGATGGTTATTCTAGATATAACCAAGTTTTGGTGAACTATGAAGATCATATGAAGACAGCGTTTACAACGAAGTTGGGAACATATGCGTACAGAAGAATATCATTCGGGTTGATCAACGCTGGGGCGACCTTCCAACAAGCGATGGATACGGTCTTTAAAGAACTAATTGGAAAATGCATTATTATCTATATGGATGACTTGACGATATTTTCCAAGGTTAGAGAAGACCACCCAGACCACCTCCAAAAGGTATTGGAAAGACGTCGGAGATATGGGATTTCCCTTAACCCCAAGAAATGTGTATTTGGAGTGGCTAAAGGAAAGCTACTTGGCCACATAATCTCTGAGAGGGGGATATCTATAGACCCAGATCAAGTAGAAGCGCTATTGAAGTTACAAATGTCCGACAGTAAAAAGGAGATGAGATCTTTCTTTGGGAAGATCAATTTTGTCAGAAAGTTTATTACTGGGTTTGCAGAGATAGTCAAGTCGTTGAATGAAATGATGAAGAAGGATGTTAAGGTCGAATGGACAATTGAAGCAAAAGAGGCTTTCCCCCAGATCAAGAAATCCATCGCCGAAGCTCCCATGTTGACCAGTCCTGACTACACTCTGCCTTTTTACATATATTATTTTGCTTCGTTACACTCGGGAGCAGCCATCTTGATGCAAAGGCAAGCAAGGGATGAGAAACCCATTGCATTTATGAGCTCTCTTTTCAAAAGTGTTGAGGTTAATATTCTGCTCTTGAAAAACAGGCTTTTGCGTTGGTGAGAGCAGTCAAGAAATTCAGGCATTATATCCTGAGGAGTAAAATTTATGTGATTGTCCCTGATCAAGCGGTGAAGTCACTACTCATGCAGTCCGAGCTAGGAGAACGTTGAGGGAAATGGAGGGCAATATTGCAAGAATTTTATCTAGAGATGCATCCAATTAAGTTGGTCTGAGGCCAAGGATTGTCTCAGGTCATGGCGACTGACATCCCTCAAATCCAATGCCAACAGTATACGCTGGAGTCATTCACTCAGGACCCCTGGTACACGGATTTGGTATTTATATTGTTGAATAATAGGTGTCCTGAGGCGTTGACAACCATGCAAAGACGAGCATTAAGGCTCAAAAGTGCCAATTATATGATCAAGGATTTGGCACTTTATAGAAAGAATTATGAAGGTATTTACCTTTGGTGTCTAGATCATCAAGAAGCCCATAATATGATTGAGAAATTTCACGGGAAATATGGTACAAGTCATGGGTCGACGGATGCCACTGCACATCAAATCTTGAAGGAAGGATATTACTGGCCTAGCATATTTAAGGATACTCGTGAGTATGTTCGTCACTGTCATACGTGCCAAACCGCAGCCTCCAGAGAAAGAAATCTCGCCATGCCTCTCCAACCAGTGTTCGAGGTAAGACCTTTCGCCCAAGGGGCACTGGATTTCGTAGGTGTTATTAATCCTAACTCATCTGCAGGACATAAGTTTATTCTTACTACGACCCGGTGGACAGAAGCCATTGCGTGTAGGAATGCTACTGCTGAGGTAGTCTTGAAATTTATTGAAGAGCACATCGTCACCAGGTTTGGTATGTCGTTCGCTCCAGTATGTGACAATGGCCCTACTTTTACTTCTGCACAGTTGATGCAATGGTCATACGAATACAAGGTGATATTGAAATTTTCATCCAACTACTACCTGCAAGGTAATGGAGTAGCTGAATCTACAAACAAGAACATCCTAGATGTCATTAAGAAGCTACTTGAGAAAAATCCCAGGGATTGGCATAATCAATTGAGATACGCCTTATGGGCTGATTGAACCAGAGTAAAAGTTGCCTTGGGAACTTCTCCATATTACATTGTCTACGGCCAGACCCCTGTCTTCCCAATCAATTTACAAAATATCGGTCCTCCAATTAATGAAAGAACTTGACATTGAGGATCAGGTAGAGGTTCGCCTCTTAAATTTATTAAGACTTGATGAAAAAAGGATTAATACTCTACAACACTTTGCCAAGCACCAAGTCGTTGTTAAGCGATGGTTTGATAAAAGGGCTAAGGTGAAAGGTTTTCGGATCTCTAACCTAGTCCTGTTATGGGACAAGGCCAAGGAGAAGAAAGGTGATCACCACAAGTTTGAAAGGTTGTGGTTAGGTCCTTACCAAATAGCCAAAATTTTAGGCGAAAACACCTTTAGGTTAAGCTCTTTGACTGGAGAACTTGTGCCATTGCTCGTCAATGGTCAGTTCCTCAAACATTACTTCGATTACTCTTCAGTGAAGCTTGACCTGTTGTATATAGTAGATTAGTTTCTTTTATTTTTGGCTTCGTTGTTTGTTTGGGTTTTTGTTTGTTTGTTGTGTTTTTGTTTTGTTGCATTCTTGTTTCCCTTTTGTTTTGTTTGTTTGATTGTTCGTTTTGTTTGTTTGTCGTGTCGGGATATACATATTTTCGTTCTCAAAGATTTTAAGAGGGAAGATGTTCTTTGCATGACATGTTGCCAAATTCTGAGAGACTTCGACTCTTTGCTATTTATCACTTCATTGTCATTTGTTTAATGGTGAAACCTCTATCTATACTCGTTCAAAGTGGTATATAATCGTTTAAATATGATTTGAGTTTTTGACTTTCAATTGGAAAAGGCTAGCTTGATAAACTCAGCACTAACGTCACATTAAGATACATCAGAAAGGTTTGTAAGATATCAGATAAACTAGTTTTCAAGTGAAAAATCTGAAGTCAAGATATTTCACATTATCCACTGTGGATCCCAACCCAGTAATCGAACTTCAAAGTTTGAAAGTTGCTTAAAAGGTTATTGAAGAAATAAGTCATTCTATATTCTATAATGTTTTCAAGAAAAAAAGAGAGAAAAGAAATGATAACTCTTAAGCAACTAAAATGGGTGTTTCAAATAACCTCCACCGGGGCTATGGACGCCTGGCTGGCAGTGGAGCACTGTTTGATGCCTGACTGGCAGCAGAGCTATGCCCAGGATGACCTTGCACGAAATACAATAGATGACTTCACCTACATAGCTTGCGTCCAGTGTTCCCTGACTATCTGCATTATTAAAATGATGTAGTAATAAATCATATGCACACACTTAAGAGTTAATCATGTTCAGTTCTAGACTTTGTTTGTTCCTTGGCTCACTCATCTTTGCTCTTATACATCCTTTTGAATGATAGTAGCCTTAGGAGTCAGGTTAACCAGAGATTCTAAAGTTATAAATTGCCTATAGTCATTTTTCCCAAATAGTCGCCATTTGTTATGCCTTGCATATCTATTCCTCATTTAGTCTCCTTGCGTCGAAGTATGGGTCCCATGTTTTTGTGTTTGCTTTTGCTTCTTTTTTCCTTTTGGTTTCTGACCTCGAAACTCCGAGACTCTGGAGTCCCGAGGTCCCTTTTCTTTTGTTCTTTTCTTTTTCCTCGGAACTCCGGAGTCCCGACGTGGAGCCTCTATTTTTGCTTGCCCCTAGTGTTTCCTTTCTTTTGTCAAGCTCGGAACCTCGTGACTCCGGAGTCCCAAGGTCTTGTTTAAAGCCTTTGTACGAAAAGGCTTGGGAGGGGGTATAAATAAGAATGATGAACTTTTAAAGTTCATTTGCGCATTTAGAGCTCCTTCTTCCTTGCTTCCAAGTCGCGAACCTTTGGACTTTCGAGTTTTTCATGGCGTTTTGAGCATTTAGATTCACCAAGTTGGTGATTTTTTCTTGCCCCTTTTGGTTGTTTTGTAGATTAGATTTTTTGTCCTTGTCGAGTGTTTGTTTTTGTTTGCTTTCTTTTCGTTTCTTTCGTCCTTTTTGTTTGCCCGCCTACCCTAGTTTTCCCAATCCCAGAACCCCGAACCCAATGTTGTTCCGGGTGGTTGGCTTTTTCAAGCCCGAAACCCCGGACCCCCGGAGTTATGGGTGGTTCTCGGATTTGTTGACTCTACTTTTAATGACCCCGGATCCCCAGAGTTCCGGATTATTACTTTTTGCAAAGGACTTCCTATCACCCAGCCCGGAACCCTGGAGTTTTGAGACAATCGTTTTTTGAAAGTGTTTTTGCTAAATCCTATGTGACTCGGGATCCTGGAATGAGCTTAATTTCCCAGCCCGGAACCTCGGAACCCCGGACTTCCGAGGCCGATCTTTTTTTGAAAGTCTTTTTCCTAAATCCTATTTGACTCAGGATCTCGCGATCCCGAGATGAGCTTAATTTCCCAATCCCAGAACCCCGAAACCCCCAAGTTCTGAAATTAAGTGTTATTTACCCAACTCATAACCCTGAAACCCCTAAGTTTTTGACTGCATCAGTGAGTATTTATCCCAGAACCCCGGAGTTCCGAACCACATTCATATGTACCTAGCCCGAGACCCCAGGACCTCGAAGTCCCGAAGCAAATGAACTTTTATGATTATAATCAAGGACTGAAAATTTGTTTTCTTCTTGCAAATTCAAATGGTTAGATGGATGCATCCTCCAGCAAAAGAGGCAAAAAAATTGATAGACTCCCAGCCACCATGAAGTATCATTATCAGGGACAGGTCTACGCTTCGAAGTTGGATGATCAAATCAGGTAGGTCACAGATACAGAAATTGGCCATATAGAAATTGAGGATATCCAGACTCAGTTAGACAAACCTAGATTGGAGGCCCTCCACCGCAGAATCAAAAGATTGGGCCTGGTGGAAGCCACTATCTTTCCACAGTCAGTACAAGCACCTGAGTTCATAATGACAATTACCCCATTTTATAACCCGGATACTAGAAAGTGCACAGATGCACAAGGGAAAATAGTTATAGACTTGTCTCCTGATATGTTGGAGTTTGTTTTCGGTATCCCAACCAAAGAAGAGGTATTCCTTTTAACAGAAGAAGAGGCCTTAAAGGCATGGAATGACAAAGTTGCAACAAATAAAAGGCACATGAATGAAAACTGGTTAGAAGAAGAAAGGAAAACAAGACTCAAGGCAACAGAGATCCTGAGGGCAAACTTCAAGGAGTCTCAGAAGGACTTAATCATTATGTTGAACAGGGTCTTTGGCAAGCCCGATTGCAAGCATTTCCATCCCTAGATGTTCCAGTTTATGATCACTATCTTAATAGGGAAGCAATATTTTGATTGGTCGCAGATCCTCTCCGATAATATCTGCAAACAAATGAAAGAAGTTCACCAGACCCAAAAGTTCTTTTTCACATCTTAAGTCATATGGGTAGCTGCCAGAGCTGGAAAGTTCTCAGGGCTACAGGTAGAGGGTCAATTGGGAGAGGAGGAAGGATAGAAGAAGGTATGGGAGTATTATTCCCAACTCACTCTAGCCAATGCAAAGGCTCATTTCAAGAGAATTAATGATGTCTTCATTTCCCCAGTAATAATCAAATTAACAGGGGATACAAGATACCAGATTAGCCCGGAGGCCATGGCTATTATCCGAGAGTGGGCATGTTGATTCATCCAAAACCCACGCTCAACCTACATCAGGGTTAGCGGATTCACAGGGAACCCAATGTTGTTGCCCTGATACTACAATGATAGAGTAATTTTGCTGGAGTAAGGCAACTTTTGGGCCTCCAATCTCTTTCGTCTTCAAAACATAAATCAGGTATTGATTTCTCGATATCAATTGGACATTTCTTGTGCTCAAAAATTCAGGTTGCAAAAATAGCAGAGCCAAAGCTTCAGGATTTGAACCTAAAGGAATATGATTATGCTAGGGAGTTCTATGATCCCTATGGGAAACTCAAACAAGCTATGCCTAAGGCATATGAGGGACACAAACCAAGACTGGAGGATTTTTGGGCTAACCTTCACGATAGTTTTGAAGTCAGAGAAAAGAGTTATAGTCGGTTGTTTGTGCCACAAATCAGAGATTTTGGAATTGAAACCAATCTCCCCAAAGACCTCAGAGACGATGGAGACTTGCTCGATGCGGCATACAAAGGACTAGAAATTGATAAGAAACCTCTCTCTCCAATGAAGTGGTCAGTGAATGAAGATCTAAATATTGAAAACGTTTCTCAAGTGGTCATCAATAGGACCACGCAATGGTTAAGCCAGAGTGTGCCTGAAAGATGAGGTCAAGCTCAAGGCAAAATACCTTGATGAGGAAGGAAAACCTCAAGAAAGCACTGAGGACTTATTAAAGAAACTCCAAGATAAGATGAAGGAGTCTGAGCTATTGAAAAAGGTAGCAGACCTTGGAGTGACTAATGGATTAGGAGCAGTACCACTCGCCAAAGTCCTTCCACCAAGGACAGCTATAGGGCAGACTGCAGGAGAGGGTACTCAAGAGCAGGAAGAAGAAATAGAAATTACTGAGGATATACCTACTCAACCACCTTCAACAGATGCCACAGGATCCAGGTATCAACGCCCCTGCACCATCACCAGTTAATATACACGCAGGGCAGCTTGGAGTGCAAGGCTTCAAGTCTACTACTGAAGGAATAAAAGTTAGAAACATTGAATCTGATTCATATCAAGAAGAGGAGGATCTTGAACAACATCGGTCATTAGAAGGCGAGAAAGAAGGGGATGAGGCCGAAGACCTACTGAATGAAAGACTAGTTCTAACCCCTCAAGATCAAGAGGACCTCCTCAAGGATATAGCAGTCGAGCAAGGTGAAACAGAGGCCGACGAGGAAGAGATGACATTTAATGAAGAGGTCAGTGGCAAACTGGGAGAGTTACATAAACAATAGGCTCTCCAAACCAATCTAGCCCGCCAAGTTACCTCACCTCAAGATCTCAAGCAAACAGAGGTAGAGGAAAGAGATGAAGCAGAGGAGCAGGCGGAAGTCCATGTTATAAATGCAGACATAGTGTCACATCAAGGTAACAAGGATGAAAATATACTGCAATGGCTTGAGTTCACTTTTGAGAAGAAAAAGAGAAAAGCGGAGCTTCCTAAAGTCACTTTGCAACAAGTAATCACCGAGGAGCCACCAAAGGCTAAGAAACTAAAAACTGTACATCATTTGTTAAAAATGGGCTCCAGTGAAGTGATTGCAGATGTGGCAGTTCCACTCCAAGTTGAGGGACAAGCTTCCTCCAAATATCAAATATCTCAGGTAAATTTGGGTAGACAAACCAAGTGGGGAGAGCTAGATACTTTGGAGCTAGCCACAAGTGTTGTCAGGGGGCGTGTAGAAATAGAGCATATTTCAAAAATGGAGCTCAAAGCGCAACTAGGGCAATACAAACAACTCCTGATTGAAATGAGTAAACCTCTAGACTCTCGTAGGGCTAATGACCTACCTTCGACCTCGTCATTGCCAGAGGGAGAAGTGATGACACTAGTGGAGGTGAGAAAAGTGGCCGCTGCAGCCAAGTCATGGACCCAAGTAATGCAGCTAAGATTAGACTATTTATGCAGGATACAATGAAGATATACCAAAGGGCAGTATAGGCAAGCAGAGCCTTAGCTTCTTGTGCTACGCAATGGGAACAGAAGCTAAGTATTTTTAATAAACAGTTCCGAGTTTTCAATAAAGTATTGGGGTTAGGGGCGAAGACAATAATGGAGGAGGACCTCTTAGGAGGGGACAGTTGTGAAAACTTGCAGTCCTATGTGTACATTTTGGAATTGAACACTAAAATGTTTCAGCAGTATATAAAGGATTTGGTAGAGATTCGGGTCCCTCTCCTCGGGGAAATTTTGTCATATGAGAATTTTGTAAAACATATGCTTGGACCCTTCGGTTTAGGATTAACTAGTACCGGAATAATGGAGCAATAGCAAGTTTTGAATCAATGGGATGCATACGAGGCTCAACATGTAGGACCTTCGGCCCAGTTTGATGTCGCCCTCATGGACAAGTACACATACTTGATCGCTCAGTGTCAAGAGGTGGCAGAGACAATAGGGGAACTAGAGAAAGGAAAGAAGCATGCAAATGAAGTGTTGAAGAAATATAAATTTAGAGTTAAGCACGTAGTTGATCCTCATGTTCAAGCAGTTGCATGTATAATTGATAATTATAGAGCTTTTGCGAAGAAATAAGGAAAAAAACGCACAGTTGCTAAAGATAGCAAAGCTTACTCATAAATCCTTAATTTTGTATTTTTAGCTACAGCTCCTACTTAAGTTCCGATTTTGAGAGAAATCTTGCATGACTACAAAAACGTGGCTCACTTAGCATGGTCTTCGTAGTGCTCATGCAGTCCCCATTCGTAGTTGTTAAGTGGAGTGTCAAGGCGGAAACTTGCAAGTTAACTGCGACTCCTAGTTTCAGTTCTTAATTTAGGTTAGATTTATTTCCTAGATAATAAGGCAGAAAACTTCTATAAATTGAGAGGTTGGATTTATTTGTAAGGGTCCCCAAATTGATGATTTGTGGCCCACTTAGAGATTTTTAGAGTTTTTTACAGATTATTAAAAAATTCGGTTATTTTTGTTATACATTCATTAAGATTAATACAAGAAGCAGCTTGTAGATTGTCTGATCTACTTCTATATTCTACGAAATTGTTCTGTGTAATTTGGTAATTTATATTATTTGGAGTTAGCAACCTGGTTTGATTTTTTTGTTTATTACTTTATGAATCATATTGCGCATGTCAGTGGTGTATGAGAATTATTGTGATAGGTTGTATTGTTGATGATTTTATTTCCACAAGTCTATGAAATTGATGATTTTGCAGGTTTACTGGAGGTCCGTTGTTGAATGCTAACTTGGATGATATTTGATAATTTCTTGGATTGCAGGGAACTAACTAAGTAGTTCATTAAGTTGTTATTGTATTGGTTTCATTGTTATTTTTTGGTTTCCTTGATCTATCTTTTGCAGTTTATTTTCCAGAGAATCTTAAATTTTAAAATACAAAAAAAGAGGAAATTTGACCATTAATAACCATCGGGATTAGTTTGAACCAGCAGGCCCCTTAACAGGTATAGCTGCATCAACCATTGGGTTGCCCATCACCGTCATGACCCGACTATAGAGACCTTGGAGTAGTGTGTTTTCCTAAACTCATTGCTTTTCAGGAGAGGTGGTGAGTGTTTACATTGGCTACCTGACTGTTGGCAGGTGTGTCAAAAACAATCGTCAACAGGATGGAGCGTTGGAGAGTTTCTGGTTAGACTCTAATACTACCCCGATTGGTGTATTTTTAAGCAAGTTAGATCTAGTCTCCAACTCTGCCTATGCATCGATGTTGTCCATAATGTGGTTAGGTTTTGTGACTCTCCTCTAGAGAGAATTATTTGCCTTAACAATTTGTGCTACGATATAAAAGACAATCTTCACGTCAGTGTATTCAATGTGTTCAGTTCCTTGCATCTTTTACTCAAGCATTTGGAGGAAGGATTTCATCTCCCTAACTCTCAACTGCCTACTTTGTCAAAGGTTGTTAGCTCTAGTGGAATTCGTGAGAGTTGATACATCGTTTCCTCATCTTGGCTTTTTGGAACAGTTGTGGTTGTTTTTTGAATCTCTTTGTATCTAGTTTTTTTTGTATTTTGGTTTGGACCTTCTAGCCCTTCGAATAGATGTAACTTTTTATTTTAGTTATATATATAGTGATTGTCATTTTTTATTAATAAAAATAATTCTAGTTAGCGTACAAGAAACTTTTTCTCCACTTAAGATTTTGAGAGGAGGAGGATTTTTTACTATATAAGAGTATATTATAAATCAAGTTGTCATTTTGATGACTACCTTTTATAAAAAATTATTTCTTCTCACATTTTAACTTGTTATTCACAATCAATAATCATAATGAGAAGGTACTCATAAAGCACACAAGCTTTTCAAACTAATCTTAGTAACAAAAAGACGGACATGCACCCCCAAAGTCATGCTTTTGGATTGATAGATTTTTTGTAGATGTGTTGCCTTGTATACGTACATTGCCTCACAATTTTTATTTTATTTTATTTTTTTTATAATAAAAATTATAACACAACATAACACATTTTAATTTATTTATAATAAAAATTATTTACATAGTTTTAAATATGCAACTTAAATATGATTAGTATGATGTCATATTTTATGATTTGTTGTTAGATATCAAATATGTAATAGTGTTAATATTTTATGAGTGAATATTTTTTAAATAATTGTGTGAATTGTATTAGTAAATGATATTTTTATAATATACTCTTTAAAATAATCTAATGTGAATTGCATTCATAATTATTATTTTATTTCTTTGTTACCTCTGGAGGTATCCTCACGATCCAGTTCAATGTCCAATCCACCTTACCTTACTCTTACTTATTGTCAAGTTGGAGTAAGGAAGACGTTGAGGCGAAAAACAGGGTTTTATGTTTACTTTGTGTATTATTTTATTAACAATTCATAATTATTATTTTTTTGTTTTTACCTTTAGAGGCATCCACATGACCCAACCTAGTGTCAAATCTGCCTTACCTTGGTCTTACTTATTGCCAAGTTGGGGTCAGGAATACGATGAGGCAAAGGTGGATTATATTTACTGTGTGCATTATTTTTTTAACAATTCATAATTTTATTTTGTTTTGTTTTTACCTCTAGAGGCATATCCACACAACCTAGCCCAGTGTCCAATCCGTCTTACCTTGCTCGCTCTTATTGCCAAGTTGGGGTCAAAAAGGCGCTAAGATGAAGAAGGGGGCTTATGTTTACTTTGTACATTATTTTATTTTTTATTTTTTTACCTCTAACGACATCCCACAGCTCAGCCCAGTGTCCAATCCGCCTTACCTCGGTCTTATTTATTGTCAAGTTGAGGTCAGGAAGGCGTGAGGCGAAGAAGGGGGCTTATGTTTATTTTGTGCATTATTTTATGAACAATTCTTTTTTTCATTTTTTTTACCTCCAGAGGCATCTCACGACCTAGCTCAGTGTCCAATCTACCTTACCTTGGTCTTACTTATTGCCAAGTTGGGGTCAGGAGAGCGTTGAGGCGAAGAAAGGGGGTTTTTGTTTACTTTGTGCATTATTTTATTAGCAATTATTAATTAATTTTTTTTATTTTTACCTCTAGAGGCATCCCCACGACCCAACCTAATGTCCAATCTGTCTTACCTTGGTTTTACTTATTGCCAAGTTGGGGTCAAGAATGCATTGAGGGGAAGAAGGGGGCTTTATATTTACTTTATGCATTATTTTATTAACAACTCATAATTATTATTTTTTGTTATCTCTAAAGGCATCCTCACGACCCAGCCTAGTGTCGAATCTGCCTTACCTTGGCCTTCCTTATTGCCAAGTTGGGGTCAAAAAGGTGTTGAGGCAAAGAAAAGGAGATTATATTTATTTTGTGCATTATTTTATTAACAATTCATTATTTTTTTTATTTTTTTTTGCCTCGACCGAGTCTAGTGTCCAATCTGCCTTACCTTGGTCTTACTTATTGCCAAGTTGGGGTCAAGAAGGCACTAAGACGAAAAAGGGGGCTTATGTTTACTGTCCATTATTTTATTAACAAAACATTTTTTTTTGTTTTTTTCCCTCTAACGGGATCCCACAACGCAGCTCAATGTCCAATCCGCCCTACCTTGGTCTTACTTATTGTCAAGTTGGGGTCAAGAAAGTGTTGAGGCAAAGAAGAGGGATTATATTTACTTTGTGCATTATTTTGTTAACAATTCATAATTAGTTTGTTTGTTTTTTTACCTCTGAAAGCATATCCACACGACGTAGCCTAGTGTCCAATCCATCTTACGTTGGTCTTATTTATTGCCAAGTTGGGGTCAGGAAGGCACTGAGGCAAAAAAAAATGGACTATGTTTACTTTGTGCATTATTTTATTAACAATTCATTAATTTTTTATTTTTTTAACCTCTAACGGCATCTCACAACTCAGCCTAGTGTTCAATCCGCCTTACCTTGGTCTTACTTATTGCCAAGTTGGGGTCAAGAAGGGGTTCAGGTCCTTGCATCTTTTACTCAAGCATTTGGAGGAATGATTTTATCTCCCTAGCTCTCAACTACCTACTTTGTCAAAGGCTGCTAGCTCTAGTGGAAGTTGTGAGAGTTGATATATCGTTTCCTCATCTTGTCTTTTTGGAACAGTTGTGGTCGTTTTTTGGATCCCTCCGTATCAAGTTATTTTTGTACTTTGGCTTGGACCTCCTAGCCCTTCGAATAGATGTAGCTTTTTATTTTAGTAATATATATAGTGACTGTCATTTTTCATTAATAAAAATAATTATAGTCAGCGTACAAGGAACTTTTGCTACACTTAAGATTTTGAGGGGAGGAGGATTTTTAATTATATAAGAGTATATTATAAATCAAGTTGTCATTTTGATGACTACCTTTTATAAGAAATCATTTCTTCTCAAATTTTAGCTTGTTATTCACAATCAATAATCATAATGAGAAGGTACTCATAAAGCACACAAGCTCTTCAAACTAATTTTAGTAACAAAAAGACAGTGCACGCTAACACATCCACCTAAGGACATGCACCCCCAAAGTCATGCTTTTGGATTGACAGGCTTTAGGTGGATTTGATGCCTTGTATACGTACCTTGACTCACAATTTTATTAGTGTAGAATATTTTGAACCAACACATTTTTTTGTTATTGTGTAATTAACAATTAGTATTCCTAAAAGCTACAATTATATAAGGATGATAGATGTACACTTGCAAGAGTTCTCTAAGAGTTTCATAATCAATATTGTATCATGCATTCATGGAAAATAACTAGAAATGTCAGTCTAAGGGATATGAGGTTACGTATGGTAGGAAGTTTTTCAAATTGTAAGAATCATTTGAAGGAGCGAGTACGGAAGAAAATGATAAAGGGGGCCACAAAGGAGTAAAACCTAAAGTTTCAAGATGGGCAACAATAATTAATCACATAAGTGGTCATGGTTTTAGGAAAAGAGATAACAAAAATACAATCAATCATATAAGCAGTCCCTTATATATATATATATATATATATATATATATATATATATATATATATATATATATGTCGGAAATAATAAAACAAGAAAGTCCACCAAGAAATTATTAACAAAGATACCTTAAGGAGATGTTGTTGGACATGTCAAACTTTGAGCTCTCATTTCGACATTAAGAATTGACAACTATAGGAGATGTTGTTGGAATGAACTCTGAGAGTTATCTTGTTGCTAGTTGAGGACGAAAACCCTCTACTATGTTGCTGGTTTCGGTGGTGAAACATCTACCCTCACTAGATGGTGTGTTGAGATACAGATTACAGTGATTTTGGCTTGCAGGTGATGATATGTTTTTTAAAAATATGAAGATCTTTGAGATTTTGTGATGTGGGTATTGAGTTTTTCCAATTTGGTGAAGAACTGATTTATTGTCCTGCTAGGGAGAAGCATCATTCTTGCCTTGGCATGTGGGAGCTGATTGTGGAGAGCCTAGTTCAATTGGTGGTCAAATGTGACATTTACTTACACATTGGTAAATCACCCCTATGAATTTCTTGCTTCCAACTTGTTGTTGCGGACTTACTGAGATACATTTCTGAGTATTTTGAGCCTTGGTTATTGTGTTTATGATTGGTGATAAATTGGAAACTTCATGGCAGATTTGTAGCTACTTGTATGAGCATTTTGAAGGAGATTTTAAAGGTGTATCAGACCTAATACAGTGAGTAGAGTTACCTTTCTAGTGTTTCATGCTTAGACTTTCTTGTCAAGTGTTTACTTCTTGTAATACAAAGTTGAAAGACAAAATTTTCTAACTTGTAGCTCTTATATTTCATATTTGATGAGGTTTAAGTTGTAGACATCAGGTTTCCACAGTCCATGTAGAGTGTGATTTGAGCTTCTCGACTTGAGGTTTAAGTTGCTTTCTATAGATGCATGTTTGCTTTGAATGCTTGGGAAACAATCAGATCAAATTATTGCTTGCAATTCCTTTGTATTGGTAAACCATTGCATGCTATATTTTACATTAGCCAAGAAAATTAAAAAAATCAGGGGTGGAAGCTGAAATAAGACAAATTGGGTACTTGATGAGGTCACCAAAAGTTCTACTACAAATTCCTCATAATTGAAGACAGACATTAAGAATCTTTAAAAATAGAAAGTATCAAAATAATTAAGCAAGCAGATCCTGTCAATTGTATCGCATTTGGAGGCATGAACATGAGTGTTTGAGGATACAAACACACAACACCTAGACATGTGCCACACAACACCTAGACATGTGCCCAGTATAAGAACACAATCACCTGACACTTGGACACTAGTAACCCCAAGACCAAAGTTATCAATATCAATTGAAGTTTGTCAAGCATGATAGTATAGCCTTATTGAGTCCATTTCCAGCATTCATTTCTTGACCAAACATGCTCTATCCTAATTCTTAGTTTATTTATATAGTTTAATTCATTTCTTATACCTGTCCAAGTTCACACACTTTGATATATAAGATCATATGTGAATATTCCTCCAGTGTTGCATGTTATTAGAAATCTCATTTGTTTAATAAATTGAACATATGAAAGTAAATTTTAATTTAAATAAACACTCAGAGGTTAAAATCTGCTCTTTCAGGGGGTCGGGATTTGAAGTTGACTGTTGTTAAGAAAAATTTAATGTCCACAAACATGATACAAGAACAAGTTAAGAGAAGACGAGGAATGATAAGAAAAGATGATCCTTGGTTGAGAAAGAAATTAATGTCAACAAAAGGCGAAGCTCCTGGCATTCAAAGAAATACTATATAATAAGTGTTCCACCGGAACACGTTTCCCACCCTACAGGCCCAAGTCTCCTCGTCCCCGAAACCCATCCCCTAAACTTTTTCCCTTTGTCCCCCATCCCCGAAGCCCGTCCCTACTTCCCCCCGTCTCCCTATCCCCAACAGTCGTGGAGCAATTATAATTAGAAGAATGGATGGGATGCAACCGCAAGCCACAAAAAAATACAACCAAACTATCAAAGCACTATAGCATTTTCATTTCGGTTACTACTGAAAATTAACAGAAACACATTTCTTAAGTTAGTGGAACATGAAAAAAATATTGGTGTCCTGCTTTTGGATGATGAACCAATAATTATTTTGGAGATTTGACAAGTCTGTTAGCAAATGTCCTCAGTTTGATTAATATAGCTGGAACCAATCGAGTTGTGTTGTTTTATATAATGAAAAAAAGAAAAATTGTTATGATAAAAACACTTTGACTAAACTAAATAAACCATCTTTAGAAGCTTCGCCATTTAGATTAAGAATGACAAACACTTCAAAAAACATCCTTTAAGAAGCTTAAGCTAACAAATGTTACTTGATGCTAGTTAACTCTTAGAATTGATTTTGCAGTAATTGTGCTATATAGTGAATGTTAGAGTATTCGGGTATTTACTTGATTAATTAAACATTATTTGTTTAATTATTTAAGTTCCCTTTATCTCTTTTACACTTAAGCTAACTTTAAGTGCATATAATTAATTATTATGTGCAAACCTAGGTTTTCCCTTTTAGGGTTTCTTCACCTATTAAAGGTTGAGTTCTTTCTTTTCATTGTATGAAGAAGGATTATTATTGACAATACATTTTGGAGATTATTGAGCTCTCATCTTTTGGAGCATATTTTTCCTGTGTATTATTTCCTTCTGTGATTTGCTTCATTGCTTCTCCTTGTAACAGGTTTTTCAGCTTGCAGAGATTATTTGGGCTCCTGTGGTGTTGTATTTTCTCAACTCCTATATGGTATCAGAGCTTCAGATCTGCAGCTGCCTGTTCTTGTTTTGAGAATTTTCAGAAATTTTTTATGTACCTAGGGTTTGACCTTTTTTCTGAGCACTTTGGGCCTAAACGGATCTCACCATCGTGCTCAGAAGGCCCGAAAACCCCTATGGTCATATAAAATTCGACCTATTTTGGTTCCTGGGCCTCTGGGAGCATTTTTTTTCTCAGATCCAGGTCGTATGGCTCTAGCATGCAGATCGAGAAAAATTTTGAAAAAAAAAAAAAATTTAATTGCCTTTTTACGGCATGCAGGCCGAAATTTGCTTTTAAAAAAAAATTCTTAAAAAAAAACAAAAAAAAAAAGAGGTTTTGTTTCTTTTTAAGAAAAAAAAAAAATTTTGCGGTCCCCACGGTACGCAGGGTACCGTGGGGCCCATGTGTTGTTGCAGGCCCTACCGACGTTTGTACGGCACCATCGCCGTCAACTCGGGCTTCTCGCCTCCTTCGTCCGGCCTCCGGCCCCCTTCGTCGGCCCCGACCCCCGTTGGCACCGGCCTCCGGCTCATTGCCCGCCACCGAAGCACCACCGGATCGCCGCTCACTGGCCACCTCCGCCCAAACAAGCCACCAGAGTCCCTTTTTTGACTTTTTTTTAGGGGGGGGTGGTTTTTTGGCCCTATCCTGGGCATACAGAGTCGTTTTTTCGAAAACTAATAAGCATCGGAAAGCTAGTTCTGAGGCCGACTTCATGGTGTTGGTAGTTTTTTCCAATTTTGTTGTTTGACTATGTTTTTTTTCCAGTCAAAGTGAGGTCTAGTTTTTGCACTCCGGGAGCCATAGAATGAGCATCTGACCTCTATTTTTCAATAACTTTATATTTTTGGAAAGCGTGTGTTGTGTATTTTCCAGCCATCTGATTTTTATTTCCAGATTCTGCTCCATGCATATTTTATTCAGTTTTTTGTTTTTCAGCACTGGTGGATATCGTGGTTGTTTCAGGTCCTGGGATCTCTTCTCTGAGTAGGGTGTCTCTATTTTGGTTCACGTTTCTATTTCTAGTCTTCTTATCATTGTAGCTTGTATTTATGCAAACGCACTGAGATAAAGTGTCATCATGCATTGTTTACTTAGAATCTTTCATATCTTGTGTCTTGTTGTACATGCACTATTGATCAAGTGCCATGAGGGGGTTGATGTTTGTCTGTTGTTTGCCATCTTCCTTTGTCTAGTGAGTGTTCCTTCCACGACATTCACCTCATGATGATGTGTCTCAGCACCTTTGATGTTCTTGGTTTTTCGTCATGCAAGTGTTTTTGGCTGTCCTTTTCAGTGTTCTTGTCCCTCTCCCACTTCCGCATTATGGGGAGGTTTATCCTGTTTGTTCTACTGCTTCCGTGGTTCGATTGATCAGCTCTTCAGGCTTTGGTTTCTCGTGCCATCTGTATCTTCGATTTCAGTTGTTTTTGCCTTGTTTGCCTCCTGATTTGAGTAGTGTCATTTGAGGGCACTCATGCAGATTACAGTCTTCTCTACCTGGTCATGTTCTAGTTCAATGGATGTTCTTCAGATCAGTAGTTATTCTTCGACAAAGTTTGCAGGTTCTTCATGCTTCAGTGATATTCTTTTCCATCTCTTTTTGAAGTAGAGTTTTGTTCCCAAGTGGTTTTCTCTATTTCTCTAGAGATTTCATTGTATTTGGGTACCTGATCAAGCCTTGTTGCCAGGACCCATCTTTATTGCTTTCAGTGGTTGTTCTAGGTTTTAGCTTCTCCCTAAGTCTAGCTTAAGGGGGGGTGTTAGAGTATTCGGGTATTTACTTGATTAATTAAACATTATTTGTTTAATTATTTAAGTTCCCTTTATCTCGTTTACACTTAAGCTAACTTTAGGTGCATATAATTAATTATTTTAATTAATTATTATGTGCAAACCTAGGTTTTCCCTTTTAAGGTTTCTTGACCTATTAAAGGTTGAGTTCTTTCTTTTCATTGTATGAAGAAGGATTATTATTGACAATACATTTTGGAGATTATTGAGCTCTCATCTTTTGGAGCATATTTTTCCTGTGTATTCTTTCCTTTTGTGATTTGCTTCATTGCTTCTCCTTGTAACAGGTTTTTCAGCTTGCAGAGATTATTTGGACTCCTGTGGTGTTGTATTTTCTCAACTCCTATAGTGAAATATCTTATCAATGCAATATAGGGAGATCTTGGCTCAAATTAGTTGCAGTGATTCACAATTAAAATGAGAAAACAATTGTTTTCAAGTGTGATCAGCGTGACTCATGATAGACATTCCTAAATAAAGCCATAATTGATGAGCTCACTATGTTGCATATCATATGGTGTTCATGATTAACACTAATATGTAGTTTTTTCTTCTAATATCATTTCTTTAGCCAAAAATAAATGGTTGTTTATCTTAATTGTTCCTTGCAATTTATAGCCTGCAATGAAAAGGATTAACTCAAATTTTAGAGCTAGACCATCTGGAAGTGTTGATCGTTAGGTCCTTGCGTTGTTGAACTTTCAGACATGCTAGCTACCAATGGAAGCGTGGTAAATCCCATCTGTAGCATCATTCCTACATTGCTTCCTAGAGATTTACAATATGAATGTTGTGAATACATTACAGCGTGTTTATAGATTGATCTAACTTTTTTTATATACATACGTTGCATGTTTTATACTGTCCATGATAGAACATAATTTTTATAGTATAGTTTGGTGTTCGACACCCCTACTCTTATAGGATTCCCTATTTTTGTTTTTCTAGTTTTAATGTTGATAGGTTATTAGGTTAGGAGAGGTCGCAATTCTTATGCCCCCCCAAGGGAAGTCTCTTTGGTGAGCACGAGTCATTTACGTCCTATTTCAGAGTATTAAAAAAGACACATCAACATTCCCAAAAATGCATCATGCACATTATTTTTCTTTGATCAGAAAGAAAATGTTATTTAATAAATATGCCAGTCAGAAATACACATGATGTAGTCTCTTAAACTGCAAGCAAATGCTACGAAATACATGTTCAAAGTCATTATGTCCCACTACAAAATATTTCCTCTAAAAAGCATGAAAAAAAAAAGTGTTTTGCAAATAAAGGACTATGGACCTGAGTAGCTTGAGATTGATGCAAGGCGGTTTCCATCTGTCCTCGAGCACTTTGGACATAGCCTACTGCTTTACCAACTAACCTGCCAACCGCTCTAGCAATCCTCGATACATCGTTGGCCCTACATCCAAACAAGGAAGTTTAGAAATACCATAATTAATAAGAAACCATGATAAGAAAATATACAAGAGAAGGGCATTTCTCCCACCAATAAGAGCAATAGTTGCTCACAAAAGTAGCAGCACCTCTCCATAGGAGAAACCAAACATTGTCTCACGCAGAGATGCAACAATATGGACTCAAAATCTGCAACCAGGCCAAAATCTAAAGTCAATATGATATTAAAATAATATAAGTTTACATAAACACACATTAAATTGTTTATATAAACATTTCTAATATAATAGTGTTGTACATATTTGTTATAACATTAAGTTATAACCATTGTAACTCCCCATTTTGATAAAATAAATAAACAATGTGCCCAAACATACTATGCAAGCCTAGTTGCTCTCTCAATCTCATTCTTTATTGTTCGATCCTACTAACATATGAGACAATCAAATAGAATAATCTGACTTACAACCGCCTTCACAATGTACTATTAGATTTTAAGAATCAAAATTAGCCTATCAAAAATAAATTGAATAAATTCACACATTAAAATTTTATTCTTCTGCAAACTGGATGTGTAGAAAGAACTAGAAGTTTAGAAACAGACTAAATTTCCAATGCAAATGTGAAAATGTATTTTACACATTAGCGAAAAGATGAATGGACAGCTTCAATAGAAACTGGGCAATATCTCCTATTCACTCCAGAATAAATAAGTTGATAATAATCATATCTATTAGGATTATCATATAAACATAAAAAAGAAATACAATATGAACTAAACCATAATACATATGTTCACTTTTCTCTTAAAATTTGTCTTTCCCTTCCCTCAAGAGGTTATAACAGGTGTCAAGGATGCTTTAGACCTAAATATTGTATGTTCAATTCATTAAAAACCAACTTCAGCCTATCCATAAAACATGGAATCAATTCTAAGTTGATGTAGCAATTTAGAAGACAGATTAAGCTTCTAATGCAAATGCAATTGTATATGGTATGCATTAACTGAAAGACGCATGCACAGGTTAAAGAGAAAGTGGGTAGAGTCTCCTCTTTACTCTTCTAGATAAACAAGTCAATAAAAATCATATCAACTAACACTGGAAATCATCATGGTTTGCATAGTGGAGACTCATGTTCATCGGCGAGAATCATGTTACAGGTCTAAATGTTAAAATGGTAAACAATTGCATCCAATTATAGATATCGTGTACCCAAAAGATGAGTACAAGAGCAAATCCTCGATGACTTTGACAATATAGATACGTCTTAGTCATGGCATCTCAACCAAAGGATACCTCACACTAGCACCACTAAAGGAGCCATGGGTGTGTTGACAGAGAAAGCAATGCAAAGAATCATCTCAAAGATATAGTGTTGGTGGGTCTTTGAATTGCATCGAAATTTAATACACGTGTGTATTCAATAGTTTGTTTTAGTTCTATGTATATTCTTTTAAGGAAGAACTTCAATTGCAACTCCTCTCTTTTGCAAAATTATTCAATAGTACATCTATGTTGAATGAAAAAGTCATTTTGCTTCGTACTGTTGATGTGTGTTTTATGCACATACGAACACAAAATAAAATACCAAGGTATCTTATCCTCTCTTGAACAAAGTCAATGTGATGTCATGAGAGAGCAGGTGTCCTTTGCTCCTTTGTCATGGTTGTAATGATTTGCTAAACTGGTAATAATTTTTTTAGGTTTGGCAGTCTATCACGTTCATGCGAATTTGGGCAATTTTCTACAATGATTATTACTTTAGAGTACCTTGCTCCTTGGCTTAAGATCCAAATCTTTCACTGCGGATCAATCTTGATCTCAACCTTTATGCTAACATTTCTTTTTGGTTTGCAGTGCAAGCTTTTGGTACTTGTCTTGGAACCTAAGTACTCTTCTATGGAGGACTTATGTGTCATTTCCTTTCCCAAATTTGGTTTCTAATTATTTTGTTGAGAGCTCCTACACTCTGACATTGTTTCACTTGTGGTGGTGTTGGGCCAACTTGATTTGCATATTTCACATTGTGCGAAGCTCAATATCCTCACTAATGTATTTATGTCATAAATAGGAAATTATGGAATACCCCATAATCATTTGGATTCTATACTCTATTGTTGGTTATGTTGTGTGTTTCTTCATGTTTGATTATTGTCGACTATCACTTCCTAGGTGCTTCTAAGAGAAGAGTGATTGTCATATCTTTAATAGAGAAAAACTAAGGCGAATCTTGATTCTTCCTTACATTCCTATTGAGATGGCTATCAAAGTGATTGTTGGGAGGGATTGGCTAATGCAAAATCTGAGTGCTTCGTTTTTTGAAGTGGTGTTTGTTTACTTTTCTAACTACATGGACATCCTACTCGACAAAGAGATGGTAATGCTACTAGCAAATACAATGTTCAACCCTTCATTTATTCTCTTTCTTTGTTGGATGGAGCGTTGGAGAGTTTATGCTTAGACTCTAATACTACCCTGATTGGTGTATTTTTAAGCAAGTTAGATCTAGTCTCCAACTCTACCTATGCATCGACGTTGTCCATAATGTGGTTAGGTTTTGTGACTCTCATCTAGAGAGAATTATTTGCCTTAACAATTTGTGCTACAGGTTAGAAGACAATCTTCTCGTCCTATATTCAATGTGTTCAGTTCCTTGCATCTTTTACTCAAGCATTTGGAGGAAGGATTTCATCTCCCTAGCTCTCAACTACCTACTTTGTCAAAGGCTGCTAGCTCTAGTGGAAGTTGTGAGAGTTGATATATCGTTTCCTCATCTTGGCTTTTTGGAACAATTGTGGTTGTTTTTTGGATCCCTCTGTATCTAGTTATTTTTGTACTTTGGCTTGGACCTCCTAGCCCTTCGAATAGATGTAACTTTTTCTTTTAGTAATATATATAGTGACTGTCATTTTTCATTGATAAAAATAATTCTAGTCAGCGTACAAGGAACTTTTGCTACACTTAAGATTTTGAGGGGTGGAGGATTTTTAACTATATAAGAGTATATTATAAATCAAGTTGTCATTTTGATGACTACCTTTTATAAGAAGTCATTTCTTCTCACATTTTAACTTGTTAGTCACAATCAATAATCATAATGAGAAGGTACTCATAAAGCACACAAGCTCTTCAAACTAATCTTAGTAACAAAAAGACAATGGATGCTAACACATCCACTTAAGGACATGCACCCCCAAAGTCATGATTTTGGATTGACAGGCTTTTGGTGGGATGTGATGCCTTGTATACGTACCTTGCCTCAATTTTTATATGTGTAGAGTATTTTGAACCAACACATTTTTTTGTTATTGTGTAATTAACAATCAGCATTCCTAAAAGCTACAATTATATAAGGATGATAGATGTACACTTGCTAGAGTTCTCTGAGAGTTTCATAATCAATATCGTATCATGCATTCATGGAAAAGAAAAAGAAATGTCGGTCTAAGGGATATGAGGTTACGCATGGTATGAAGTTTTTCAAATTGTAAGAATCATTTGAAGGAGCGAGCATGGAAGAAAATGATGAAGGGGGGCACAAAGGAGTAAAATCTAAAGTTTCAGGATGGGCAACAATAATTAATCACATAAGTGGTCGTGGTTTGAGGAAAAGAGAGAACAAAAATACAATCAATCATATAAGCATTCCCTTATAGACTGATATATATTGGTCTGAACTAATAAAACAAGAAAGTCCACTAAGAAATGAGCAAGCTATTGAGCTAATCAATCAACAAAGATACCTTTGTTTGGCATGGGAAGACTAAAGCCATTCTCTAATTTTTTTGAGCCCAAACTCCTCCATGTTGAGTAAATTCAGGCAAAGCTCATCTTTGGCCATATTATGTATAAGAAATTGTTCATTCCTAGCATGGGCATTGAAATCCCCTGAAAGGATAAGATTGTAGAGCAAATGAATAATTGTATATCTCTGGATACAAATAAAGTGTCATCGTCAAAACTTCTTGCAAAGTCCAAAGAACCTTAAGGAAAATTAAATCAATCCACATAAATACATCATGAAGGGGACCTCTCTCTAGACTTGGAACAACGTAACTAAATTGTTGATCTCTAAACCAAAGAATGAGATCTGAGAACATCCCAAATTTGCGTTCAATTATTAAACCCAGTAAAAAACCTTTTGAAACTAATACGACAAAAATGTCAAGCTAGAGTGCCAAAGGAATCTGAAATTAAACGATTACGGAAAAACTATAGACATCTGGCATTTGATCAAATGCTTCTAAGTGACCTTGCGAGAAAGTTGCATGCAACTCTGCATCATGATCCTAGTGCTACTCAGATTCATAAATGTATTTCAAGTTTTCAACTAATTGGTTAATGGATTCTTCGTTGACTAGCCTTAGCACAGTACTTTACCACCAATAACAGAACTAATAGGAATGTTATATACTAAATCAAATAGATTTCAAATTTGACACCAGAGTATAACTAAAAACAAAAAATTTTACATTTAAAAAAATTAAAAATTCTTAAACATTAAAACCAAAATATCATATATTTGCAAATTATAGAAATGGGAAAAAAAAAAAATTGCTCTAATTGCTAAATTCTGAAAAGGTGTAATTTGTATTTATATTTTGTGAAGAAAAACAAGCAAGGACAATCATCTGACCATATATGTTATTCATTTTGAACACCAGATTGAAGCCTGTATGTTTCTTCTGGAATGGAAATCAAATTGATTTTTTTCTGCTTTACTTGAAATCCAACTCATAATATGAATTTCCGAGCCTCAATATTTCCCAAATTATGGGAATTAAATGTTTTCAAAAGCATGGGTGTGAGTAGTTTATACCGACTTTGTTGTCCAGGTTTGCATTTCATTTTTCAATCCCATAATTTTTCCTGTTTGCTTAGTTTCTTAGGAGCAAGATGCTTAGTCTTGCAAGGTTTGCTTGAAAGTACTATGATACGGGATTATGAAGAATTTGATTCAAACAGAAAATCAATTTATGTTCAGAAATTATTTTTATTTTGCATTAATCTGTATGCTCATTTGTGTTTCCAATGCCTGCCCAAATAAGTTTGGCAGTTTGGCAAGTAGATTTTATAGCCTCACTAGATGAAAAACTATTAACTGAACCATCTAATGCTTATATCTTGAGCTTCACAGATATTGGAGGCCAGAGCCTTGCTTTCACAGGAGTTGCAGAGAAGAAGTATGACTGAATCAAGTAATGTTGAAAGAGGTTTGGATACTGCAGAAGGAACAAGTCCCCTGGTTCCTCAAAAGTTGGAAAATGAGCAATTGTTACCAATTACAAACAACCATGAAAAGGCAGAATCCATCGAGTCTGTATCACCTGCAACTACAACATCAGTAACTGCTAATAACGTTGAGGGAGATCACCAACTGTCCAGTATGAGAGAAACATCTAGTCAGACAATTCCAACCGAGGATTTGTCTCTTCAGAAGAAAGATGTAATGATAGGGTCTTCAAATCAGTCAGACCTGAAGCATGATGATGAAGATCAAGAGGTAGAAGACTGGCTGCAAGAAGAAGCAGATGGACATGAAGCACCTACAAGCAACACCCCACAATTGGGAAATGAGGAAGATGTTTCCTTCAGTGATCTAGAAGATGATGATGATGATGATGATGCACATAAATAAACAGCTTCTCAGAGTGTATCCTGCATTGGAAAATTCATCAGGATACAAAAGATGATTAATTCAGCTCAATAGAGGTCTTTGTACTTAGCATTGTGCTAGTTGAAATGCAGTCAATGCAAATAAATAGGAATTGAGGATTGTACATTCAATTAATGTCAATTCCTTGAAGTTGTCAACAATGTTCAGTTGGGCAGCTGACAAAGATGACAGTGCTTACAATGCCGACTTTGGCATAAGACAATGCTTCTTGTTATGGACAAAATATGTGTCGGATACTTAGGCTACTGAGTTTTTGTTGGCTGATTTCCTTTCGTTTTTATTAAACGATGTATATATTGGTTACTGATACTGTATTATCATCTTTGTTAATCAAATGTTAATGTTTTAAACCATTTGTCTTTACACTCCGAGTTTACTCCTTTTCGTGTTTTGCAAAATATGTTTAGTGGCCTTGGTTTAATTGCTTAAACTGGATTCTAACGCAAACTTGGCAATTTATGGCCGCACAAAATTACAAATTTTATTAGATTCTTGTAACATACTGCTGTTTTTATCAATATACAAATTTTACTATGTTGAATTATTGCATCATATGTTCTGGGTATAATCTTCATTGAAGGAGTAAAAAACCTTTTGTATAGTCTTTACATGATAGGATTTTTCAATTTTGTTGACACCATTTCCAGACACTTCTCCCATCCAAGAAAATGAGTTGACTAAGATGTTGCATCTATCTATCAAATTCCTTCTATGGACCACATGAGTGGGTGTTTTGGGGAGCAAGGGCAATAGAACTAGATAGATGAATGGGCTTGTGGACCCATCCAAATGGGGTAAACCAAAATAAAATACCCTTTAGGAAGCCATCCCATAAGTTTGTTACAATGATTATATTTGTGGAGAGGATCTTATGAGAAGAAAATAATATTAGAAGATAAATTAGAGTCTTGTGCAATGAGGAGAAAATAATGCTAGACTTGTCAAATTTTTGGCCAGTCTTGCCAAGTTTTTGATGAGACTTGCTGAGTTGATGAATTTAACTTTTTTTTTTAATTTGTTGATTTTTTGCTGAGTCGCCAAGTCTGAGTCAAAATTGGGTCTACCAAGTTCCACCTAGTCACAAGTTTTCATACTATGGAGGAAGAACTTTTCCAAAGAGGATGTGGATGTTAACTCAAGCCACGAAAGTCCCCAAGAAAGTATGGACAACACTTGGACCAAACACAGACATGTATACTAGCCTATCCGGGTTCATTTTGAATGCATAAGCTCCCGTTGAAGTGAAGAAACTCTTAATAGGCTTTAACACAAAAGAACTTATTCATTACACTTATGCCAAGTCCAACCAAATAACTTTGATAAATTGAGCAGAAGAAGGATGATGGATCCACTGCCTTTAATGGTGGGTTGGCCCATTAACCCCCAGAGTGGTATGCCTAGTTACACAAAAAAAAAGCAGGTTCAGCCCACTACATAATAATGTCATTGCTATAGGCATCGAGCAAAAGAGGTTTATAAAGTGTTTCCTAACTAATCAGACAAAGCCCAGTGCAACTTGGAATATTAGACAATGCTTCAAGCTTTGATATATCTTAATAACCAAAATTGAGTTTGGTATTGTAAAAGATCTTCATCATTCCCAACGAAGATCATGCTATACCACTATAATTCCTTATTACATGAGAGTTCTTTCTGGAACATGAGGAAAGTGTTTCCTTCTTAGCTTAGAGATCGAATATGGGAATCCAGTAGAAACATCTTAATAAAATCCCCTTTATGGGTGACCACCAGGCCTATGTATCCGATCCATGAGTTGTCCACTAGCCAACAAGGATATCATAGACACCCTGTGCCCAATAAACAACTCGTAGTCATCCAACATGGGCACCAATTCACTCAAGTTCTTGTTCAGTACCTCAGAAATGATACAGAAGTTCAAAGCTTACAGGCCTATAAAATATCTACATGGTGTAACATATTTGATATCAGCCTACTATGATCAGATGAAGAATTAGAAAAAATCTATTTCTATGATAATCTATAGCTTAAATTATTGGGTAATAACTAGTAATATATATAAAATGCAATGTGTAATATACCTATGACAGATGCCTGTGTGTGCATGATTGTTCACAAGAATGCATGTGTGCATAATCCTAGAGAGGAGCGTATTGTGACAAAATGATATAACATTAGAGGAGATCCTAGTTTGCTCTGCTTGTACAAATGCTACTATCTAGAAACACCCATGCAAAACAAAGTGTTGCCAACAAGTGTTAAACTTTAAACTGGAGAAAGACAAGATTCAGAAATCTGAAATTCAGAAAACTCACAAGTACACGATACACAAAAAATTATCCTGGGAAAACCCTCCACCTGAGGATGAAAAACCCAGCCACACCAAAATGAACCTTTTATTATGATCACAAATCTGATACAAAGATTATGTAAGCTCAGAACTAAACACGATTGTTATCATATAACAATCTACAGTATAATCTGAGACTGTTCAAGAGTGACTGAATCTACTACAAAACAAATAGAATATAAATTACGAGAAACTCCTCATATCAAAGACTATAGATACAAAAGAACAAAATGTTCTCACTGAATAACTTCATGTCTTCAATCTAAGACATTCGCAGCACTCCAAGAAATACCACAGAAAAGACAGAAAATGATGTAAGATCGCAGCATAATATGACCTCCAACAAAAGATCAAACATCACACGGGATGATAGAATAAGCACGAAAAGAATCAACATGTTCGCGTACCCCGCAAACTGACTAAAATACTTCCCGAGAAAATCAAATGCCGCGCATGAAGAAGAAGATTGGTTACACAACCGACACAGGAGGGAAGGACAACGGACATACTCCACAACGGAAAAGAAACGGCTGCCAACGCAGAATAACTCCACATAAGAAAACGAAGCTTGCCAACGGCTGCAGACATGTGAAGATTCGCATGAAGAAATTGAGGCTTGAACGAAGCACGAAAAAATCTCTCTCAAAGCTATAAAAATTCAACAAGAAGACTGTGACATTCAATTAATGCCATACTTCTATACCATTGCTATGAAACAAATAATTCCTATATGTTTTTGTTATAACTTATTTTGCATTGTCTTTTTTTGTAATTTTCATAAAGACATTTCCCATGGCGTACCCTTAGACTAGGAGAGGGCAGTACTCTATAATTTGTTTCCTTGTTTTTTCATCCCCTGCTCCAGTAAGCTTGCAGTATTCTAATATGCAACAGAGACCCCCAATACTCATTAGAGCTTATCAGACCAACCACGAAAAGAATAACAAATCCAGGGCCCATTATCAATTACAAACAACCACCTAGAGACTGTACTTCACCTGCTACAACTAGGGTTATCTTTTTAAGTGTTTTTCATTTGGAAGTAGAGATATTTATCCAAGACTTTCTTGGCTCCCAAGGCCCTAAACAAGCATCAGGCAATGAATACGGTATATAAAGAAAACCAGATTGGAATAATTGTCACTTGTCACCCTTCCTTAAATCAATGACATGTCTCGCAAATCTAGGAGATTGACTGGTTGATGGTTCAGCAAGGCTATGGATTCTTCAGCCTGCTTAGCCTTTTTTTCTTTTTGACTTTCATATATACAACAAAGACCAACAGTATGAAGGGGGGCTTCTTTTTTCTCAACTATTTCTACGGTCTACCCATGAACTTTACTTGTCTATCTACTTCTGAGTGGATTCTTTTCAGTAACCATTTCATTCTTCAATGTTCCTTGGATCTCAGCCTGTGTGTTCTTAATATTGGACATTTCAGCCCATAGGATTCCAGAACTAGATCAAGGATATAGACTTTGGGCATTGCAACATTAATGTGTAATTTATAGACCGATTAGGTGCCAACTTCAAGAAGAGAGGATAGCTATAAATTTTCTTCTATATGTTTCACATTACAGGACTTAGGGAGGCATTCTGGGGGATGCTTGAGAGATCCCCAAATTTTATGGGATAGCATACAGGATGTGGACCTCAAAAACTATTAAAAAATTATATTTTTTAATGTAGCACCACTACCATTAGGTATGATTAAAGGCATATCTGTTTATCATAAGTTGAAAAATAATACCAAATAAAGCAGTATGTACTTCCATGTGTGCTATCAGACAATACTTTGTCACATGATACAAACAACAGAAATGGGTAATGTAGATGACCACAGTCATCATCAAGTAGGGCCCAAGCATTGAGAATAAAATAACAAAATCAGTTCTGTAATCTTTTATTTTTTCTGCTTTAATTGAGGCACATCCAGAACACTACAAGTGGATTTTAGAAATTCCTCGGTTAAATCAAAATGCAGATTCCCAGGGCATCTCCTACACTTTGAAGACTGGGAATATTTTCCACCCCTAGTCTGTTCTCTAAATGTGGTGGATTGAGAAAATCTGTCATGGGCCCAGGAACATGGACTTCGTTGTCTACTGCAAATATTCTTAAATGAATCAAGCTGCTGTGATTACCCACAATGACTAGCTCCTCCTTTAGAGTTTGCAGTTCACTCTTGGTAGCAACATAAAAAGTACATCTATGGAGAGGGAAAACCCTCAGCTCACTCAAAATTTAAAATTCAAACTATGAATAGAGCTGGCAGAGGTGAGAGGTGATCTAGAAAGACTACAAAAAGTAAAGTGTTCTAGATAATCATCGCAGAGTTGGATATAAACCCCAGAGATAGGCAATTTAAGAGAAAAAAAAACATTTTTTTTGTTTTTATTTAGGGACAGCCCTTGGGTCCCCCTGGGTTTGGCCCAGGTTCGCCCAGGGTACCTCTCAGGCACCCAGGAGGTACCTTGCGTGTATCCACAGGTAAACCGAGACCAAACTGATACACAAACCTGGGGCTAAATAGGCATACCCAGTAACATAGGATAATCATTTCCCCAAATGGAGGTGCTGAGGTGTAATAAAAACAAAATAGCAGATATATCTATGTATATATATGGAAGCGCATTCTGTGCGGCAAATTCCTGATAGAGAAGAGTTTGATCAGGCAGGTGAATAGTGGAAGAAAGGGTGGCATGTTAGTAGACTCTTGACAGGCTTATAAACTTGATGATCATTTTCGCAATTCACTTTGGTCCTAATTTGATAATCATGTTAGATCAAGGAAGCCTCAGGATAATTACCTGAAGAGACTAAATCCTACCAATTATGATGATACATGTACTTTTAAACCTTATCAGCAGCAGGAGGATGTTTCTCAGCCACATGGCTGATGTGCTTGAGTGTGTTCCCAATAATTCCATTAGGTTCCAAGACTCTAAAAAGCATTCAAAAAAACCAGGACAAGAAGCAAAGTACAACTGACAATAGTTTTGGGGAGCTAGCATTGGCCTAAATTTTCAGCCTTCAGATTCTAGCCTGCAACAATAAAATCATAACACCTAAAACTAAGAACTTGACAAGAAGAGGTCATGAAGGTCCAAGTAGATGCTGTCTTGAAAAATCTAAAGGGGAAACAATCAAGTACCAACAATCTTCATTGGACATGCCAAGTTAAAAAATTCAATTGAACTCAGCTGGAAAACAGAGAGATTCTCTGAAACCACAATTGAAGATTGGCATGCATTGCTAGAGCAATGCGCAAGGACATATAAAGGAAGTCTGAATGACAAACCAAACATTCAACAACCAAAGAAGGCCATTCGTTACCTATCTCGCAGGGAATTGGATAAATGGGAAGTGTGATAATATTCAACAATCAACCTGCCAAACCTATGAAAGTAAAAGAAAACATAATATGTTATCAAGAAACCTATCACAGTTCACTTCAAGGTCAGAGATCCTCACATGACAACTAATAAAATCACAGATAAAAGCATAGATTTCATAAGCAGATGAGCGTTGCTGCCCATCACCGTTCCCATAATAATATCTCAAGTCACTTATGCTCTTCCTAACAAAGCTGTTTATACTTGATTACAAGAAAAAATTGATTATGTCACCTGGTCTAACCAGGATACAGTCCAAGATTGAGACAGCCAAATGTCAGTTAGCAGAGTAGCAGTGGATAGAAGCTAAATTCAAATGCAAGTTCCCGGAGGGCACCATCTATACAATTAATCAAATTCTCTAGCTGTAATCAGATGTCAAATGAATAGCTATACAAGTCGATTTGAATATGTGTGGCTTTCTAATACATGTCTGATAAAAATCTTACCGTTTGACCAATAGTATGACTATGGACACTCCTATCTTCAAAGGCTAACTTTGATCTCGAAAGCCTTAATATTTTGAATCTTTCTTTTAATAAACAAAGGTTTGCCCATTTCAATGAGAAGAGGAAGGGGGTTGACAACAGCCCTTCTTCAGTCATCAACATTTTAACTAATCAAAATAGGCCTTCATTGAACCAACTTATACAAGAAGAAATATCCTTCTTAACTACCAATCCTATTCCACATAATTACTCAATGATAGTGATACTATGTCAGATGATAATATACACATATGGTTTATTGTAAGAGTCTATTTTCTCCAAGCTTAATTTTAACTGATGGGTTTCTACTTTGTTTTCCTTATTATTTTAACTAATAGTAATATATTTTCTTTGCCTTATTGTTTTCGAGGCTGGAGTAGATTTGTTTTTATGGCCAACTTTCTTATTTAAAATCAAGCTTTGGAGTTGCATTGTTGATAGTTAGTGAATTTAACTATATAAGAAGAGTTACAAATTCAAAGTAACAAGAAATATATGAAATACAATACAACTACATGTTTGAAATGGCCCCAAGATGGGAGTGTGTCAAGATGGCAGCTTGCCTAACTGACTAATATATGCAATATTTTTTAAAGAACGGCAAAACAAAAACAAAAACATTGAAGCACGTACAAACAGAAACAGAATGAATTGCTCCATCCAGCTCAAAAATTCAAAATTAGAATATGTGAACAAATATCAATTCAGAATACAGAACGAACAAAGATAGATTATTAATCAATAAAGGGTTTGCACTCGTCGACCCTACCCACTGCTTCTAGTATTGAAGAATATGTAATTACATCATAAGAAAATCCTTTAGAACTCATCTCTTTCATTAACTTGACTGCCTCCTCAAACATACCTGCATTGCTAAGCACACCAAGAACTGTGTTATAAGATACTGCATCTGGCTGAATCCCTGAGGTTTTCATTTTCTCTAACATCTTAAAAGCCTCCGTTGGCCCCCCTACCTTAGACAAACCATGCAAAATTATATTATGGCTACTTAAATCAGGCTTACATCCTTTTTCTTGCATTTTCTTAAGCCAAGTATGAGCTTCATCAACCCTACTTGCCCTGACCAGACCAGACATTAATGCATTGTAGGAATACACATCAGGGATGCAGCCTCGCTGTTGCATTTCTCCAAACAGTTCAATGGCTGCATCAATACGGTTTGCTTTCCCAAGGTGTTTAATCATCACAGCATAAATCCTAGAGCTGGAAATATTGCCATTTTCTATTAGCTCCTTGAACAATTCCACGGCTGCATCATATCTGTGTGCCTTTCCAAGAGCATCAATCAGACTACAGTAAGCAGCTGGGCAAGGTGGAAAACCCTTCTCATCCATCTCTTCAAGAAGCATTAATGCCTTTTCTAGTCTATTTGTCTTGCATAAACCAGCAATTAGAATTGAATATGTGAATGGACTTGGATGAATGCCTTTCTCCTTCATTCCCTCGAACCACTTCAAGGCACCAGATGCATTTTTAGCCTTAAAGAGGGCTTCCATAACACTATTATACGTCACCACAGTAGGAGTGCATCCAAGACTTTCCATCTCACCAAAGAGCTTGAAAACACTATCAAGTTGCCCTGCATTGCCCAAAATGTCAATTAGCTTATTGAACAAAATAACATCAGGAGAACAACCATCCTTCTGCATATCTTGAAACATTCTGAGAGCCTCTTGAACCCTGCCAGCTTTTCCAAGCCCGTTGATAACCTCAGTGTATGTAAAAACATTCGGAGGAAAACGTTTATCTCTCATCTCTTGAAACAACTTCAAGGCCTCACCATATCGACTTGACTTAAACAAAGTCCCCATCAGACTAGTGTATATCTTTGCACTCGGTTGCAGGCCATTCTCCCTCATTTCTTTAAAAAGATTAATTGCAGAGTCCACATGCCCGAGTTTCCCAAAGTTAGCAATAAGCATAGTATAAGTCACTGTATCGGGAAGGCATTTCCCTTCACTGCACATCTCTTTGTAAAGTTCTTGCACTTTATCATGACAGTTAGCCCTTATCAACACACTGAAAAGGCAATTATAAGCATAAACACTGGGTTTGCACCTCGACGCCTTTATGCGATAAAACAAGACACATGCCTTCTCCACCATCTTAACCTTTCCTAGAATTCTAACAAGTTCGGACAAAACACTGGGATTAATCCTACAGTCACTTTTCACCATCTGTAGTATTGTCTGCCACATTTCACCCACCAATCCTGCTTCTGCCAAGCGACGAATGAGGGGCATATAAGTGCAACAATCATGCACTAAATTCTTTTTTTTGGCAGCCCACTTGAAAAACTGCAATTTGACACCAATCTCTACATCAAGGTTCAAGACCTCCCTGACCAATCTGTGATCTATATTCAACAACAGGACTTCGGTAGCCTTTTCAGCATCAGGTCCCCATTTGAAAATCCTAAGAATTTTGAAAAACCTCTCATCTGTTTCCCTGATGGATGGACTTCTTCTATGAAATCTAGCCATTGAATTGGGTTCTCCAGGCTTAGTTTTAAGAGAGGGGTCTCTGAACATCTGAACAATGTCTTGGCTGAAGGTTCTACCATTATTGTCATTGGTGGTGGTGGTGGTGGTGTTGGGTATTTTAGCATCGAATCCATGACTGCCTATGCATTTACAAGAAAAAAATTAGTAAATGGGTTCCATTATTCATCAAATTGGTTCAAACAGAAAATGCCCAAAAAGACTGGTAACAAGAAAAATACCTGAATGTGATTGAGACGATCTGAAAATTGCGGAGGATGTTAAGAATGCCCTTCTCGCTTCCAAGTTGATCTTCATGCTCAACTTAGCTTTGTCATTTTGAAGGACTTTTTTGAAAGCAAATACACTGTCAATGATGTCGAGGAGCAATAGTGGAATGTTCCGGGTTAGTTAATGAGATAGGCTTTAAATTTTGGACATAGATGGATAAAGTTAATGTTGGCAAGAATACTCATCTAAGCATATATTACATGTTTAACAAAGTTGTGTTGTTGTGAAGTTTTTTCAAATGTTGGTACGCTGGTGGTGATCTCAAATATGTAGACAAATGAAGAGCATCCTTGGTTCAATCTAAATTAGATGAGACATGAAATGTTTGACAATTGTAATAATTTGTTATAAAATTATTTTTGATATGCATTTGTAATCGTTTTATTAGTTAGAAAAAGATAAGTATTGATTCAATCTAAAATCTATTTGAATTTATGTTAGGGTGTTATTAGTCTTCCCTTAACAGATAATTATTTTGATAGGTATGTGAGTTATTTATTATTTATTGTAACTTAAAATAATAATAATATAATACTCTTTATTAATATAACATTAAATATTTAATAACATAACATAAAATAAAATATCATTTTACATATCCTTATTGTATAAAAAAAAAAATTGGTTTGATAGGCTAAGTATAAGGGAGTCGTACTCCATGTAAAAATTTGAATAATGAAAGATAAAGTACATGTCCTACACATAAGGGTGCATAAGGATAACTTCAATACTCAAACTTCCTAATTGATAACTAATGTAAAAAATATTGCAACCCATTTGAACATTGATGCACAAAGAATTTAACTTTCAAGACTATTCCCATTCTCGGAATATCTTGGCATCATTTGATAAGAATGTTTATTTTTCTTCCTCTTAACTTTAGTCCAATCATGGTCTAATTGAGGGAGGGTCTTGGTGATTTGTTTTATTTTGCCTCTAGTGTTGTCCTCATTTTCCCTCAAGCCATCCCTCGCATGGGAAGTCAAAGGCCCAAAAACTCAATAGATTTGTCTATAGTCCTATAGCCGTTGTTCATATAAGAAGCTTTTGAAGCCTTTGAAGTCTAGATGGAAGCATCCACGTTTTTAATTTTTACGTTGCTCTCATTAAGCTTATTTGTCACCTACAAGGAAGGGACTTACATTACCAGAGAAGGTGTGTAGAGGATTTAGCACCTTCTAAGAGTGCTCTAGAGGAGTGTCCACTATATCATGTTATAGAAGAGTGTCGACCCAACAAGAACTTTAATAATCGGCTTTAATATTGAGCCTAGAACAATTGTTAGTCATGTGTCTTATTTCAAAACATCTTTGACAATGGAAAGGAAAACCTCCATAATCCAAATATTGTAACCAACAGCAGTCAACAACCTTGAAGGTGATATCAGCTAGGAGATCTCTCGAAATATCCATATCCACAAGGATGTAAGTAAAGATAGTGTGAGGTGTATATGTATCTATACTAGAAAATCACTAAAAGAGTTTCCAATAGATTCAAAGAAAGAATAAAACCAAAACTATAATGGGAGATAGACCCAAATATGTTTCATTATGAATTTAATACATAGCCACATTTCTTTTAGGTTAGAGCTAATAGAAAATGGGATCCCTGGATATTTAACTTGTTTATTGGGACTACGCCATTGAAAGTCAACCTTATTGAACCATGTTGAAGGTACTTCAATCCATCTGAACATGATGAACTTGGCATTAGACACTCTTGCCCCAAAGGCCAAGTAGAAGAATTCAAGTTTCTAAACTAGGATTACAACATTATTTTCTTCAAGCTCCACAAAAATAGCAATATCATCTGCAAATCAGATATTTAGCAGATATTTTTTTATCAAGGAGTGTTATACCCCTTATTCTAGGGATGAATTCATACGCCCTTAGTAGATAGAGAATAACATCAAATGCAGTTACAAATAATGCAAGTGCTACAGGGCATCCTTTCCATATGGATCTCTCGAGGACAAATGTCTCAAATAAGATTCCATTTACATCAACTTGTGCCATCGTATCACAGAGCAAGGTGTGTGTGTGTGTGTGTGTGTGTGTGTGTGTGTGTGTGTGTGTGTGTGTATGTATATGTATATGTATATGTATATGTATATGTATATATAGATATATGTATGTGTGTGCTGAAAAGTGTGGAATCTGCGAGAGAGAATCAAACAACATCAAACACACATATGAAACATTATGTTAGAGTTAGAAATCAAAACAAAAACTAAATTAAGTTAGCTTCAAAATCAAGAACCCCAAGCACATCTCATGTTCCTCTATCTCCAAGGATCTTCAAGATTCAAGGTGGCTCTCACTTGGAAGAGCATTTGATCTTTTAGATGTCAACCTAAAGAACGAGATTGAAAGATATGTCAATATCAAAATGAATGCAACTAAGATCCTAGCTAGATGATCAAATGATATGAAAAGATGAAATGCAAGATGGAATGCAAGATATGAGATTAAGATTAATTCCAAATTGAAAGCTTAGGTGTGCTAATTAAACTAACATGGAGATTGCTATGAAATTGATATGCAATGGCTATGAATTAAGCTAGCATGAAAATGGGATTAACATGATACTGTCAACATGATGATAGCTAAACTAGCATGCAACTAAGATGATCTAAGTGCTTGAAGATGACAAATTGAGCTCCTTGATAACCTACAAAATGACTATAAGTTTGATGCACAAGATGATGGATCCTGAATCGTAAAGGCATTATAAGGCTATGATAAAAAAAATTCTCCTTGATTGATGGATAGAGGCTCAATTTATAGAGTTTGAGGCTTGAAAAACGGCGGTCGAGATTGAAGATTGATCAAGGGCTAAGATTGAAAGGGAATGTGGTCCCAGGTTTGAAGGCTTAGCCTTGTGACAAGTGTCACAAGGAGAAGAGGGTGGAAAGGATAAGTGTGGTCCCACATGTGTGATCACATCTTGGGAAGAGCAAATATCCTAGGGAAAAGGGGAAGATGTGCTCACACATATGTGAGCAACCTTGGGAAGTCCAAGAGGTGACAAGTGGAAACACTTATGGAAAGGTGTAAGGGCTAGTGGAAGAGAGTTTATGACACATGGGCCAAAAGGGAAAAGAGTAGGGTGGCTCTATGGAGAAGAGCATCCTCACACATGTGTGAGAACCCCTTGGTCAAATGTGATGTGGACATGTGAAGTGACTTGTGAGTCACATGTGGAGTCACATGTGGGTTTGGGTAGATGTGTAGTATTTTTAATTTGAAGAAATACTAACATTGGCTAGGCTTTGGATTAATTAGGATAATGAGGGGTTCTAGAAGAATATTAGCATTCTAATGGAAAATATAGGAGAATGCAAGTGGAGGGAAATAGGCATTTTTAGATAAAATAAAAGATTTATTGTAATGATTGATTTAAATGCAAAGCGATTTAATCAAATGTAAATTCAATCAAAAGGGAAAAAGGGGGTTTTAAATAAATAAATAAGATTTATTCAATTGGATGTCTAAAGGGTACTTAATCAAACCTTATTTTAATTAATAGGTCAGGCTAGAAGAAAAGGATTTTAATCAAATCTTTAATTTGATTAATAGGTTGATTAGAGGAATAGGGATATTAATTAAACCTTAATCTAATTAATAGGCGAATGAATGATGATTAAAAGAATAAAATTCATTTAAGTAGTTGTGCAAATATTAGGTGTCTACAGTATGTATACATATATACATGTATATACACATATATACATGTATATAGACATATATATGTGTATATATACATATATACTTGTATATACACATATATGCATATATGTGTATACATATATCTATATGTATGTATGCATACATATATATATTGAAGAAGTTGAGAAATACAACTTCAGAGATCCCAAGAACACCTGCAAGCAAAATACCTATCACAAGAGAAGAATGGAGGCAAAAAACAATAATGTTCTGAAGAAAAAGATTATCATTCATAGAGGGAATGAAAAAAGAAATACAATACAATCCTTATAAAAGGAGATTATGCAACCCTAAAGTTGTGCAACGTTAAAGAAACCCTAAAGGTATAATGTGTATTTAATTATTAAATACCTACAATATTATTAAATGCCTAAGTTTAGCTTAAGTGTAGAGGATAATAGACTAATAATTAAATAAATAATTATTAACTAATACATGATAACTCTAACACCCCCCCTTAAGATGAACTTAGGGAGTAGCTAAAAACTAAATGCATGAAGCAAATGCAACTACATGATGAAGGCAAATTTGGGAAATCTCTATAAACCAGAGAAATAAAGAAAACCACGTGGGAAAAAACTCTACTCCAAAAAGAGATGGAAAAAGAATGCTAAAAAAACATGAAGGAAGGAAGGCCTCAATGAGACCCCCCAAGGACAACTTCCTTCACCCCAAGCATAGAGCGCAATTGAAGGTAGCACGGAGATGCGAAAGGTTTAATTAAGATGTCAGCAACCTACTCCTTTGTAGGAATGTACTCCAAGATGAGAAAGCCATCTTGAATCAAGTGTCTGATGAAGTGCATGTGAAGCTCTATGTGTTTAGTCCTCTGATGCTCCACTGGGTTGCGGGAAATGTGAATGGTACTCTAATTGTCACACCAAAGAATGGTGGGACTATTAGGAGGGAACCCAAACTCAATCATCAACTGTCAAAGCCATAAAACCTCATGACTAGCTAACACCATTGCTCGGTACTCAGCCTCTGTAGATGATAATGCAATAGCAGACTGCTTCTTGCAAGACCATGTGATAGGGCCAGACCCAAGGCAAAAAACAAAGCCAGAAGTAGACTTCTAATCATGAGCATCACCAACCCAATCTAAGTCAGTGAAGCCAACAATGTGAGGGGATCCTGAAGTATAGTGAATGCCAAACTATGTAGTGCCCCGAATGTACCTCAAAATACGTATGGCAGCTCGCTAATGGCTCTCATGGGGATCATGGGAGAACCTAGAGACAAGACCAACCGCAAAGGAAAGATCTTGGCGTGTATGTGTCAGATACAACAAATTGCCAACCAACTGCTTGTATAAGGTAAGATCCACAAAAGGTGTAGAACAAGTGGCAGACAAAACAACACCTGACTGAAATGGTGTGGGTGCAGGCTTGCAAGCAAGCATGTCAAATCTGTGAAGCATATCAAGAGCATACTTCTGCTGAAGTATGGAAATCCCATCGGAAGACTAAATAACCTGTAGGCCCAAAAAATAGTGCAGAAGTCCAAGATCTATCATCTCAAACCACTCCATCAAAGCTCTTTGAATATCCTGAATCAAGGAGGACAAACTACCTGTAATGATGAGATCATCAACATATAGCACAAGAATAACTATATCATCCCCTGACGTTGAATATAAATTGTGGGATCAGAATGACAACATGTGAAGAGTGTGGAGAGCAAGAAAGCGTCCATCTTCTCATACCAGGCCTGAGGGGCATGTTTGAGACCGTATAATGAACGTCAAAGTTTGCAAACCAAAGAAGAATCCTGCACAAATCCCTGAGGTTGCTCCATATAGATCTCCTCATGAAGGTCTCCATGCAAGAAGGCACTTTTCACATCCATCTAAAAAACTATCCATCCCTGTGAAGTTGCAAGCGAAAGTACAAAGCGAATAGAATCATCTCGGCAACAGGAGCAAAGGTCTTAGAGTAATCAATGCCCTCCACCTGAGAAAACCCCTTTGCAACAAGACGAGCCTTATACTTATTAATAGAACCATCTGCAGCATACTTGGTATGGTACACCCACTTGCATCGACCCAACTTTCTTCCTTTTGGAAGAGTACAAATATCCCAAATATGATTCTTCATCAAAGAAGAATACTCCTCATCCATGGCCCTATCCCACTCTGGTCTTATCCCACTGTGGGTGACCAGTCGCCTCTGAAAATTTTTTAGGATCATCTAAAATGGCATGACTCAGAAGACTAGAACCAGATGTTTGTGCACGAGTACAACAAGAATCTAAAGGATCACCTGCCATAGAACTAGCGACATCAGCTATAAATCGAGCCCACTTGGGCAAAGGCTGAATTGTGGGTGGTGGTGGTGGTGGTGGAGATGGCGGACCATCATCTGCATTATCCTCAAGGAATAAGGAATCCTCAAAAGATGAAGAGGGAGGAGGAGGCAGTGAGGGAGAAGTTGGTGATGGAGAATCCATCTGAGGAAGGCGCTCATCAAACTGGACATCCCGCCTAAACATAACCCCTCAGGAATCAGGATCAAACAACCTATATGCCTTAACATCCTCACAGAAGCCAACAAATATGAGTGGTTGGCTCTTCCTCTCCATGGCTTTCCTCTGATCATCTGGAATAAATTCCCAAGCCTCACTCCAAAAAACTCAAAATGATGAAACATCGAGCTTGACATGGGACCAAGCCTCCTTAGGAGTCATATGGTGCAATGCCTTATGAGGCATCTGATTCTGAATATAAGTGGCACAATTAACTGCCTCAGCCCAAAAAGCAGGCTGCATAGAATGTGACCAAAGCATACAATTGGCCATCTCCCTTAGTGTTAAGTTATTTCTCTCAGCAACACCATTCTGTTGAGGAGTGTGAGGAACTGATAAATGATGTTGAAAACCATGTTGTGTGCAGAAATTAGTAAAAGTCCGATTCACATAGTCCTCTTACTATATGTGCGTATCCTCCGGATAAAAAGACCAAACTGCTTCTCTACAAATGTATTAAAGACTCAAAATGAATCAAAGACATCAGACTTGTACTTAAGAAAGTACACCCATGTACGTTTGGAGAAGTCATCAATGAATGTGAGCACATACTTGGCCCCTAAAAAAAATGGAGTCGGAAATGACATAAGATCACTGCATACCAAATCCAAAGGGTGTCTTAGCACGTGTGGCTCTACCTGTAGGAAAAGGATCTCAGTGATGTTTGCCAAGTGCACAACCTTGACATACACCATCAGTTCAGGATATCTGACGGAGCCCAAGCACAAGTGTCTGTGTGCTCATCTATTGTAAGTATCTATAATTGACATGGCCAAAACGCTCATGCCAAAGTCTACTCATTGAATCTGCATGTGCTATAAGAGAAACACCTGAACCATCTAGACTCTCAAAGCCATCAAACCTGTATAACCAAGAATCGGGATCAACACTATCAGTAGCCACAACCAAATCAGGATCATGGAGCTCTCTAATAACCACATCATGTGGTCAAAACTCAACTATTTTACCAGAGCCAGAATGACAAATCTGATAAACAGAGAGGAGGTTTGTCAAAATATCAGGAACCAAAAGAACATCCTGAATACAACCACCTGTCAAGGGAACAATACTTGAATCTGAAACTGAAAGTTGTGATGAGTCACCAACTGCAATCTGTAAAGTATCATTGTGAGCAAGTGAGGTAACAAGCTTCTAAGAGTGTGTCATGTGGTGAGAAGCCACTAAATCAATAATCCAAGTGAATGTAGAAGTAATAGCTTGTGTAGAAAGAGCATGTCCTTTCCCTATAGAAAAGTTGAAGAAGGAGGTTAAGGAGGAGAAATATGATACTACTGCATGGCTTCCTCTAAAGCCTCTAATCATTTCCAACATCGGGAAACTGGATTTCCTTCCTTGCCACTGAAACTGCAAAGTTCTGTTGATTTCATCTTAGTCTTGGAGGAAGACTCACCAGACCTAGAAGATTTACCCTGTTTGGGATAGGACTTTGATTTAGAATTAGACTTAGGTGGTGGCTTGGAGGGACTCTCATTGCTAACTGAATCCTTCTTAGGCTTCGGTTTCTGCCTCTTGTTCTCTTTAGATGTTTGTGCAACCAACGCTTTATTCTTTGATCTTGTGAGAGTGTGCAACTGAGATAGGTGAGCCTTCTCACGAGTCAAGCGATCATAGAACACATCAAATGTAGGCATGGTGAAGCATGCACCCAAGGCATCCATAGTAGAATAAAATGTAGAAGCAAATATCTGATAGGGACCTCAAATCTTAGAGAGAATCAGGTAGATACACTCTGTGTCTGTCTATTTTTACCACAACTGTGTAGGATAGATCTGGTGGTTTTAAACTTATTTAGAAAGTCCTCAATGTGAGGAAAGGACTCAGGTAATAAAGAAGAGAGTTTTGCTTCAATTTCTAATGCTTTGAACTCAGTGATGGTACCAAAAAGATCAGCAAACTTGGACCACATAGCCCGAGGAGTGAGCAAATCATCAAGGTGAAAAAGCAAGTTGTCTAAAACATGTAAGGAGATGGCACCCATAGCCTCATCCATCTTATCCATGTGCTCAAGAACTCAAAAGGACATTGCAACTGAGGCTGAGACTCATCCAAACAGGACCACAACCTTCTTGATTTGAGAAGCCACATCATACGAGCTTTCCACAGGTGATGTTTATGTGATGTAAGAAGCTCAACTGAACAATCTTCCATGTGTACCTATACCTGTACCTGCTCTTGTGTTTTTTAATTAAGTGATCTTTCAGACTAGACAGAGGATACAGAAGGGGGTTTTTTTTTAGTTTTAGGTGTTCTAGATTTTTTGAAGTAAATTACAGAAAGTAGAAAATAACACTGATGAATAATGATGAACAGTAAATACCCAACAGGTACTGAGGGGGGGGTGAATTAGTACACACAAAAACTTCTTCAACAACTTAAACTGCAAAGACTGCAGTAACTAGTAAACAATATCACCGATCTAAATCAAGGCACTATCGGTGACATAGTATGACTATAAAAGACATAAACCGGTAACATCTAGATCATCTCAAAACCTAATATCTTATCTCAACTTCACCCATATGCTTAAGCAAGTAATACATCAGAAATACAATGACCATTGGATCAACTTGCATTACCGCTTAACAGAAAACACTAAAACATCACATGAAAAAGCATCACACATAACACACTGATTTTTCACGTGGAAACCCAACTAGGAAAAACCACAGTGGGGATGAATACCCACAAGTTGTTCTTGAACTCTTCTAAAGTCCTCTCTATTAGGAGCCTAGTCCAGTTAAAGACTTTACAACAGGTTCTACTAGGAACTGATCCTGCTAGGGATCACCTGGTTAAGGGATGGCTAAATACCCGATTAGAGGTTAAAACCTTGTTAAAGGTTACCTTGTAAGAGGATTTGAAGAACTCAATGATTTTGAGTCACCATGTTAAAGGATTTACAAAAGGTCTGTTAAAGCTACCCAGTAAAGGGATTTTCCAACTACTGAAATGGTTAGAAGTCAACAGGTAATACAGTGATCTGATAATGACACTTAATGCCAAGGCAAATCCACTTCAATTCCTTTACACCTGCAATCACACTCTACAAATCTCTACTCACTTCTCTGGTCTAGCAAGAATCACTTCACATACATTCATTTTGTAATGCCCTGCCAGGAACCCTAAAGGAAAACAACACATCTAGAAAACTAAAGGGTGAAATAAATTTTTTTTAAAAGATTAAGTGCATTAATTATAACCATTGCACATCTAATAACACAGCGGAAGACTAACACATGATTTCCTAAGGGTTACCAATGAAGATTAATCGTAGATTATATTAACACCATGGTTAATCCAATTGTCCATTTAATTAGATAAAGTAAATGCTTAAGTTCAAAACTACACATACATCTAAATTCCATAATGAAGAAATGAAAGTATTCCAATGTATCCAATATCATAAAACATTTAAACATAAGATCAAAGCAACTGAAATAACATTCATTCTATTGACATACTATTACAATATCCAGAAATACATGGCTTCCAAAAATGCCACAGATACAAAGTTACAATATCAAGGTTACATAAAAGTTTGATACAATGACCACAAGGTCTGAACTGAACAATGATCCCGAACATGAGCTGGTACATGATCCATGAACCAAGAAATGCCAACGGAGCCTTTCCTCGCCTGAAGATACAATCCAGAACATCCGATGGGAAGTGACACTACCACCCGACCATGTGATCCCAAAATGGAACCACCCCACCGTGCTAGGAGATAGTAGAAAACCCTCAAGGAAGAAAAGTAAGACAAGTACAAAAGAACTACAAGACTCCGCAAACATCCATGTGACTCAACTCACAAAACACTAGTGACTCTAAGGAGAGAGTGTCATCGCATAGCTTGATGGTTACCATGGTAGGCCTCCTAGGTCCCGACTCTCTGTCCTGGTAACCTCTCCCAGCTTCTGGCTCCAACTAAGTCTCATGCGGACCCTACCAATCCTTTCGTGAAGACAAGGTGGTAAGTTTTCCATTCCAAGCCTTCTCGTAGCATTATGAGCCCTGTACAAGCACTACACCTATGCACGAGGTACATTATCATAATTAATATTTATTCTACCCACCCCCTAATCAATTATTAGGTTATCACTTCTTAACTGACTTCCGACGGGTTAACCTGTCATCCACTTCGAGCACGACCCCTGTTCGAAAGCCACTCTCTCTCATAAGACACTAACAGGAAAGGTCTCTCTACGAGAACTCTATGGCCAAACAAACAGCCATAACGAATCCTAACAAACCACAGGTGAATGATACACAATCACTAACCCAAGATTGACCATTTGGACAAAACACACAATGGCTCACATCAATAAGGTTATACAACAACACCTGACCAAGGAGATATAACAACATAGGACACAATGACAACTCAACCAGAATTGCAATGAAATTAAGCTTGACTAAAAACACCATTTACACAAGATCCTAATACAAACAATTTTTTCTTAAAATAGCCAAAAGCATAAATAACTTGCAATTAAAGATTTTCCAGACAATAAGAATTACAACTATATTAAATAAATCAATTTTGTCATTTGTCCAATAAGTCAAATAAAATCACATAAAAATAAATCTCCTATAGTATTTCCCAACATACATATAAAATCTAAAAATTATAAGTTTTTCTGAAAATTAACAAACTCTAAATTATTTATATTTGTATAATATAATTATATGAATACATATAAATATACAAACTATATATATATATATATATATATATATATATATATATATATATATATATATATATATATATATATATATATATATATATCTGCATGGAAAACCGAACACCAAATTTCAGTTTGGGCAAAATCTAGGAAACTGGAAAAAAAAACACAGTGTCATGCTACCGTGCACGATAGCACGTGCTACTCACGATAGCCCATGCTACCGCCGGTAGTAGGTACTACCATGGTAGTACTGCTACCGTACTACCGTCGGTAGCAGGTACTACCGCCAATAGTACTGCTACCCCCGGTAGCCGTGCTACCGAAATTCCATTATTATATTTTTTTATTTTTAAATTAATTTCCTTGCTCAATACAAGCATAAAATAAATAAATTTCCAATATCAAGGAAATTCTTTCTCACAGAATTTTATTATATATTTATATATTTTATTTTTTTTCCAAAATTAAATAAATTAAATTTCCAAGACCTAAATATCCCAATAAATTTAATTAATAATTAAATTTATTTCTGAAGTAAATAAACCATTTCACACAGATATAATTAAAAGACTACCATAGCCAAATACCATAACAAAATCAAACAAGAGGGAATGATTTCTCTGGTAAACCCCATTCCTCCCAAATCTTGAAATTTCCATACACAATAAAAATCTTGCCAAATTATCCATAAACTAGAAATTATCTTCAGGAATGAATTTTAACCAAAATCAAGAAATAATCAGACAGGATTCCAAATTTGACAAACACCTTAATACACACATCATTCAGAGAGATGAAAGAAATAGAAAAAATTTCTTACAAAAAAACAACAATCAAAAGAAGTCATCCAATCTGGTATAGCTTTCCTGGAAGAATTTTGTAGAAGAGCCCTAATTCTTCAACAAGCTTCCAAATAAAATTATCTTCACCTAAAATCTCTGACATGTCCCCTCTGTATCCTAAAATAATGACCTATTCCTTTTTTAAACTAAAATTCTAGGTTGAATATCTTTTTCCCCAAAAACCTAAATTTAGTAATAAAACAATTTTCTTTTCTTTTCTAATTTTCTAACAAAAGATAAGCTAACATGCAATAATTAAAAATCATTATTCTTTCTTTTTTTTTCTCATGCAGATAATTAAATTCCTAAATAAAGAAATTAAAGCAATGTTATAATTTTAATGAATTCTTTTATTCATTTAATTATTTATTTATTCTTTATTTTATTTAAAATTCTAGGAAACAATAATTGCAATTAATCTAATTTATTTTTCACTAAAATTTAAATAAAATATATTTCTAATATCATGTAGCTTGCAACTTAATTTAATAATTTCTTTTAATTAACTAAATTTATAATGTCAAGGCATAAACAATTCCACTATGAGATAACTCCATAAACTTAATCAATTAATCAAATCCACTAAAACACACAAACTGAACAAATATCAAGCAAACACTCATAAAAAGATCAAACAACAAAATATGAAGGCCAAACTAACTGACAAGACGACCAACTAACGCCACTCACACGACTATAAATGAGTAAAATAGGGTCAACTATTATCTCCTCCACTTCCATCGGAAAATATAAGGCATGCTCAGACCTGTGAAGCCAAGTGGAGAAGATACCTCGTACCTACCTAGTACTTGTACCTGTAATATCCTACATCACCGAACCACACATGCAAATATACAATATAGAAAACACGGCAAATACACTGACGAAGGAGAATCGCGACGTTCCCTGTCTCACCGAAATGAGTGAAATAAAATCATCCCCTTGCATCCAATACACTCGCAGACACACAACATATAATTACACATTGCATAGATAAAGTAAAATGTCAGTACATAGCAATAATCCATAAAATGTCATAAATCATAAGTACTGAAATACTGCAAATAAATTATGCATCTCATATCCAAATAAAGCATGAAATAATGTCATAAAAATCCGAATAACACATCATGGTAATGTATCATCTGAAAACAAACAATAATAAAATATGAGTCTAATGAGTTCAAACGAGTAGGGGTACTACACATTTGCCAACAACTTCAAATGAAAATCATCATCGACCTTATAGACAACAATTAGGTCGGTGGCAAAAACCTAAAACCCTAAGCATCTAGGTTAACAATACAGTCGGTCCAATCCTGGCTGTTTAAACACATTACATAGGGTAAAACAATCTTGAACAAATCTCAAGACATTCTCCATCATTCGTTCTTCACCTCTTCTGGAAGTTGATAACCCATCACACGCTCTACATCGTTTACTAAGATTTTGCACATTCCCAAGGTAGATAGAATCAATCTTCTTCATGCAAGATCCTTAAGGAAATCCTTCATGTGCACAAGGCTAATGTGGCAACACGATCTGGTCTTCATTTCAATGCTAACTCATCACAGGATGTCGTCAGTTGAATCACACAAACTTGGAATGCATCAACCGGAAACCCTGAAGCTGAGACTACCAACCGGTAGTCATATCAAATGAAACCCCGATACAAACTTTGCATATACCAGTTCACACTCCAACATACCGGTTCACTTTTTGCATATACCGGTTCACTTCATACCATCATACCAGTTCACTTGCTATTTTGCTTACTTCAATATACTGGCTCATACTTCAGCATATTGACATCAATGACAACATACAATATCATCATGTCATCAAACTCTGCACATATGCCAACAAACACCCCCCACAAGATGAAAAACCAAACCCCAGTACAATTTGATAGCAAGAAAGAAAAGCAAGAGCAAAAAAAAATGTTTCAAACAATATCATGTGTACCTGATAAAAATTTTGGAACAAAGAACCCCAAATCTGAATAGGGTTCTCCAAGACCTTTCTGACGCCCATTTGTTGCCAAAAAAGGAGTCTGTTTGCCCAAGTTATGGCTCCCGGAGTGCAAAAAAGAGCTCTGAAAAAAATAGGTACAAAACGAAAAAATCTACAAACCTCACTTCCAAATCTGAAAAGAGCTCAAAGAGAGATTTTCGACGCCTATTCGTTTGACAAAACCCGACTCTGTTTGCCCAAGTTATGGCAAAAACATTACCCCCCTATCAAAAAAGGATTTCAAGAGGGGTCTAGCGGTGATTAGGCAGAGTTGCCGGTGGAGGTGGCAGGTCAGTCGGGCAGCGGTGGCGGGTCGGCCAGCGATGTCGGTGGCTGTAGGCGATGGCAGTCACCGCTGACGGTTACCACTGTTGTTGGCCGCGGTGGTGAGTAAACCACCAACGATAGCGGTTTCTGTGATCATAGCGAGTTTGGAGACCGCATCAGCCTGGGCACGTCGTTAAACTACCCAAAATGATTAGTTTTTATTTTTTATTTTATTTTTCTCGAAATGAGTGCCCAAAAAAGGGCAAAAAACCAAAAAAAAATCCAAAGGCCAAAGTTGTCCAAATTGAACAAATTTTATATGAAAATGGGAGTTTTTGGGTGTTTTGAGCTCAACGGTGAGGTCCGTTTGAGCTCAAAATGCCCAAAAACAAAGAAGCTCCCTAGATTGAAATTAAAAAACTCTCAAAATCTTGAAACCCTAGCCTCCAAAAAATCTTCTGAAAAATCAGAATCAAGTAGTAGCAGATGAAAGCTCTGATACCATGAAGAAGTTGAGAAATACAACTTCAGAGATTCCAAGAACACTTGCAAGCAAAACACCTATCACAAGAGAAGAATGAAGGCAAAAAAGCAATAATGGCTCTGAAGAAAAAGATTATCATTCAGAGAGGGAATGAAAAAAAAATACAATACAATCCTTATAAAAGGAGATTATGCAACCCTAAAGGGATAATGTAATTATTAAATACCCACAATATTCTTAAATGCCTAAGTTTAGCTTAAGTGTAGAGGATAATAGACTAAAAATTAAATAAATAATTATTAGCTAATATATATACATACATATATATACACATATACATGTACATATATACACATACATATATACACAAACATATATATACATGTATACAGAATGTATATATGTGTGTGTGTATGTATGTGTATATGTGTGTATATGTATGTGTACATACATACATACATACATATGTATGTATGTATGTATACATATATGTGTGTGTATGCACATATATACATATATATACATATATATACATATATACATGTATATACACATATATAAATGTATATACACATATATGTATGTATGTATGTATGTATGTATATGTATGTGTATATATATATATTTATTTATTGATTGGTAATAAAGTATATTTTATTAATATTATATCAAAAAGTACAGTAATATGATTACAACTTGACATCATACGACCTTTGTAGGAGCAAAAAAATTTACAGAGCCAAAGTTTCCCGACTATCCTATCAACTAGCGTATACAACACCATGCTGGTATCGATCAAGAAGATCCTGAATACCACCAACTATGGCAGTCAACCATTATCAACTGTACACCCTTGACCCCTTAACCATAACACCAAAAATATTGAAAACATGGTGGCTCTGTGAAAGGAAAATTTAGATAAAAAACCAATTTACTACCCCGCCTAAACCAAAAAACCTGTACATAGCATGCAATAGAAAATCACAACAAAAAGTCTCAATTCAAATGCCAACAACCATCTACCATTACCCTTGAAACAAAACTTGGCCCATAACAAAAATGTCACAAATGTGACCCCCATAACAAAAAACCCTATACATTCTCAAAAATAAAGAGGCCCAAATGAATCTACATGCACTGTAATGTAAATAAAAAAGGAAAATTTCAAATGCCAGATGGAGGAGAACAGACAAAAAATACAATGATGTGTCCTCCCCCACACCTCTTGTCGCTCACTGCTTCCTTGGCTTCCTTCCTTGCCACTTCCTCTTCCACCTCCCACCATTTCCACCACTCGCTTCGTCTGCAAACACCAACTCACCACCTCCCAGGGCCTCCCTCGATCTAAGGAAAATCTTCAATGAATATGATGCAACGAGGGTCTATGCACGTCATTCATCTTAGTTGAAACCAGTCGGCCACCGCATAATAGGGATGAGCTCGTGCAATTCCGCCATCACAGGGTCCTCAAAACCCTCACTAACATCAAAGCCCACATGAGGAACTACCCATTTGAGCACAAAGTTTAAACCCACCAACTAGTCGTCATCAATGATCAACCGCACAACCCATTGCATAGTGCTTGTAGTATCCCCCAATTCCAAACCCCAAGCAACCACCATGGTGACGATATCCATATTGGTCTAGTACCTGTGCTTTGCCTCCAAAAACACCTCTCCAAATAACAACTCCATCAACCTTATGAATTCACCATATCCCAATTTGAAAAGTTGTTGCATTCTCTGTTGTGTCACCAACCCAAAGAAAGCTACTTGGGTTCTTAAAGTAATTAAGAGAAAATTTGCCTCCATGATGGCTTCACCACCCAAGATTTCTGTAAGGAACTCTGAGAATGACACTGTCGCTCCCAGACCACCAATTTATTACCACTCCCACATGCCAAGTCACGTCAAATAATTATCATCTTTACTACTCATTAATGTCTTTATAATTGAACCAGATGTCAATCTCAATTAATCATCAAAGGAAATGTCACAAAAAAATTTGAATCGTACTTCCCCGATCACTTCCAAACCAACTACCCATTTTGATAGGGTGTCTGCCACCTCATTCGTTGAGCACCTTACATGGCCAATTTGATAGCACCGTACTGATGCCAACTCACTTCTAATAGTTGATATCACTTTATGTAAATGCCACGCCTGAGTAGCACCCGAAATAATGGCATTCACAATTATTAATGAATCCCCTTCCAAGTACAAATTGGAGAAGCTCGGTCTCTTGCCAAATTGAATTGCATTTAAAGTTGCCAGCGCCTCCACTACATTGTTTGTTCCATCATCAATTCGTTGAGATCCAATAGCCAACACATTCCCTCTCCAATCTTGTCCCACACATCCGATTCCTGAAGGACCGGGATTCCCCTTCGAAGCCCCGACAAAATTTATTTTAACCCAACCTTTCTCTAGCTTATGTCAAACATCCTTCTCTAATCTAGCAACATTTAGATTCACCTGTTAAAGCCCATGCACGAGCCTGAGCTTTATACCCGACTACATCCTTTGAATGTATTCATCATTGACTAAAATAACAACATTGGAACACATTTTTGTGATGCAACCACACCTAGAATTTCTTCAATTAAATGATTGATGCGAAGACAAAGCCTCTCTAATGATTCATGTTTATCCCGAAAAATTCTCCTATTTTGTTCTTTCCAAATCTCTCATACCACAAACAATGGACATTCCCAAACGAAAGATAAGAACGACCCTTTATGCCCCCTTGGCCATCTAGAAAAAAGTTATTTCAGTGTCTTAAGAAAGGGGCCCTGCCAACCCATTTTTTGATGAATCATCCACCAACATTTATAGGCTACAGCACAATGAAGTAGCAAGTGGTCAACATTCTCCTCAGTTTTCCTACACATTACACACCTCGTAGGCTCCAAAAAGCCCAATTTTTTCCTCCTTTGGCCTATTAAAATCCTTCCCCTAATGGCCAACCAAGCGAAGGTACCAGCTTTTGGGAGACATCCATTACCCCGACATAGACAAGTAGGCCAGCATTCTTCTCCCTCCCTTCTATCAAGTATTTGATAACCAATCTTAATTGAATATTCTCCACTGGATGATCCGCACCAAACAACTTTGTCTTTGTTTGAGGATAAGTTAATTTTCCTATTACGAAAAATGGCCATCATTCTGTCTTTTGCACTAGGGTAAGGTCTTCTCCATCCAATGATTTTCATGTCCATTCTTCCCCAAAGGCTCCCTAAACAACTTCCACATAATCCCTGACTCTACTTCCCCATTTTTGACAGAATAAGACCTTCAAATCTATAATATCACCCCTCTCCATCAAAGCCTTGTTTCCATCCCACGAGTCATCCCAAAATTTTGTCATAGACCCATCCCCTATATACCAAGATATATGATCTGAAATTATACTTCGAAAAGCCAAGATAAAGTTTCAAATCATTGAACCCCTAGTTGGGTTTCAAATGATGAAGATACAATGATCCTCATTTGAATCCAAATATTTTTCTTTTGAAATCTTAACCCATAACTGATTCGGTTTTTAATAGATACTCCACACAAGCTTTTCTCCCATTGCCTCATTCATGATATGCCAATCTCACAAGCCTGCACCACCCACCTTCTTTGCTCTACAAATTTTATCTCAAGCTAACAATGGAATCTTATCTTGTTCTCTAGCACCATTCCAAAAAAAAATTCGCATCTTTTGGCTAATCACCTTAACCACCTTCGGAGGAATCTCCAAGCACATCATAGAAAAAATTGGAATTACAAAAATGACAGATTTAAACACTAAAATCCTACCAACTGAAGATAGCTACCGAAGCCAAACATCTACAAGTTCCTTATAGAGACTTGATTTACATGCTCCCCCAAATAAGGGAGTGCCCAAATATTTACCTAGTAGAGAGCCTGTCTTCCTTCTCAAGATTCTCCCAATTTCCATTTGTTTTTTAATAGGGGTATTGAAAAACAAAGTCTCAGACTTCCTCCAATTAACACATTGACTCGAAGCCTTACTGTACAAATCAATTGTAGCCTTCATCACTCTCACCTCCCTAAAGGATGATTCCCCCATTAAAAGAGTATCATTTGCAAACTGTAGATGAGAAATAGGGCCCAAACCCTGAGCCACTTTAATTTCTCTCCAAACTCCATCCCTTTTCGTTTTCAAAATCAATCTCCCCAGTGTATCAGCCATAATGATGAAAAGAAATGGGGATAGAGGGTCTCCTTGCCTAATCCCTTTATCTGATTCAAACAAGCCTTGAGGACTCCCATTAAGCAGAATAGAGAATCTTGGGCAATTAATGCAACATTCAACCCAAGAAACCCACTCTCTACAAAAACCAAAAGAAGAAAGCACCTTCAATAAAAAAACTATGATTTACCTCATCATAAGCTTTCCTAATATCCAATTTGACCATTATTCGATATGTTTGAGCACAAGAAATCAAATGGATTATTTCATGGGCCACAATGATCCCTTCCACAATAGATCTCTGTGGAGAGAAGCCACTCTGCTCCTCAGAAATAATTGAGTTTAGAACTTTTTTCAGTCTGTTTTCTATCACCTTTGCTATTATCTTATACATCCTATTACACAAGGAAACTAGTTTGAAATCTTCAAAGGTGAAAATTTCCTCCTTCTTCAGAATCGGAGAAATGAAAGTATTATTTAGATCCCTCAACATAAAGCTACAACTGCATGATTCTTCAACTACTTCCTTGATCTCATCAATAAAGATATCCCATAGCTTCTGAAAAAAGATAGCCGAAAAGCCATCCGAACCAAGATCTTTCTCTCCTCCCATTGAAAAAAGAGCAATTCTCACCTCTTCCATCAAAACCGATTCCATTAACGTCTCATTCTACATTTCTGACACACAGTTAGGAATGACCCCCAATACTTCATCTTCCACACTTACATCATGTCTCGATTCCTTGAGCAACATAGAAAAATATCTCACTGCTTCATTATTGATGTCCCTAAGATCGTCCAATAGTCATCCTTCCTAATTAGAGATTGAGGAAAAAAAATTATATGATCTTTGAGCCTTGACAAAGTTGTGAAAAAAAATTGTATTCCGGTCACCCTCTTTAAGTTGAGTTTCTCTCGATTTCTACCTCCAATAAGTCTCTTCCCTTGCCAGAATTTCAAAGTAGTCTTTATTGAGCTAGCGTTCCATGTTAAAGTCACTTTCTATTCATCCCTTCCACAATAACTTTATCATGTAAGGATTCCAAATCCTTTTCTAATGTGCATTTTTTCGAGAAGATATTTTTAAAATTTTCTCGATTCCATTTTTTGAGACAATCATTAATGAATTGTTGTTTCTTGAAGAAAATAAAAGATTTCTTCCTTGACCAGGAGGGAGCCTGCCTCCACCAACCCTCAATCAATTCCTTAAAGCCTCATGTTCACAACCACATTTTTTCAAACTTAAAAGGACACATTACTGGAGCAGCATCCTCCTACACAAGCAAACTAATCGGGTAATGGTCCAACCTTGAAAAAGGAAAGTTCTTAGCTTCATAAACCCAATTGTAGCTATACCAATTCCCAGTCAAGAAGTACCTGTCCTACTTCTTAGAAATATTCAAGAAACCACTCCGTCTATTAGTCCATGTAAAGTCACCTTTTCTGAAACCTATTTTCATGAGCCCATTGTTTACCACAAAGTCATTAAAATATTTCTAAGTTTATCTAGCCCATCCAAGACCTCCTTTCTTATCTAGTGGGCATAGAATGCCATTAAAATATCCACCAACTAAGAAAACACTATCTTTATTAGCATCCAACCTTACAGATAAGTTCCGCCATAATACCCTTTTCCCCTGTGTACTAGTGGGGCCATAAACATTCACAAGGAAAAAAGTACAATTTAGGGGTTTAGATAAAACTTTAGCACAAACCCAATTAGAGTCTCGATTAATGATCTGCATGTCCACAGTAGCCTCATTCCAGAGCATCCCGAGGCACCAATAGCTCCCACCAAGTACCCTTTCCATCTACAGAAGTATTTAAAAAATCTATCAAAATCTTCAGCACTCAATTTCGTTTCTTGCAGCATAAAGATATCAAGTGTCACTTGATCAAGGCATCGCTTGATCAAATAAAATTTGTCAAGGGCATTGCAACCCCTAACATTCCATGAAAGCATCATCATCAACAATTATAGATCTGAGGTATATCTCTCTAGTATTTATTGCAGTGTTTGCATTTATTCATTTAAGGTTAATTCTTAAACTGGGGTTTGACTTAGGCAAACCCCTATTCCCAACTATTTTCCCCTTTTCACTATGTGTAGGAACAAGTACGGAGTTGCATTTCAAAGGATCAACATTATTCACAGAGATGAACAGGTTCCCCTTTGGACGGTGAAAAGTTTGAAGGATCAGGGTGACCACCACCACAATCCCAACAATTCAAGTCGAATTTTGAGGAGCAAATCTGAATCATATTTTTTTTATTAGATCCAAGTTTTTGGCTCCATACGACGACTGTAGCTCACTGTTTATGCCCAATCTCTTCAATATTCATCCATTTACCCTAATTTTAGCATTTTCACAATTCATATTAAAAAGAAGGAACTAAAACCCTAACAGAAATGGAACCTAATCATAATTTAAGATCTTTTTCCTTAGAGGGATTAAGCCTAGATCTATTAGGTCCATCCCTCTTTCAATGTAGTGATTATTTAAGAAAAATTAGTGCTTTTGTTACCATAATTAGTGAAACCCTAATTTTCACCCATTATAGCGCTTGGTTTAGATTTGCAAGGTCCTGACTTCTATTCCTCATTGGATTGTGTGGATCATTTTTTTGATCGGGGCACCATTTTGGGGTTTGGTGTGGATAGCCATTTTAGTGGTGGTTCTTCTAACCATATTCCCAACCTATCTCCACCCAAGCGAGGTAACATTGTTGTACCTCTTAGGCTCTTCGTCAATATGCTAATGGTGTAATGCAAGGTTGCAAACATGTTGGCTCCTTTGTGCAACTTGGGGATGTTCTTCCCCTTTCCCATTGTGGTGGTGTTGGTTAGATTGCTCCTTTCTCTATTCTTCATTCAATATCTATCCCTATGATTTGTTTGTATTATTTTTCCTACAACAAAGAGGACTACTTGTTGGACCATGCCTTCACATGCAAATTCATGAAGGTATATCCAATGTTATGCAATATTCATGCTTGGATAAGCACAAATAGAAAATAATATATGGAGAAAGAAATTAATATTTACGCCTATCCCAAAATGGTTTTTCATATCAAAATTTGAACCTTTGGAAGACAAGGAATTAGTGCTCAAAATTGGTTCGTGGTTCTACCAAGGATATTTCTTATGCATGAATCCATTGTTTCCCTCTTTCAACCTGAGAACAGAGAGATTTTATTCAACCTTTTTTTGGTACATCTACCTTATCTACCTCTGCAATTTTAGGAGATTGTTTTCTTGAAGGCTATTGGCACTAGCCTAGGCAAGTACCACAACATTTCAAAGGAACAATTAATTAAGAGAATTTGACTTAGAACTATTTATGCATAAAGATGGATCTTTCAAAAGGTCTCCCAATAGAGATTTTACTAAGGGTTGGTGATACGCATTGGTGTCAACCCATAGATTACAAACAAATTACCTTCAAATGTAGAAAGTGTTTTGTAATAGACCATATTACTACACATTACAGAAGGAAACATGGTGTTGGTAAAGTTAATGCTACCCCTAAATATAGGCCTACTTGGTGGGATGGGGTTCAATCCTGTCATTATGTTATTTCTCCCTCTTCTTTTACACTCCAAGTAAAGGATCCATCTTTGAGCCTCCCCCTCCTACTGATGAGTAAGATAATTCTCAAGAGATCATGCATGATAAGGTATCAAATGATGCTTACATGGGCGTTTCTCCACTCTCTAGAAAAAATAGATTCACTATATAAGAACACTGAGATTTCATCAGTTATACCAACAACCAACAATAAGGAAGAAACTTTGAAACTGGCAAACAGTAATGGAGTGCATCCCCTCTCCCTACATTGAGACATAACAAGAATGGATGGAGGTGAAGAGGAAGAAAAAATCATCATTAAAACATAAGCATCCAATGACTTTAAGATCCTCAAAGAAAGTAGAAAATTTGAAGGCACGATCATTCTAGGGTTGATGCAATAACTAATTTTTATTCTTTGGAATATAATAAATCGGAGTTGCCCCTTGTGGCAATGCTTGCCCTTAAAATATAAATAAATATTAATAATATAATAATATAAAATCATACTAAATCCATATAGTTGTTTTATCAATGATATAGTGATTTTATTAATGCTTAAAATTAAATTTACATTGATGTTAAAGTTTGAGCCAACACCAACTATAGAAACCCTAACCACCTTGCCAACATATATCATCATACTATTATTTAACAGAACGTCATTTGACACTCAATCCCTATACAAATATACACAATATATTCTAAAGAGCTATGATTGTATTTGACTTTCATACAAAAATTACAGTTATCCACAAAAAATGGACCACAACTAGACCATTCTTACAAAATTCACAAAAAACTATTCTTCATAAAAACCTATTTGGTGCATACTCTAAGGGCTCCATTGACCCAATAGTCTTCAGAGTTCAGCTTTGCTTGAGCTTTTCTCTTTCACTCCTTCATTGCCCCATCATCCTCACTCTCCTATTTTGTGCAAGTTTTCCCCTTATGCTCCCTCTTCGTATTGGCATCCTCACAGTCCAAGCCCTGCTCACAGAGATAGTCCTTCAAGGCCTCCCACCCAATGTATGTTACCACCTTTCTCTCATCCACATTACTTGCCAAACTTCGTTGAATGAAAGGTTGGAGTTGTAATGGTTGATCACCAATTTTTAGCCAATCTTCTTTTGCAACTAGAAGGCCTTCACCCGGTTGTGCCCACTCCAGAATTGGCCTCAATCCATATGTCTAGTCTTCTTCCACACACTCCTTGAGAACCCATTGGACATCCTCCCTACTTCCCAACTCCAGCCCCCATGTCACCAACATTAATACAATAAAAATATTTGATCGATACCTATGCTTTGTTCTCATGAATTCTTCTTCAAATAGTATGTCTAGAATCTGCACGAACAGAGGGTCGTCAAATTTCAAAACACTATGGTGTCTCTTCTCTGAAATTTGGCCCAAGAAGGCAAGTTGTTATTTCGGAATGACTAGGGTGAAGTTTGCTTCAATTTTGCCTCGCTTGACCACCAATTTGATGCACGTGAATCTACGTCGCTACCAACTCTTATTGCATCAAATGAAACCTTGATGTCAACTATTAAATAGACCCCCATCTCGTCGCATTAAACAAGCACACCATCCCATGATTGTATATGTTTTCGACAATGTACGACCCATCGTAGATCAATGATTGGAATCCCTCATAAATCTTCCCAATAAAATTATGTCTGATCCCCCATTAATGACACCGCCCACATTAACATGTTCACCACCTTATTTCCATTTCTCGATACATGGAAAATTTTTAAAAAATTAAAGAAAATTAAAATATTTATGATAATTTTGACGATTTTGTTTAAATTCCAAGCAAGACATTCACCCCTCTTGTTATTGAATTAATAGTAATTTGAGAATCGCCTTCTAAATGCAAATTCACCACTAACATTCTCTTGGCCATCTTGATTGCTAAGAATGCTACTTGGATTTCAGCTTCATTATTTGTTCCCTCCTTTAGAATATTTTGTATCTCTCTTTACGGTTTGTTGTAACATAGTCCCTTTTATAATCATTTGGAAGCTTCACATATGACCATTGATTTAGACAAGCAAACAAAATCATAGCCTTTCTAGCAAATTTTGAGATTATGTTTGAACAATTACTCAATATTGATAATTCTATTGAGATTTAGGTGGGTCTTTCTAAAGTATGGGGATTGGGATCCCAACTCAAATCTGAAAAGCGTTTTATGTACTAATCATTCATAAGCAAAGATAGAAAATTGTGGCTCCTCTTGGTGGTGGGCCACAACATATCATCATTTTTTGTATTATGATGACATATTGATGCTAAGCTCTAGCAATAGATGTGGTTGATAAAAAGGGAAAGAAGTAGAATTTGTGTTGTGTGGAGTTAATGGAAAGTGACGAGTGCACAACACCTACATTCAAGCCCAAGTTTTTATCTTATTATGAAAGGTGAAAGATAGCATTCAAGGGACTAGTGTCATCATTCAAAATAGGACTATTAAACAAGTGGTCAAAGATGTTACCTTCAATTGGTTTGGATAATTTGGAAGTTGAAATTCAAAAAAAAAAAAAAAGCAAACTTGAAGGAGGCAACCATGTTCATTTCCAATCTTCTTTGCTTCAAGAAGGATAAGTTAATGCAAAGGACTTTGGCTACAAGCATTGTAATGGCAAGAGCTTAAAGGGAATCTAGATTTGGCTCAATGAGATGTCACTTCAAGACACTTCTCCCATCCAAGAAAATGAGTTGACTAAGATGTTGCATCTATCTATCAAATTCTTTCTATGGACCACATGAGTGGGTGTTTTGGGGAGCAAGGGCAGTAGAACTAGATAGATGAATGGGCTTGTGGACCCATCCAAATGGGGTAAGGCTATAGTCTCATGGAGGGGAGCTTTCAAAAATATCTCAATAAGTGTTATTGAGAATTTTTAGGAGCTCCCATAAGAAGCTAGTCCCATAGATTTTGTAATAATAGCTCCCATAAGAAGCTAGTCCCATAGATTTTGTAATAATAGGCAAGCTTAAAACTTAAAGCTTCTAAAGATTCATTATTATTATTTAGCAACCAATGATCATTTACAATTAGATCTACAACTATATAATTAAATTAAGAAATTTAATGACAAGAAATTTAAAAATGCATATATAAATGACATTTTGTAGCAAAATTTAAGGAAGTTAGTGGGGTAACTTTCAGCCTTAACCCATAAAATCTGAAGTCTAAAAAGTAGGGGCTCTTATTTTTTACACATGACTATAATTTATCTTCTAACGTTATTTTCTCCTCATTGCACAAGACTCTAATTTATCTTCTAACATTATTTTCTTCTCATAAGATCCTCTCCACAAATATAATCATTATAACTATGGGATGGCTTCCTAAATGGTATTTTATTTTGGTTTACACTAACCATGATCTACTTTGAATAATAGGTTCCTTGGCATAATTGGGCAAGGACTTCAAAATAGGAATAAACTTTATGTAGACACAATGTGATTGCAAACATAAAATGATAAGCTAATCTCTAATGAGAGTTGAAACATAAACGGCAAGGGATCTTATATCCATCTCTATTTATATTGCACGCTTTTTTAATTCATATTATAATTTTCATTGCATATTCACATCAAAAGTATCAAATATTCCTATAGAAATACTGTTCTTTTCAAATTAAAGATAGTTTATTCATACTTCTAAATGACTATATTTATTGCTTCCTAATCCACTGCTTTAATGGAAATATATCAACAACAATATTGATGACTGTTAAGTAAAATTGGTCGTTATTTAAATACTTTTTTATCTATTTAATATTTTTCATATTGAAGCACATAAACCGAATTGGAATGCCATGATCACAGACTTTTTTATCTATTTAATATTTTTCATATTTAAGCAAATAAACCGAATTGGAATGCCATGATCACAGATGTGACGGCTTGCATATCTTAAAAATATCTGTTTAAAAAGCGCAGAGAGATGTCATTCTGAGGCTACTATCGTACCACTGTGACAAATCCAGCATTGTTACCTCATAATTGATCTCTTGGCAATCTTTCGATAAATATATTTAAAATATCTGAGCTGGTATATATCATAAAGAAGCTCAGCATAGATAATATGGTTCCATATAACCATATAACTGGAAATGGTATCAACAAAATTGAAAAATCCTATCATGTAAAGACTATACAAAAGGTTTTTTACTCCTTCAATGAAGATTATACCCAGAACATATGATGCAATAATTCAACATAGTAAAATTTGTATATTGATAAAAACAGCAGTATGTTACAAGAATCTAATAAAATTTGTAATTTTGTGCGGCCATAAATTGCCAAGTTTGCCTTAGAATCCAGTTTAAGCAATTAAACCAAGGCCACTAAACATATTTTGCAAAACACGAAAAGGAGTAAACTCGGAGTGTAAAGACAAATGGTTTAAAATATTAACATTTGATTAACAAAGATGATAATACAGTATCAGTAACCAATATATACATCGTTTAATAAAAACGAAAGGAAATCAGCCAACAAAAACTCAGTAGCCTAAGTATCCAACACATATTTTGTCCATAACAAGAAGCATTGTCTTATGCCAAAGTCGGCATTGTAAGCACTGTCATCTTTGTCAGCTGCCCAACTGAACATTGTTGACAACTTCAAGGAATTGACATTAATTGAATGTACAATCCTCAATTCCTATTTATTTGCATTGACTGCATTTCAACTAGCACAATGCTAAGTACAAAGACCTCTATTGAGCTGAATTAATCATCTTTTGTATCCTGATGAATTTTCCAATGCAGGATACACTCTGAGAAGCTGTTTATTTATGTGCATCATCATCATCATCATCATCTTCTAGATCACTGAAGGAAACATCTTCCTCATTTCCCAATTGTGGGGTGTTGCTTGTAGGTGCTTCATGTCCATCTGCTTCTTCTTGCAGCCAGTCTTCTACCTCTTGATCTTCATCATCATGCTTCAGGTCTGACTGATTTGAAGACCCTATCATTACATCTTTCTTCTGAAGAGACAAATCCTCGGTTGGAATTGTCTGACTAGATGTTTCCCTCATACTGGACAGTTGGTGATCTCCCTCAACGTTATTAGCAGTTACTGATGTTGTACTTGCAGGTGATACAGACTCGATGGATTCTGCCTTTTCATGGTTGTTTGTAATTGGTAACAATTGCTCATTTTCCAGCTTTTGAGGAACCAGGGGACTTGTTCCTTCTGCAGTATCCAAACCTCTTTCAACATTACTTGATTCAGTCATACTTCTTCTCTGCAACTCCTGTGAAAGCAAGGCTCTGGCCTCCAATATCTGTGAAGCTCAAGATATAAGCATTAGATGGCTCAGTTAATAGTTTTTCATCTAGTGAGGCTATAAAATCTACTTGCCAAACTGCCAAATTTATTTGGGCAGGCATTGGAAACACAAATGAGCATACAGATTAATGCAAAATAAAAATAATTTCTGAACATAAATTGATTTTCTGTTTGAATCAAATTCTTCAGAATCCCGTATCATAGTACTTTCAAGCAAACCTTGCAAGACTAAGCATCTTGCTCCTAAGAAACTAAGCAAACAGGAAAAATTATGGGATTGAAAAATGAAATGCAAACCTGGACAACAAAGTCGGTATAAACTACTCACACCCATGCTTTTGAAAACATTTAATTCCCATAATTTGGGAAATATTGAGGCTCGGAAATTCATATTATGAGTTGGATTTCAAGTAAAGCAGAAAAAAATCAATTTGATTTCCATTCCAGAAGAAACATACAGGCTTCAATCTGGTGTTCAAAATGAATAACATATATGGTCAGATGATTGTCCTTGTTTGTTTTTCTTCACAAAATATAAATACAAATTACACCTTTTCAGAATTTAGCAATTAGAGCAATTTTTCTTTCCCATTTCTATAATTTGCAAATATAATTATATATCATATGATATTAGATCCTATCATCAAATAAATTTTAACAAAAAATCATTATTGTAGAAAAGAAGTTAGGAGACAAAATTCAGCCTTGATTAGTTTAAAATTCATAAGCATGCTAAGGAAATGCAACATAGTTAAACCGACATCCCTACAACGCATTTCCTTAGCTGAACTTTGCTCCTACAGGAATCTGTTACGTTCAAACTTTGCTATAACCTGTAGGAAATATCAGAACATATGCCTCGGAAGATCAAACAGAACCATTGACAAACATATGGGAATGCTTGTGTAAGAGAACTTTGTGGTCAAATGTAAAACAATATTAAATAATAATAAACATAAAAAATACTTACTGGGGGTGTCGAAAGAAGAAGTGCGTCTTCCTGGCTAAGTCGAGGGTGTATGAGAACAAAATATATCATCCAGAATCGATTTTCACTCATATACCCTGGGCAAAGATCAATCCTTAGGGCAGCTAGACTTGGGACGTGACGTTCAACACCCAGGGCATGCTCTTGCTGAACATCAGACATATCAAAATCTGCACGCAGAATATCAGCTTCAGCGGCCACTTACAAATCTTAGTATACAGGCATTGAGGAAAAAGAGGAGGAGGAATCATCCACATCTTAAGGCTTACAAGGTCCTTCTAAATACTGAATTACTTTAGAATGGCAAAAAGAAGAACATATTCTAAATTACGTAACACAAAAGTTTGATACTTCGGCAACATATGTGATTTTCCAAGCCTTTTCTCATGACATGTTAGTAAGGTAAGTAAACAAAATAATTTTCTCATTATCACTTGACAACCAGCAAATTTGACTACATTGGAAACATAAAATGTTTATGTAGCTTGTATTTCCAAACGCTACTTCTATTTCTTTCAGTTTCTATTAACTAATGATAATATATGCTAATTTCATTTAAATCTCATATTCAATTTTACTAAAGAAAAATTAATTTCTAAGTAATAAATGTAGTTTCTTCATTTCAAATTGCAATTCATTTGAAGACATCCAGTTGAAATAAATAATAATAAAATAAGCATTAAGATCTTGTAGACATTAAGTTTCCACAGTCCATATTGTTGCAATTTGAGCTTCTGGATTTAATAAGAAAAAGACATACACAGTCAAATCCAGAAGCTCAAACCACTGCATTAAGCTCTGTTTACTAGTTGGTCAGCATCAGCGCTACTTCTATAACATAGGAAACTTCAATCAACCAACCTTATGCAAAGATCTAAGAGAACTTTATCATCAACGAAGTAGACCATAAGATTAGATAGCAATCACATTCAGAAGATAAGTATGCCAAAAAAAATAATACATCAAAACAGTATGGAATGAGCTTTAAAAAGCAATTGCATCCAAAACATCAATGTGTACAAGAAAACAATTGCGTAAAACGGTAAAAGAACTCAGACATTACCCAGTGTGGTAAAACTTGATTAACCGAATATCAATTGCCTAACAAGATCCAAGGTTTCATGGGTGAGACTGGTTGGTAAGACAGAACAATGGCTGCGAAAAGACCTTGCTCAAACCCCCCCAAGGGAACATTTGGGCCTAGCCCACTCTGATACTTTTGCTCACAATAATACAGGCCAAAAAGCTCTTATGCTACACACATACAGTGAATGAGGCCCCCAACCTAATGTATCCTTAGCCAAAAAAAATGTATAATGAACATCCACCACTAATTGCAATCTAGAGACATGTACCTGGGATAGGGACCACGTAAACATTCTAGAGATGAGTATATGTCTTGGAAGTGTTTCCCTGTGCAGCAGATGTGTGTAGCTTAAAAAAAAGATCCCTGGTACAGAAAATAAATGGAAGGCAAAAAAATTGAAGTAAATGAAATAAACAAACGCCTAAATAGTCAAAGGCCCCATCTAAGCAACTTTCACTCATTCAAGCAAAGAAAATGGTACAAGATTTGGAAATCATGCACAGCATTTCAGCAGGATTTTGAAGGAAAATACAGTAATACTAAAAAGCAATGACATGTTTGGTCCAGCATGCAAAATAAGTCTAAGCATCAAATTCATTTATCAGTACACGCATGCACTAAACCTCATTGAGTATTCATTATCCAGTTTCGTTAAACTACTAGGCAGCATTTCATATCGTGAACTATATCTGTCCAATGTTCAAACTTTAAAATTGGATGAATTGGCAAATATAGAAAATGTACGAGCTAGGGAATTTAATAAAAGACACCATAAGAATCTATAATTAATAAAACAACCAAAGCAATATATCACTAAGATCCAATAGAGGACCTTATTCTAATTTGACATCATTAAAAAAATTCAATCTAAGTTTGTAAAATTATGCAACGGTGCTTTTGAAGATTTGAATTAGAAACAACTGAAGCTTCTAAGCTTTCATTTTTCAAAATCAAACAGCCCGACCAAACAATATAAAGTAGACTGATAAGAGTATAACTATAAAACCATCTTATGTAAATAGGGGAACCTTATGCTTCACCTTAATACCTCTTTCAATTTTTATGCTTTGGCAAAACTTGCAGTAAGTCAAGCCTTTTCAATCCATCTTAACAATCAATCGTTAATCAATGGGGCTGAGTAGAAAAGCCCTGGGTTCTGATCTACAAAAGTTATTCATGTGAAGCGTAGAGCAATATATGGCATCCAATTTGGACTGCTACAAATCTCAATGGACAAGGCCAGGTGCAAGTCCTCTGTGAATTTGAACCCTAGTTAGGATATCTAAGTCAGACAAGGTGTACACTCACCATGGTTAAAAAGGAGACAATTTATCAGAAAACAAAACCTAGTTCATATTTACCAGCACAAAGTTACAATCTATCTGCCCGCTTAACCGACTAAAGGGAGAGCAAGCCCCTTATAGACAGCCAAAGGTTTACCCGACCTGAGGGAAGGTCGACCACTCAAAGTATTAGAAGCCATGTTCAAATTACTCACAAAAGACTTGCAGTATTGTGCTACATATGGCACCCAAAAGCCGAATACCCAAATGGACAAGGCCAGGTGCAAGTCTTCCCTTACTTACAGAATAGATAGACCATGGCTGTGACGTCTAACCCCAGAAGGTCCCACGTTTAACCCCAGAAGGTCCCCAATTATCATATTTAATAAAAAGGGGTCAATTTCAATTAATATATACCAGCACAAAGTACCTGTCGTATAAAACCCAGGGTCAGAACTTGGAAGGCATATTACTATGTAGTATCGAGTGTATCGAGTGGCATGCTGCATACACAATCTGGAGTGCAGATAGCTCTCAATTTGGCATCTAATCCAAAGATATACCCTTGCCGTGTCTTAATATGGGGCAATTTACATTTTTATTTTTTGAAATGGGAAACCAACAAAATGCACCAAACTCTACACAATAAATTCAGATAATTTTTCAGAGATTTCACAAACAACTTACCATCTCCATCTTCTCTGTCCAAGGGAAAATCCAACCAAGTTCCGGGATGCTGCGTCACATCAGCTGCAAAGCCGAGAACTTCTTCCGTCAAACCCACAACCCTATCTTCATCCCCCTCGTTCAATTTCCCCAAATTCGAACTCAGAAAGCTCGACGCAAGCCTAGAAATTTCACTAATACTGGCTGAAAAATTCACAGGCTTAGGAGACCCACTAATTTTATCCTCAGATTCAAATTGAGATTCATCTTGATCCGTTGCGAGGCTTTGTATGACAGAGGAGATACGCGAGAAGCCCGTTTTGAATCTCCCGGGAATATCGGTCTGAAATCGATCAGGGGCATCACTGTCTTCGGGCGACGGGTCGTCAGCGACTTTGACGGAGGGAGGCGGCGCTATGAAGTGGGCAACGCCCCAGAATTGGCGTTTGAGGGTATTTGTAAGCTCTGAAAGATCTTCCTTCACTCCGATGCCAGTAGATGAAGGGTTTTCTTCTTTTGCCTCGCGTGGCTCATCCCCATCGTTGTGGATGTTGGGTGTCTGCTCGTTTTGCTCTTGAAATGGGGCAGCGAGGGATCGAACCAGCCACGACATCTGAAAATGAAATCCCACTTTTTTCTCTTCAGCAATTAGTACTACAGAAAGCGTGATGCGTATTTTTTTCCTTCTTTTCTCGTTGGTTTGCCTCTCGAATATATACAAAGCTTTCTTCGAATCGTATGTATAGCCCAGGTATGGTGGTTATCCTGCTTATTTTATCTCTAGTTTTGACAACGTAGCTAGGGAAGGGTGTATCAGCAATCCATTAATGACAAATTCTCCTAGAAGCAGTTTCAGGATTTATCTTTATAGAACAGAAGAAATAATTTTTATGAGAAGAAATAATTGTTACAGAATTAATTGGAGCTCTGTCTTTTTAGTTCTCCAAAGTCCAATAGAAACTTGTATGCATGGTCTCTCTCTTTAATTGGTAAAAATAGTTTTAAAATATTATTTAATTTTAAATGTATGTGAGTAGTTACACTTAAAAAACATTAGTAACTATACATTCTAGTAAGTTTTTTTAATTGCATGTGCATTATTAGAATGTCCTAGGTTAAATATAAGTTTTTTAATATTAAATATTGTAAAAAAAAAATTAATGGACTGATTTACAAGATGATATGATTAAAAATTCTTAATATTCAATACTTTTTGAGAAATCTTAGGTAGCTCTTTTCTATAGGATCATAGCATTAGATGCTTGAGACAAAGAGGGATAACATTCAATTTCTTGCCATTTTAACAATATGGATCTTGCTATTCTAATTTAGTTGAGCAAGGCTTTTGTTATAGATGAACCTTTACTAAACATAGTTTATAAAGACAAAAATGTTAATATTTATGTAATTTCATTCTATTCATAGATAAAAACAACTTATGTGGTTAGAGTTCAATTGGTGAGAATGATGTGTTTGTAGAGAATTTATTATAATCTAATTTTTGTCAGGTGAACAAGATTTGATTTCTATTGGATTTTGCCAAAATAAATTGCACCATTTGAAATTTACAAACTAAATAAGAAAAAAAAAATTAAGAATTTTTTTCGCAAGCCAGTAATAAAATGAATTACTCTCATTGCAACATACCAACTAAATAGGTAAAACAATAGTATAGAAACAAATATTTCAAACTTAACAATGACAAGCATTGCTACCATCACAACCAACAATCCATATGAATAATAAAATAGTTCAAGATTAAATTTCTAAAATTGTTGATGAAATTGATTCCTAGTCACAAGCTACAAGTTGCATGGGTTAACTATAAATTTTCCAAACCCATCATATTATCCAAATCAAATAGATAAGGAAACAACCTTTACTTGCAAAAAAAAATTTATTATCTTTGTGTTTCTTACGATTGTTTATGTACACTTGAAGAATAATTTTCTAAAATTTTATTCAATTAAATTTAAAGTAAATAAATGAGGACTTTAAACCTTCGAATTGGGACTCTTAATCAAGGACTCAAGTTTAAGACTTTTTGTTAGATTTGACAACAAATGTATAAGTAAAGCTTTTTTTTTTGTCACTATTAAGCAAGGTATCAAATTAGTGTATATGACTCGCCTTATGCAAGAATTTGACAAGAATTTATTTCTCATCTATCGTGTATATCATTTGTATACAATTGTGTTACCTCTATTCAAGAAGTGTGTTGTTTTCTCATTTCTCTTGCAAGTTATTTCTAAGGTGTAAAATCACGCCTCCTCAAGATTCAACGAAGGAATTGTTTCTCTTTTTGCCTTATATATTATTCAACAAGTTATGTAATTGTACACCTTCTAATTAAACACACAATCTTTGATTTTTAACACACATATTTTCATCATAAAATCAATTTTAATTATACTTTTAATTTAACAAATTTCAAATTATAATTTTTTTAGTGATATTCAAAAATTTAATATAAATGAACTTTTTTGTATATTACTAATCATTTAAAAATATTTTTCTCATACAATCATCAACATGAGACCATTACAAACTCTTGCAAGCACAACCATAAGACTAATATTATCTCATTTTGAACAACCAGACTAGAATCAACCTATGAAAAACCAAGAGTCACAACTTAGAATTCCACATTAGATGTCCCTTTCGGATTTGAACTTAGATCTCCACAATTAGAGCTTGTAAAAATGACTAAATTCTTATTTTAAAATGGGATTAAACAAAGAGAACATTAAACTTGTGATGGTGGCAAAGTAAAATCAATATCATAGATTAAAAAGATATATCATAATTAATTTTGAAGATTTGAGTATTTGTGGAAAAGGCTCTTGATTGATTTGGGAGCTTCGTAATATAGATTGCATTTTATTCGCTAAAATTTATGAGGATGAGGAAAGTTAACCAAAGTATTTAGATTAATTTTAGAATATGTAATTAGAATATATGGTTAAAATATTTTTTTATTGATTTTTCAAAAATAATTTTCGCACGTTTTGAATTAAAAAATAAAGAGACATTTAAATATTTTTGGTAGTAATTATTTTGCTTGAAATATATGTGTATTGTATTAAAAATTTATAAAAAAATAATAATCTCAATTTTATAACATAAAGAAATTCATTGTATCTTGTTCTTATGTTGAAATGTGTAATATGTTATGAGTTCTTCTTATAGTGTGTTGATTAATTGATGGTGGCGTTGTTGTGATCAGCAAGATTCAAAACCTCATTGGGTCATTGTGATTGCAGGCTTGTGCCTTCATTGTTGATCCAATGTGCTAGCAGGTTTGAGCCTCAACTTTGTTAATTGGGAATGAGGTCCCTCATTTGTGACCTCATTGGTCCATAGCTCTAGGTCAAAAGCATTTCACATGGTAATGGGAGGCGTGATGTGTCAATGTAATCAATAACGTTAAAAAGTTTACCCAACATTTGCTAAATATGTAATCAGTTATTTATAATCAACTATTTACAAGAAGAAACATCAAGAGGCATCAAATTGATTTTATTAAGTATAATCAATCATAAATATTGTGGAAAGAATACAATTGATATTTGTTTTCATTGAATGCGATCAATCGTTGCTAATGGATTGAGTTTGAGTGATGTCAAAGGAGTTTGCATTGGAATGTTGCATTATAATATTTAATGATGGAAAGAATTTAGTTTCCAAATATAAAACATTGTCTTATATTAAATCATCATAGTGAAAAATGTCATATATTTGTGCTTTCAATTTACAAACATTGAGAAATAAAAGTAAGGTAAACAAAAATGTAATCTTGTTCATTATGATTAAAGACTTTTTATGTGGTCATATCAATTATCTTTGAATTCTTTTCTTGCAAAATTTCCCAAATAAGAGTTCCTAAGTTGTGCGAACTTGAGCATTTATGTTTAGTAATTTTATTGTATCAAGTTTTTTATGTGAACACTAAAAAAATGAGAAGTAACATTGTCAGTGCTAAACATGGAAATACTAGTCATGGCTATATATGGATGGCTAATATCAAACTCGGTATTGTTATTTTGGGGGTTGGATTAAGGAAATTTTGGATTAATTGATTCGACAAACTTGAATCTATATAGGAATTCTTAGCAATAGAATTTTCAATATTGGAAATGAATTATTTTGTTGGAAACGGGCTAAAAATATTAGATGATATTGTAGTACTAGAGTCTTCCAATAATTGAACAAATCGCTAGTTTTCAACTTGGTTTTGTAAAGTGGGTGTGGTAGGATTATTATATTAGTAAATATTATTGAAGTCAAAAACATATTGAACAATAAAGTTGGAGTACTAGTAACATGACCATGAGAATGGAATGCTTAATCCATTAGCAGTTACATCTTGACTAGATACGATAGGATTGTGGAAATTAGTTGTAAATGAGGAAACATTTCAATTTGAGAGTAGTACTAGTCAAGGGTTATTCTTGCAAAAGGCTTTCAATGCTAATATTGGTGTTGTTGGTGGTAGGATGTGTAAGAAGAGAGATAGATACCTATGAATTGCTTAAAGCGCCCCTTAAGCAATCGATGAGTCTTCTCCATACTTTCTATTGATGACTACGTAGAATTGTTCATGACCATTTCACCAAGGTTGTATGTATTGGAATTTAAGTGTCATCAACCTTGTAAATTTGTTAATTATTTGTTCTGCATATGTTATTTGTCCTTTGACTAATGGTGGTGAAAGGTCTCATGCAAAGACAAAGTTATTGTTATCGTTTGGACTTTAATAAAAGCACGAAATAATTAGGCATCTCATTTGGAATCTTCTATTTTTGGGTTATTAGACACATATAAAGAGTTGTAAATTCATATATGATATTTATGACAAATGTCACAGGTTATCATGAATCACTATGAGTGTATTTATGATAGAATACTACTATATTGGTCCAGTTTGGTGAGATACTTTATAACAACTATAAGAGTATTTGTAAGAGGCTAATTTGGGATACATGCATGATTCCAAGGAGGCAGGTGTGGGATTTTTCCTGGTATTTTTGCTTATTATTATATTGTGATACCACAATGGTATTCACTCCCAAGAGTTACTATAAATTAGGGCCTCGAGCTAGTATTTTGTATCAAGGTTTGCTTAGTTGTGTGGGTAATATGGTGCTATTGGATTCTACAAAGTTTTTTAGAGCAGTTAATTACTATTGTAATCTCTCATCAGATTAGTAATATACTTGTGTCTCTTTCTATGATGGATTTTTTTCCCTTAGGGGTTTTTACATGTATATCTAGTGTTAACTATGTTATGGTTCTCTTTTTCTTTATTTGATTCTATAATCACGTTCTTTAAGGGTTAATTTTTGGATTTAGATTTGAAAATAATTTATTTTAAGTTCATATTGCAAGATTTCTTCACCATATTCAACAAAAAATTTAAACTTCTATTGTAAAAAAATTCATGGTTGAACTCATAATTTTATGATCAGAGAAAGCATCTTGCAACATCTTGGTAGGGTTAGTATAATGTGTAATTTGGAGCAAGGTGCCAAAGTAGGGAAGGTAACAATGGGTTGGTTGGAAAGAAACTTGCATGGATCTAAGTTCATATGGAGGAAATTTTTTAATTACCTTGGTTCCTCTCATTGATATAACAACATTATTATAAGTGAGTGTCTCCTTCTAAGTGTAATAGATTGATGCAGAAAATTCATGGATACAACTCAATGGACCAATGGATCCCTTATCACTTGTAACCTATTAACTCCAATGGGCTCATTAATTATTGACCAGGGACATATCTTGGATGATGTTAGCATTATATGTGTAGTTGAGGAGATTCTAGGTTAGTCTATCGACTATGCATAGGAAATCAACTTGAAGCAATAAACATAGTTAAAAGTATAATTGTGTTGGAAGTAAATCTAAGTGTACAATAGTTGTTGTGGGTAACTATTTAATGACATAACAGTTGTTGTGGTTAACTATTTCTACTAAAAATTAACCATGCTACAACTTAAAACAAACAACTTACCTCAACATTTTAATTATTGACAACTAATCATATCAATATAAATCAAAGAAATTAACTTGAAGAAATATTCTACCAATTAATTAACAATCTAACTATCATTAACAATAATCAATGTTTTTTTTCTAGTAAAAGGTGACAAGATCACTGAAATATTATATTGATAATAATCAACCATACTTTGACCCTGTTGCCTACTTTTTTTTCTTTTTTTTTTTTTTTTTTTGGGGGGGGGGCGCGGGTAAAAGGTGACAAGGTCACCAAAATGTTATATTAATAATAGCCAAACATACTTTGTAAATTTTGGTTATTATTAATATAATATTTTGATGACCTTGTCACCTTTTACCAAAAAAATTAATAATCAATGCTTTTTTGAGTGTTGTAACCTTAACTATTGGTACATTTAATCTTTAACTCAGATCTTCATTTTTAATATTCATCATTTATTTTAGATTCGAAAGGAATCCTTGAAATTGATAAGAGTCTTATTGATCAACAAAGATACTAATGGTAGAATCTAATGAATGATTGGAACTCTTGGTGACTATTAACTATTAGCTTGCAACTAGTGACTAACATCAACCCTGACGCAATCAAATATTTATACATTAAATATTGAGAGTTGGATTTATTTTGGACTCTAAACAACTATTCTAGCAAATGTCGATTCTCTCAAGACCATAGGCAAGATATTTATTCTTCCATAAACAACAATAAAGGCCTAATTAAATGGAGTCAAGAGTATCATAGTCCTCTTCAAATTCATACAACATCAAAGAATGATAAAAGCAAAAATAGGGTAACATAATTATGAACCATGTTCTATCATCCCACACATCGAGCTCCTTGTTTTATGACTACATTTATTCTTCATTAACAACATTGGCAAAAGGGGCATTTTAGGGTTGATCCTAGGACGAGTAGAGAGGGAGTACAATGGACTAAACCAAAACCAGGGTGGGTGAAGATAAATTTTGACGAAGCTTTAAAAGGGAACCTTAGACCCTCGAGAGTTGGATGTGTAGCTCGAGACTTGAAAGAAAATATACTTGCAATTGATTTGAAGAATTTGGAGATGGGAACCAATAATGAAGCAAAAATGCAAGTGACTTTGTTGGTGATGGATTTGGCAAAAATACTCAAGACTGATCAGTTGCATCTAGAAGGTGACTCTCATATCAGGATTAATGCTATTGGCAATGGGGGAGCATAGGTTTGGAAATTGGATAAATTTATTTGAATCATCTGGAAGAAATTGGTAGGTTTCAAAAACTTTAAAATTTTGCATGTGTATCGGGAGGGAAATGTGCTAGCAAATTTGTTGTCCAAATTGGCAGTTGATGTGGAAGGATGAAGATGGATGAAGATGTGAGTTGGAGATGTATGTACTTTGCATTTATTCATACCCTTTATGGTGGTTACCATGGAGCAAGGAAGGACGACTAGATGTGAGGTAGCGGATTTTGGTGATTTGCATTTATAGCTCGGATGGTTTGTGCACTTCAGCCTTTATTGTCACCTTTGGTTGTTATTGGAAATGTGCACACATGATTTTTTGATATATATTTGGGGTGGTTTCACATATCGTAGCTAGTGTAAGGTGAAACATTTCTTAGAAAATGGAGGCAAATTTTAATTTGAAGGCTTCAAAGCAGCAGATGGCCTTTTGGGGCAAAATCGCAATTGAGCGACTAAAGATTGTCTTCATGATGAATGACCCCTTCTTCCTATTGTAAGTTCATTAGGTCCTTGGCTATGAATTCATTCTTGCAAATCAAAAATACCACACAAACACAGACATCTCGTCCATGTCATGTGCTTGGGGGCTTCAATGTACAAGTATCCAGGAGTTGAAAAGGATAATGGAGAGGTATGTGCGACTAGAATGGAGGCAGGGTTTGGATGCTCTCCTTGCACTTGCAAAGCCTAGTCAGGGATTTGTGATGGATTTTGGTGATTGGGTGGTTGTCTCAGGCTACCCTCCACACGTGCATCCTTTCATTCTCTGGTGTGCTCTTGAGGATAGGAATGTGAGGAGGCATGAATTTGTGAAAGGATGGTGCATGATATGTGATTATATCATTGATTAAGATCTTTTTCTTTCTTTGGTCTTGCCATAGGAGATGACGGACTTGTCAAAGCTCAAGTTCAAGTTGGCAAACTATTGGAGAGAGGGAAAACATGGGAATTGCAAGGGTCAAGCCTCACGGAGGAGAGAAGTGGCAGGTGGATAGAACTTGAGGAGGAGGAAAAGGCGAGGTGAGGTGGTGGAAGCAAGTGATGGTTGAGGTAGCAATGTGTAGATCTAGTGAATTGGGGGTTTCATTTTGTGCCTGTAATTTTTGTAATGATTCTAATACTGTGAACTTTGATGTGATATCAAATTTTGTACTGATGGTTTTTTTGGAGGTAGCATTTATGGGTGAAAATATGTAAGTTTGACTGAAGTAGAAGCAGAGGGCAGGGTAGGGTTTGTCCATTTTGAGAAATATATATCGATGTTGTTCTAAGAAGATGCAAATTTTTTATTATTAATAAAATTATATAAATTTTACCGACCAAAAAAAAAACATTGGCAAAAGATGAAAAGAACCTTTCTACATTCTCCTATTACTGTTCTACAATCGTTGCCTCTATGATCACTTCTCTTTATAAGAACTACCTATGTGAGTTATAGGAGATGGACATGTTGTGGGTAACCACCCTTTAGGTGCATATTTACAGTCAAACTTTGTTGATGCAAGTTAGTTCCTCAAAAGAATCTTATCACATTAACTATTATTACTGACATTAGAACCCATAACATTCCATAAATATCCACAAAAATACATTCATTCATAAAGATGACATGTATATCATCCATTATACTTACTTACTTAACGTAACAAAGTTCTAGATATTATCTTCAAGGTGTGAGGAATTTTATGGAAAGTGTGAGCTAAAACAAGGAAAATAAGGATATTTTTTAGACTCATCACTCTCCCCAACTAAACATCTTGCTCATTCTCAAGCAAGTTAGGGTCTTCAGTTATATTGTAATGTTGTTAGTTTATAATCCACTTAGTCACTCCCTCACCCTACTTCAGATAGGATCCTTTTTATTCTGACATATTCTCTCACCTATTTCTTTTTAATGTTGCATCCACAACCTTTCTTCTCAATCAATGTGGAATGGGGTGTTAGAGAATGTAAGAATGGAATTTGAGTGGAAGCCAAGTGAACTGATTGTCAAGGGATAACCCGATGTACCTTTGTGCTCTAGAGATTAATTCTATGTATTTATAGATGGAGTGAGGTTCCTTTTTCTTCAACTCATGTCCAAGCTCATTCAACCTACCCTGAGAAAATCCCAATGCTTCCCTACCTAGTCTTAAACCTAAATTCTTGAATCTTTAATAATATTATTTTCTATAATATGTGATTTTACTCGTTACCCCTCAGTTATTAATAAGCCCAATTCATTCTTCCACCACACTATCTAGATCCTTGGCTTCATCTCTAATATTTTTTTGCAATAAATTTGGTGTTTTAAGTGTTTCAAATAAATTGATGTAACCGAGCTAACATTCAACATAATTTATTATCAAATATTGTAACTCAAATTAACAAATGACATAATTGATATTTTTATCTAGAGTAAATTTCATTTTTTTTAATTTTTTTTTTAACATTTTTTTAAAGAATGACGCAACTAATCAATCTTGAGTCCCAATTGACTTTAGATTGACATAACTACTTTTTGGCTCATAATTGACTTTCTATATCATCGTAGTTGATTCACCATTCATCACAACTAATCTGTAGTTCACCACAATTGATTATATTTTCACTACAAATAATCTTTTGTTTGATGAAGTCAATCCTACTTCCACTACATGTATATCCATAAACACTGCACTTGATTATGTGGTGCCCCAGTTGATCCCTGCTATATCACAGTTAACTTATGTTTTGTTGTAATTGAATATTGATTTGATGCCTATTTTGGTGTAATTGACTACTCTTACTATAGCTTTGATCTGCCTACTACGAGAGATCTAGATATGTTTTTTACTAAGTTTTTTTTATTTGAACACATCTACATTATTCATAGATCTGAGAATTTGTTATTTACATCTAACCCTCTAACATAAGATTAATATAATCTTCTAAATTTTGCTTGGTTGATTTTCTCTTATGCGTATAGGTATCATACTTGGAGGTTGGCGAACAACTAGTTTGAAGCTCTTCATATTGGATCAATGATTTTAAAACAAAAGTGGAAGTGTGAAATTCGGATGCACTTGATCTAAACTCTCTCATTTACATTTTAAGTGATCACCACTATTTTCTATTCGTCATAGTATCATTGTTTTATTTAGACTATCATGCTTGATGTGTTTTCTTCACATTGAATTTGGGCTTAAAATCAACCTTTCACATTTCTATTTAGAATCTAAAATGAACCATTGTCTTCTAATCCCCAAGTTCTACTTACATATGCTCACCACTTGCACCTTAGGGCTATCTTAAGGATCACAAATAAGTGATATTGCTTTTATTTTTAGGAGGTTTTTCTAGAGAAGTGATCACACAATGGAACAACCTCAACTCTCGTATTTTAAAGGAGTATAAAGAGAGGGGGTGAATTGAAATGCATGGCTCTTGAAAGTGGAATTTTATCAATCTAGGCTAGGTCTAACTTCACACCTTAGATAAGTGAAGGTGGAGAGTAGGTTACCCTTTCCTCTCAACTATTTGCCAATGTTTCCTTTCATC